>NC_143030.1:33133480-33455703 GCF_057628025.1 Oncorhynchus mykiss | reverse complement strand
ATAATTTCTGTCACATCACAGGAAAAGACTCCACATTTACATGGATTTGCACGATGTGGACATTTCTGATTTTTTCACTTCAGGCCCAAATATACCACACTTTGACTAAAATTACGAGTTGTCTGGTCAACGTCTTTCAGCTCGAAAAAGTGGATTTCTACTGGTCTGGTTGTTTAAAGGGCATTATGACAGTATACACTGAATTTAGCATTTAAATGAAGGATTATGGCCCTTTGCTTTGATAGAAAGAGCCACCTTATAGCCATTGGAACAATAGTTTGTTCTCCAGGTGCGATTTCAAAGGTGGCATCCAGCTGTTAGTCTTGGATGCTGGTCAGAAGATGGATGCTAAATCCATTCCACCAAGAAATTCCACCCAGATTTTTCATGCTGACCTCTCTAGAAATCATACTGTCTGGGGCCATGTAGGTTAAAAGATTAAAAAAACACAATCAAAAACACACACCCAAACACACACACACACACAGTCTTGTGTAACAAACCTTGTGGGGAAACACAATTCAGTCTCATTCAAAATCCTATTTTCTCTAACCTCTAACCCTTAACACTAACCCTAACTCTTACCCTTACCCTGACCCTAAGCCTAACCCTAACCCCGAAACCTAACCTTAACCCTAACCACAAACCTAACCCTAGCTCTTAACCCTAACCCTAAAAAATCCTAACACTAATTCTAACTTTAACCCTAAACTCACTGGAAATAGCATTTGACCTTGTGTAGACTAACAAAATCACATCATTTGGTCAAATTTTGGTTTGTTTACTATTCTTGTGGGGACTTCCCCACAAGTCTAGTTAAACACGTCCACACGTAGACGTACACAAAAAACAGACACACAAACGTATTTCCCCCACAGGCACAGGTATGTTCATTGTCGATGTGCCAGAAAGGTACCCTATAATTTGGTTAGCTCGATGATATCTCCCACACAATTATTATGTGCAGCTTCACGCCTCAGACCTCCCTTTCAGAGGCTGGAGTCGGCCCATTTTCTGGAGTGAATTAGCCTAGATACCACATAGCGCACCCTGCCCTGTGGTGTGTGAAAAGCCTTATACAGAGTTTATATTGTGGAGCCAAAAGTGACAAGCGTAGGTAGTTACAGTGCACTAAGCAAGGGGCCATTGATGGCTAGTGTCATGTGAATTGGGAACAGTAGCCATTCAAAAATGTTACTGCCTCGTGTCCAGTTTCTGAGATTTTGCTATATGGAGGTGTTTCCATGCTGTCAGTCCTTGACTCTTGGAAGCTGGAAAGAGTGTCTCAACTCCCCCAACTGGAATTGATATGGACGACGCAACACTGACCAAGTCATCTCTATGACTCAGATGCATGTTAGCTCCTAGGGTTTTATAGCAGGAACCAGGTTATGGAGATTTACAGAGATTTCCTAACCAAAACAACTGATAAATATGTACATTTGAATAAATTATTTATATGAACAGCACAGTGGCGACCCGTCATTCAGGGCAGGTGGGGCTCGAAAATCCAGGCCCCTTGGGTGTTGCCATAGAGTTACATCAGAAGTGCCTATCCAAGAAGGCTCAATAAATTGGCCACAATAAAATGATGTCAAATCACGTTATATCTACAGCAGCTTTGATTGGACTGATCATGTCAACATCATCATTTCAAACTCTTAGCTAGCAGTCATCATCATGAAACAAGTCGAAAATCTACTGGCATATCATTTTCAAGCCTTGTCATATGAAGAGAAATAATGAAGAGAAAGTATAGATAAAATGTGTCTGTCACACCCTGATCTGGCTCACCTGTCCTTGTGATTGTCTCCAACCCCTCCAGGTGTTGCTTATATTCCCCTGTGTATATATCCTTGTGTTTCCTGTCTCTCTGTGCCAGTTAATCTTTTTTGTCAAGTCAACCAGCATTTTTCCTTGATCCTATTCTTCCCAGTCTCTGTGTGTTTCTAGTCCTCCTGGTTTCGACCCTTGCCTGTCCTGACTCCGAACCCACCTGCCTGACCACTCTGCCTGTTCTGACTACCAGCCTGTCTATCCCCTTGTACTGTTTTGGATTCGGATCTCTCTTATGAACTCTCGCCTGTCCCCGACCTGCCTTTGCCTACTCCCTTTGTTATAATAAATATCAGAGCTCAGCCATCTGCCTCCTGTGTCTGCATTTGGGTCTCACATTGTGCCCTTATAGTATCGGTGCTCATCGGCCATGAACATTACACAACAAGTTGTAAATCGCAAATTCAACAATGAGTGGCTTGGAAGGAATCAGTGGATTACTGCAAGCCTTGCAAAGAAATCACTAGCCTGCAATTCAGTGGAGTGGCTGTTTGGTCCCAAGTCTAACATTAAGGGTCTCTTTTCCCGAGATTAAAATTATACAAATTTCAACATTGGCCATGCTGTCATTGAAGCATGATTTGTGCTGCACTGAAAACAACTGTTAGCTCGGACTGCAAAATCTGACTTTAGTGAGTTCAAGACAACTGGGAACTCGGGAAAAACGAGCTGGGAAAATATGTTCTGAACTTTTATCCAACTCGGAATTGTAGAAAAGCACCATAAATCCAGAAAATGTCAGAATTTGATGACAAAGTTTGATGACAAAATTTGTCCACGAAGGACCACCGTGCCACCGTCCTGCATGTTCAAGTGAGTACAGCACAACAAGGTAAGTCCAAAAATGTTGTGTATGCTGCTGCATAAATTATGTAATATGCCAGGGAGATATGAAAGAAGAAAGAAATACTAAGTGTATGTCGTGTAGTAAGCTGATAGTAGCCCATGTGCCTCACAATAATAATTTGGTCTATTGTTACAGTGCATTGCAAAAGTATTCATCCCCCTTGGTGTTTTTCATATTTTGTTGCATTGCAATCTGAAATTAAAATAGATTTTTCTTTGGAATGGACAAAATAGTCCAAATTTGTGAAGTAAAATTTTTAAAATGTACTTGTTTCAAAAAATTCAAAAATATAAAAAACGGAAAAGTGGTGCGTGCATATGAATTCACCCCCTTTGCTATGAAGCCCCAAATAAGATCTGGTGGAAGCAATTACCTTCAGAAGGCACATACAGTAATTAGTGAAATAAAGTCCACCTGGGTGCAATCTAAGTGTCACATGATATGTCACATGATCTCATTATCTGTACACTTGTTCATAAAGGGCCCAGGGTCTGCAACACAAATAAGCGGCACCATGAAGACCAAGCAGCTCTCCAAACAGGTTGGGAGCAAAGTTGTGGGGAAGTACAGGTCAGGGTTGGGTATAAAAAACTGAAATGTTGAACATCCCACGGAGCACCATTAAATCCATGATTAAAAATTGAAAGAATATGGCACCAAAACACGGTACTGTTTCGGTTTTGTAAATTCACGTCATCGTTTATTGATTTGATTCAGTGTTCAGTGCTTTCTTTAATTAAAATCATCATGAACACTTACCACGCTGCGCTTTGGTCCGATCCTTACTCCTCCGCAGACGAAGAGGAAGAAATCCGTTAAAGAAACACCCACCACAAAAGGACCAAGCAGCGTGGTAACGGGCAGGAGCAGGAGAGGCAGTGATATTTGTAGAACTGGACTTGGGAAGAGATTCTGGATGGCAAAGGACCCTGGGCACAGCCAGGGGAATATCGCCGCCCCAAAGCAGAGCTGGAGGCAGCGAAAGCAGAGAGGCGCCAGTATGAGGAGGCAGCACGGCAGCGCGGCTGGAAGCCAGAGAGGCAACCCCAAAAATGTCTTGGGGGTGGCACACGGGGAGTGTGGCTAAGTCAGGTAGGAGACCTGAGCCAACTCCCCGTGCTTACCGGAGAGCGAGAGGGACCGGGAAGGCACCGTGTTATGCGGTGGAGCGCACAGTGTCCCTGGTGCGTGTGCATATCCGGGTGCGGTACATTCCAGCTCCTCGTATCGGCCGGGCTAGAGTCGGCATCGAGCCAGGTGCTGTGAAGCCGGCTCTACGCATCTGGTCTCCAGTGCGTCTCCTCGGGCCGGCGTACATGGCACCAACCTTACGCATGGTGTCCCCGGTTTGCCAGCACAGCCCAGTGCGGGCTATTCCACCTTGCCGCGCTGGCCTGGCTACGGGGAGCATTCAACCAGGTAAGGTTGGGCAGACTCGGTGCTCAAGAGCTCCAGTGCGCCTGCACGGTCCGGTCTATCCGGTGCAACCTCCACTTCAAATTATTGAAAAAAATAAATGTACTGTGTAACATGTCCTATTACTGTCATCTGATGAAGATTTTCAAAAGGTTAGTGAATGATTTATTTGTTAATCCTGCGTTTGTTGATTGCATGTTTTGGCTATTCAAATGAGCTGTGTCTGGTGGTGGTTTGACATATATATGTGCTATGTTTTCGCCGTAAAACATTTTAGAAATCTGACTTGCTGGCTAGATGAACAAGGTGTTTATCTTTCATTTGAGCTATTGGACTTGTTAATGTGTGGAGGTTAAATATTTCTAAGAATATTTTTGCGTTCCATGCGCCACCGTTCCAGCTGAACGTGGGAGGGTAGATTCCCATATGGGAACCAGTATCTCTAAAAAGTTTTAACCAGGTAGTTCTCATTTTCAACTGTGACCTGGCCAAGATAAAGAAAAGCAGTGCGAAACAAACAACAACACAGAGTTACACATGGAATAAACAAACGTACAGTCAATAACACAATGGAAAAAAAGTGCATATGCAGTTTGTGCAAATGAGGGAAGAATATGGAGGTAAGGCAATAAATAGGCCATAGTGGCGAAGTAATTACAATTCAGCAATTAAACACTGGAGTGATAGATATGCAAATATGAATGTGCAAGTAGAGATACTGGGGTGCAAGGGAGAAAAACAATAAATACAATACTGGGATGAGGTAGTTGGATGGGCTATTTACAGATGGGCTATGTACAGGTGCAATGATCTGTGAGCAACTCTATCAGCTGATGCTTATACTTAGCGAGGGAGATATGAGTCTCCAGCGTCAATAATTTTTACAATTCGTTCCAGTCATTGGCAGCAGAGAACTGGAAGGAAAGGCGACCAAAGAAGAATAGGCTTTGGGGGTGACCAGTGAACTATACCTGCTGGAGTGCGTGCTACGGGTGGGTGCTGCGATTGTGACCAGTGAGCTGAGATAAGGCGTGGCTTTGCCTAGCAAAGACTTACAGATGACCTGGAGCCAGTGGGTTTGGCGACGAATATGAAGAGAGGGCCAGCCAAAGAGAGCATACAGGTCACAGTGGTGGGTAGTATATGGGGCTTTGGTGACAAAACGGATGGCACTGTGATAGACTGCATCCAATTAGCTGAGTAGAGTGTTGGAGGCTATTTTGTAAATGACGTCGCCGAAGTCAAGGATCAGTAGGATAGTCCTTTTTACGAGGGTATGTTTGGCAGCATGAGTGAAGGATGCTTTGTTGCGAAATAGGAAACCGATTCTAGATTTCATTTTGGATTGGAGATGCTTAAAACCTTTTGGGACTAGGGGGCAGTATTTTCATTTTTGGAAAAATAACGTTCCCGTAGTAAACGGGATATTTTGTCAGGACAAGATGCTAGAATATGCATATAATTGACAGCTTAGGATAGAAAACACTCAAGTTTCCAAAACTGTAATAATATTGTCTGTGAGTATAACAGAACTGATATTGCAGGCGAAAGCCTGAGAAAAATCCAATCCAGAAGTGTCTCATGTTATGAAAGCACTGCGCTCCAATGCGTCTCTATTGAGCAGTGAATGGGCTATCAACCAGATTACTTTTTCTCCGTATTCAGCAAGGTGTCTACAGCATTGTGAAGTAGTTTTACGCATTTATGTTGAAGAATACTCGTAAGCGGCTACATTGCGTAACTGGTCACCTGATGGCTCCCAGAGTGATTCTCACGTAAAATACAGAGGTAGCCATTATTCCAATCGGTCCTACTGAAAAACCAATTGTCCTGGTGGATATATTATCGAATAGATATTTGAAAAACACCTTGAGGATTGATTATAAACAAGGTTTGCCATGTTTCTGTCGATATTATGGAGCTAATTTGGAATATTTTTCTGCGTTTTCGTGACTGCAATTTCCGGTATGTATCGTGAGATTTTGAATGAAAACCTTCCATCAGCAAGGGCATTGACGATGAAACGTGTCTGGGTCTTTCAGCATGACAATGATCCCAAACACACCACCCGTGCAATGAAGGAGTGGCTTCGTTAGAAGCATTTCAAGGTCTTGGAGTGGCCTAATCAGTCTCCAGATCTCAACCCCATAGAAAATCTTTGGAGGGAGTTGAAAGTCCATGTTGACCAGCAACAGCCCCAAAACATCACTGCTCTAGAGGAGATCTGCATGGAGGAATGGGTCAAATTACCAGCAACAGTGTGTGAAAACCTTGTGAAGACTTACAGACAACATTTGGCCTCTGTCATTGCCAACAAAGTATTGAGATAAACTTTTGTTATTGACCAAATACTTATTTTCCACCATAATTTGCAAAAACATTCATTAAAAATCCTACAATGTGATTTTCTGGAGAAAAAAAATCTAATTTTGTTGAAGTTGAATAGTTGAAGTGTACCTATGATGAAAATTACAGGCCTCTGTGGAATTATGTTACTATAATTTATTACAAATGAAAAGCGGAAATGCTTTGAGTCAATAAGTATTTAACTCCTTTGTTATGTATGGAAGCCTAAATATATTCAGGAGTAAAAATGTGCTCATTATGACTGCAATCCGGTTAACGGGATGATATGACAACAACAAGTGAAAGTGCAGTGCACCAAATTCAAAACAACAGAAATCTCATCATTAAAATTCCTCAAACATACATGTATCTTACACCGTTTTAATGGAAGTCTTGTTGTTAATCCCACCACAGTGTCCGATTTTAAAAAAGGCTTTACAGCAAAGCACAACAAACGATTATGTTAAGTCACCACCAAGCCACAGAAAAACACAGCCATTTTATTTTGTTAGCCAAAGAGAGGAGTTTCAAAAAGCACAAATAGAGATCAAATTAATCACCAACCTTTGATGATCTTCATCTGATGACACTCATAGGACTTCATGTTACACAATACATGTATGTTTTGTTTGATAAAGTTCATATTTATATAAAAAAAATCAGAGTTTACATTGGCGCGTTACATTCACTAGTTCCAAAAATATCCAGTGATTTTGCATAGCAACATCATTCAACAGAAATACTCATCATAAATGTAGATGATAATACAAGTTATACACATGGAATTATAGATATACTTCTCCTTAATGCAAACGCTGTGTCTGATTTCAAAAAAACTTTACGGAATAAGCAAACCATGCAATAATCTGAGACGGCGCTCAGAAGAGAAAGTCACAAAATCCGCAATGTTGGCATCAACATAAACAAGAAATGACATGATACATATTACCTTACCTTTGATGATCCACATCAGAAAGCACCCCAGGATTCCCAGGTCCACAATAAATGTTTGTTTTGTTCGATAATGTCTGTTATTTATGTCCAAATACCTTCTTTAGTTAGCGCGTTTGGTATACATATCCAAATGCTCATTCTGGTCATCATAACGTCGGACAAAAACTTTAAAAAGTTATATTACAGGTCGAAGAAACATTTCAAACTAAGTACAGAATCAATCATTAGATGTTTTTAACACATAGCTTCAATAAAGTTCCAACCGGAGTATTCCTTTGTGTCTTGATGAGGAATGCGCATGATCAGAAAATGGCTGACCTGATAGAATCTGCTCTCATTCAGTCCCACAACACAGTAGAAGTCTCATTAAAATTCTATAGATGGTTGACATCTAGTGGAACCCCTAGGCAGTGCAAGATCATTAATATCTCAAGGGAATTTCTTTGTGAACTGTGGTCAATACATACAAAGCTCAGATTTCTCACTTCCTGTTTTGATATCTCCTCAGGATTTTGCCTGCCATATGAGTTCTGTTATACTCACAGACATCATTCAAACAGATTTAGAAACTTTAGAGTGTTTTCTATCCAATACCAATAATAATATGCATATATTAGGAACTGAAACTGAGGAGCAGGCCGTTTACTTTGGGCAACTTATTCATCCAAGCTACTCAATACTGCCCCCCAGCCATAAGAAGTTGTTAACAAGTCATATAATAAGTTGCATGGACTACCGTAACTCTGTGCACAATAATAGTGTTAAACATGATTTTTAAATGACTACCTCATCTTGTCTCCCCACATATACTTTTTCTTGCAACTGTAATTTTATGTGAAGCTTTTGTAATTAACTGGATTTCTTCATGAATTGGTCGTAAAATTTGATCGGACCTTTATCTAAGTCACAACAATAGGCAAACACAGTGCGCATAAACTAATAACACACAAATTATTGTATTTTTATCATCTATATTGAATACATCATTTAAATATTCACAGTGTAGGTTGGAAAAATTATGTGAACCCCTTGGCTCACAAAAGCTAATTGGAGTCAGGAGTCCGCTAACCTGGAGTCCAATCAATGAGTTGATGTTCATCAGTCCACGGTAAGACAAATTGTCTATAAATGGAGAAAATTCAGTACTGTTGCTACTCTCCCTCGATACGGCTGCCCTGCAAAGATGACTGCAAGAGCACAGCGCAGAATGCTCAATAATGTTAAGAAGAATCCTAAATCGTCAGCTAAAGACCTACAGAAATCTCTGGAACATGCTAACCACGGAAGAAGCCACTGCTGTCCAAAAAAGCATTGCTGCACATCTGACTTTCGCAAAAGAGCACCTGAATGTTCCACAGCGCTACTGGCAAAACATTCTGTGGACAGATTAAACTAAAGTTGAGTTGTTTGGAAGGAACACACAACACTATGTGTGGAGAAAAAAAGGTTCAGCACACCAACATCATCAAAACCTCATCCCAACTGGCGGAGGGAGCATCATGGTTTGGGTCTGCTTTGCTGCCTCAGAGCCTGGACAGCTTGCTATCATCGACGGAAAAAGGAATTCCCAAGTTTATCATGACTTTTTGCAGGAGAATGTAAGGCTTTCTGTCCGCCAATTGAAGGTCAACAGACGTTGGGTGATGCAACAGGACAACACAGAAGTAAATCAACAACAGAATGGCTTCAACAGAAGAAAATACACCTTCTGGAGTTGCCCAGTCAGAGTCCTGACCTCAACCAGATTGAGATGCAGTGGTATGACCTCAAGAGAGCGGTTTACATCAGACATCCCAAGAATATTGCTGAACTGAAACAGTTTTATACAGAGGAATGGTCCAAAATTCCTCCTGACCATTGTGCAGGTCTGATCCGCAACTACAGAAAATGTTTGGTAGAGGTCATTGCTTCCAAAGGAGGGACAAACCGTTATTAAATCCAAAGTTCACATACTTTTTCCACCCTGTGAATGTTTACACAGTGTGTTCAATAAAGACATGAAAACATATAATTGTTTGTGTGTTATTAATTTAAGCAGACTGTGTTGTCTATTGTTGTGACTTCGATGAAGATCAGATCAAATTGTATGACCAATTTAAGCAGAAATCCAGGTAATTCCAAACGGTTCACATACTTTTTCTTGCCACTGTATCTGTAAGGTGCCTCAGTCAAGTAAGGAATTTCAAACACAGATTCAACCACAAAGACCAGGTAGGTTTTTCAATGCCTTGCATAGAAGGGCACCTATTGGTAGATGGCTAAACATAAAAAAGCAGACATTCAATATCTCTTAGACCATGGTGAAGACACCACTTTGGATGGTGTATCAATACACCCAGTCACTACAAAGATAAAGGCGTCCTTCCTAACTCAGTTGCCGGAGAGGAAGGAAACCGCTCAGCGATTTCACCATTAGGCTAATGGTGACAGTTACAGAGTTTAATTCATGTGAACATTGTACTTACTCCACAATACCAACCTAAATGTCAGAGTAAAGAGAAGGAAGCCTGTAACAAAAAATGTATTCAAATACATGCATCCTGTTTGCAATAAAGCACTAAAGTAAAACAGGCAAAAAAAAGGGGCAAAAAGGTGTACTTTATATCCTGAATACAAAGTGTAATATTTGGAAATCCATCACAACACATCACTGAGAACCATTCTTATTTTCTTTAAGCAAGGTGATGTCTGCATCGTGTTATGGGTATGCTTGCCAGTTCATCTTGTCAGGTCTTACCAGCATGCTTTCCCATCTTCCTGTTTCTCAAGTTCTGTTTCCTAGTTTTTCCCAGTTCTGACCATTCTGTCTGCCCTGACCCTGAGCCTGCCTGCCGTCCTGTACCTGCCTGATTCTGACCTGATTACGAGCCACTGCCTGCCCTGACCCCGAGCCTGCCTGCCGTCTTGTTCCTGCCTGACTCTGACCTGATCACGAACCTCTGCCTGTTCTCGACCTGCCCTTTGCCTGCCCTGTGTTTATAATAAATGATCTGAGAACTGTACTATCTGCCTCCTGTGTCTGCATCTCGGTCATATCCTGAGTCATGATATGTAGATGTCCTAGACTACCTCTTTTGGGGAAGACATAAAATGCAGTATTAGCCTTATATTTAGCTAATGAATGATGGGTTAACATGTATAATCTTCTAACTTACAGCCTCTGTCTTCTCTCTTGCGCAATATGCACCCGCTCTCCTCTAGCTTCTATCCTTAAGCTCTTGTGAAGTCCCAGGAAAAGCTAGACTAAAACGGCTTGTTGGACGTTTAAAAACATATATTTTTTATAATTTCTTATACTAATAGACTATTCCAAGAGTGGTGTAAACTTGCTCGTTTGCTTAATGTTAAAAACAGCAGCCAAAAGAACTTGCGAAGAGTTTTAAAGGAGAGAACCTGCAATGGGAAGGGCTCCTGAGTGGCGCAGCAGTCTAAGGCACTGCATCTCAGTGCTAGAGGCATCACTAGAGACCCTGGTTCGATCCTGGGCTGTATCACAACCGGCTGTGATTGGGAGTCCCATAGGTGACGCACAATTAGCCTAGCGTCATCTGGGTAAGGGTTTGGCCAGGGTAAACCGTCAAGGTAAATATGAATTTGTTCTTAACTGACTTGCCTTTGTTAAATAAAGGTTAAATAAAAAAAGGGTGGATATTTATTCAGACCCATAACGATTCAAAGCCGTCTGCATCTTATTATGGGCCTATATTATTCAAGCATGTCATTACAATCATGAAGATAAGGACAACGAAACGTATTTAATTTAACTGTTGAGTGAGCGGAAGGGATGAAGCAAAAATAGAGGGCGAAAGAGGAGGTAATATCGCACAACAATAGTGGAAATATTATGAAAAGTAGGCTAATGCATCAGACTACTAATCATTGACATTTCTAATTTAAAATCGAATTCTCTAGCTTACATTTGTAACTTTGTAGGTCGCTTGTCCTGCACCAGCATTGCGTGTTCTCTCCCAGCTTAATGGTTTGAAGGTACTCCTAGTCCATTTAACACACTATAATACAATACAGTAAAGTAATACAGTCCCCACCAAAAAATATTACTGGAGCTTGTTTCATTTATTTACCCAAGAGAATATACATCTGTTGGCTTTTATGTTTTTTTGTCGTGCGTAATGTGCAGTAGCCTACAACCAGCTAGCAATGAGGAATCGGCCCAGAAGCGGCCCTCTTCTGGGGGGCCGGAACTGATTGAATCGGCCCGGAATCGGGTGTCGGACTCGGGCCCGGGATCAAAATGAATGACTGTCCAGAATTGTCCCAAGTACATCGGGCCGTTTCCATCTACAGGAATTCAGTCAACTTTGCTGGCATCTTACTAGAATCCCCCCAGAAGCGCCAGATGCAAATATAAATACATTTTCTGACAAACTCAGAGGCATGCTGTAAAAACGATTTGAAAAATACAATCCAGAGAGCCAGCAGGAGCAGATGGAGGTCTATAACAACAAGATGCAACAATATCTAAAGCTGAGGTTTAGGTTCAAAGACAGATATTTAAATAGCTTAGGTTTAGTAACAGAAGTAAGAACGACCCGCTGAGAACAGTCAAGTCAGGAACAAAGGATCGGGAGACAAGCGCAGGAATGCGTAATAGGGGTTTTTATTACCCAAATTACAGCGTGCTGTGTAAAGACACAGGGACGATGACCAAACAAACACGTATACAACACACAGGGTTGAAACCCAAACAAAAGAGCGAGGAGTACCTCAAATAAATAACACAAGTGCACAATGATTATCACACGGGACGGGACCTGTAAATCATCTGCACAATCCACAATGGCATGAAAGCCAAAACACACAGCACGGGTACTCACACGAACCAAAGGACATTGTAACAATAACCAACAGGACAATGGTTGACCAAGGGCACACTTATACAATTACTATTGGAATAGAGGAATGAAAGTTCAGGAGGGATCCGTGACAAGAACACACGTCTTTTACGTATACAGCAACACCACCACCCTTAGATTTACGATCGGCACGAAAAGCTTTGTAAAGATTTATTATGCCAATATTTTTGTCTATAATACATATTTTGAGCCAGGTTTCAGAAAGCATAAATACGCCAGGGGTGGCAGTTTCTATCCAAATATTCACAAATTCAAGCTACAGCAGAAGACTTCTTACATTCATATTCAGAAACTTCAGCCCACTCTGACTACTTAATTCTGCAGGGGTGAAAATATCAGGACCTGTGTTAGATTGCACATTTCCAGACAGTAGACACAGCAAGATAATGGCAAGTTACAACATTTTGATTACAGACAGCACTTGAACGACAATCCACAGTCACCAGAGCCTTTAACATCACATATTTCAGGAGATGTGTAGTCCAGAGACATGGTTAAGTACCAAGAGAACAGTCCTGAAATTTAAAGTGCAAGAGTCTGATTCCTCCCATGTTGTTTGGAAGACGTGCAGACTTCACACGTGCATTTACAAAGTAAGCATATGGTTTCTCTCAAGGCACGAGGGGGGGGCAGGGCCACCTGTACCAGACTGAGAGAGACCAGGGCAGGTGGGGAACAGTGCAGAAGGTAACAGGCGGAAGATGAAGAGAGGCCCTCAACTAGGCAGACATCCATAACCGTTGGTTGAAAACAAAGCTATGACGTTTATACAATCACTAACCAAAATGATAATAAAATCACTCAAATCCAGAATTCAAGGCAAACTTAACCAGCATGGCTACCACAGCATTATGCAGCGATACGCCATCCCATCTGGTTTGACCTTAGTTGGACTATTATTTGTTTTTCAACAGGAAAATGACCCAAAACACACATTTGGTTAGTGTAGGCTGTGTAAGGGCTATTTGACCAAGGAGAGTGATGGAGTCATTGTTCTGGGAACTTTCAAATAACTAATTTGCTGGGATAGTGTTGGCTCAACAAGACAATTCTGTTTACACTGCCCTGCTTAGAGGGGGTTAACTGACGGCTAGTGTTCTGTGCTAACTCCGGAGTTAGCGGTCGAGACGTGACAAGTTTGCAAGTTTACATTGCAATATATGTGTAGCCGAGGGTATTTTTTTTACCTCCTTCTCCTCTTTCCATCCCGCTCTCTATCTCTCAGCTCAGCAGCACCAGCAGCAAAAGCATCTCAATGTCTGAAAGATAGAAAATTATAAGAGATTCATGAGAGAGGCTCAGTGCTGTCTGTATCCCCCAGGCTCTGGATGGTGGGTTCTGTCCCAAAAATAATATAATAATAAAAATAATAAAACAGGACGAATCCGCGTCGCTAGCTAACAAAAAATAAACTACAAGGTTTGTGCTATAGCTGTTTGTTTAACGAGGTGAATTGCTTCAATTCAATGGTAACTCATCTAAACTTTAAGTAAGCACCTTATGCTCATATTTAACTGTTTCTGTCATGTTTAGAAGGGCATTTGAGCCATTGCCATGTACATTAGTGCAAGCATTGTCTACATACTCATTTATTTACAGTGCACATGTAACAGTATAATTTTAAACCGTCCCCTCGCCCATACCCGGGCGCGAACCAGGGACCTTCTGCACACATCAACAGTCACCCTCGAAGCATCGTTACCCATCGCTCCACAAAAGCCGCGGCCCTTGCAGAGCAAGGGGAACTACTACTTCAAGGTCTCAGAGCAAGTGACGTCACTGATTGAAACGCTATTTAGCGCCCACGCTAACTAAGCTAGCCGTTTCACATCCGTTACACACACAGATGGTAAATCACATACAAGAGACCCTTTGGAAAAAGATTACTGGAGCTTGATTCATTTAGTTACCCAAGTGAGCATACATCTATGGGCTTTTCTGTTTTTCTGTCGTGCGTAAAAAAAAAAACACTCCTCTCCAATCTGTGTTGGAGAGGCAATTACAGGATGCAATTCTTGACGGGGTGATGAAATCAATATGAATGGCTTTTATCAGTGACCTCTAGTATGCTTCTCTCAAACACCCCCAATCCAACCCCTAAAGACTGAAGAAAAAGTGAAGGAGAGATTGAGGGGAAGAGAGAGCAAAGGACAGAGTCACTGAAAGGGAGAAAGTACAAAAAGAAGTGCATAAGAGGAAAGGGAAGGAGATATTGAAAATGGAGAGATAGAAAAGAGAGTAGACAATAGGTGGGAAAATGAAAGGGAAGGAGCTTTTTGGAGGTATGCAGACAGAGAAAAGGAGAAGAGGGGTGAGAGAGTTTAAGAGAGGAGAGCATAAGAGAGGGGAAAAAATAAGTATCTTGTGATTTATACGGTTATTATCTGCTGCACTCATGGGGGTGAATAGACGCTGTCATGCATGCACCCTGGAAGAGGTACTCTGTTCTTTTTGGGGGACGAAGACACTCCCTGGGGCCCAAACTTTTGCATTAACATTCTGTACTGTAATGGGCCCCCATTTGCTGCTTGTCACCATAAGATAGGTGGCTCTATCCCTGCCAGTGCCTCCCAGCTGAGAAGGGCCTCTGCTCACTGTGCAACATGGCAACCTTTCTCCCCCTCTCACTCTATCCCTCCCTCCCTTTTTCTGTCTGGTCTCTCTCTCATCTCTCCCTTTTCCTGTCTCTCGTTTTCTCAGCTCCAGTGCTTCAAGGATGACAAGGGCACTAAAAACAAAGAGACAGGGATGGAACATTGCTCAGACAATTGTGTCAATGCAGTCTCAACCTGAAAGCTATGCTTATTGTTAATAGCAGTTCATTTCAATGCATTCATTCACATTTTATTCCATCTCTAACGTGTGTGGTCAGTGGTCAGAACGATGTCTACCCACCCCGGTCCGGGTCACAAACTGAGGGCTGCCCTTCCCTCTATCCAGGGTCTTATTATGAGCATTGTGTATTCTAACATATGCTTCTGTGTGTAGCGTGGTTAATGAAGGAGCAGGAAGGGTCAGAGCTACCTCCAGCCCGCCAACTGCCAAGACATGACTCTGTTTTGGACTAAAGCTGTTAGAGTGCAGGATACGGTCGGTCTGATTGCGGTTAATTTATATAAGATGTTTTTCCAGAGATTTGTCTTATCATAAAACAGCTTGAGACTGTTAGTGTACACATATACATGCATGCACGTGTGCACACTCATACAACTTAGTCTATAAAATACAGTTGCATCATTTTCAGCAAATTGACCACAATGTTCCTAATTGCCTCACTGTGCAAGCATCTCCCTCATCCAGTCCTCTCATTCCACACCTCTCTCTCTCGTTCCATCTTTCCCTGACCTCTCGGTACACCCTGTATATGTTAGCCAGGTCAAGAGTAGATGTCACTCAACACAGCCTTGTGGACTGCAACAGACTGATGACTCATCAATATCGGATGGATCATATTTAGTGTATGCTGGGTAATGGTTTAGCAGATGTTCTGTAAAGCAATGATCACTGATAGATTGTGACATTGGAAGTGATAATGTACTATTTGACAGATTCACCCTTTTCATTTCATTTCACTCAAATTATAGACCTCGTTGAATGGGGATGGCATGTAGAGTGTGTCTGTCTCTGATATTGTGAGATTATGTTTCCTAGAATTCAGTCTCGTTTGATCCTGCAAATATGTACATCTTCCATTCAACCATGATCCCCTCACAGTTGGTGTGGTTTAGAAATCAACAGTTGAGCAAACATAGTCTTTAATTTATGATCGCCCCCTTTGCCGAGCCTAGATCTGCAGATTAGCCATTGATCGATTGGTTGGCTGCTCTTTGAAGGTGACGCGAGGCAGGCACGGCTAAGCACTCTCATTGACTGACTGCGTTGGAGTATAATGCTAGGTGACAGGCAGCGCCCCCGCCCCCACCCCCCGTGTTTTGCAGCGCAAGCCAAGGGGATTATGGGTAGGCTTAATATCTGATTTTAATTACCAGTTGAACACAGTGATCATGGCTCATTAGAGAGTCGCAGAAGCTGAGTGTGTGAGCTGGAGTGTGTACCACAACTATGGTGCGGGGAAAGTGAGATAGATAATTCTGTTGCTGGGAACTAAAAGGCCCTGACTTAAACGTTTTAATAAAACGTAAGTGTAGATTCTGCATGACTGTTTGTTTGGTTGTTTATGATTTGTTTGAATGTATAATTTGCATAATGCTGACTGTTTTATTTGCTGTATGTTCTTATCGTATCCATGTCTAATGAGTAAACTTTGATCTTTAAATTTTCAATAACATTAGTAGTAACTCTAATCCGACCAAATCTGGCAATATGTACTCGGGTAGCCCCACACTAGACTGTTTGTTATGAATCATTTCCAAATACACCCTTTAAATCAAACATTTGGAGGTTTAGCTGTACCAACCACCTCAGCTTGCTGCCATGCCACATATTAATCTATTTGTATGAGATTTCCTCTATTTCACCCCTGCCTTTGCATGCCATTTTAGGACAGAGTGAGTCTGTCAAATGTCTGAATAGTCCTCTCTACCACAGGATAAGAAGATTAAGCCATTTTAACCCCCCTGGGAGTGGGAGCCACCACTGCCGCCGCATGCCCTCCTTTTCTCCTTCTCTCCCCTGCCATCCAGGAATTACCCAGGCTCCTCCACTCTCCACTTGTGTTAATTTCCTGGTGCTGTCAGTGTGGTGAAACTGCTGGGCGCGCTCAGTTGGGCAGCGGAGCACGCTTGGCAGTGTTGCAGCACACTCTGTGGTTCCACTGAAAACGGAGCCCCGCCAGTCCCCTCCTGCCCCAAACTCCCATTCATGGCATAATGGGGGAGGCAGAGTGGCTCCAGTGCTTCCACACCATTGCCCTTTTCTTTTCTTTCTTTTTCTCTCCTCCAGTCACTTTCTTTTTTCTACTCTTTCTTGGTCATTGACTCGCTCAAAGAGTGACAGTCTCTCTCTCTCTCTATCTCTCTCTCTCACACACACACTCAACGCTGTCTATGTATAGTGAGATGCATCCAATCCTTCAATCCCTTGGGTTGGGTTTTAGTTCAGGGTTCTTGCTTGTATTGTTGGGGAGTGGGGTTATTCTCTCTGTCCCTCTTCCTCTCTCAAGACCTACACAACCCTTTGAAATTACTAATGGTTTTACAATGTAAAGCAAAGACACATAATAAAACATTATTTTGTGAATGTACATTACAGTAAAGGCTGCTTGACAAGTTGCATATTTGCCTGGATATATGCTGGAGATTCAATATACTATATTGGTATAGTTAGTTGTTTCCCACTGGCATGCGAGGGACAATTAATATTTAATCACAGTAATGTGTTCTTGAAAATATAACACCCTAGCTACATGGGAAAGACGAGAGGTACAAAACCCCATGCTTTGCAAAGAGTGGGCGTCTACGAATAAACCCATGTGTGTTTTGGGATGAAAAGTATGAGCTCTTTAAAGTATATTAGAAACAAATGGAGAAAGTTGAAATGGTAATACTCTTAAAAAGCCCCATTAAGCCTGGGATCTAAAAGAATTAGGCTGAGATTATCGGCTACAAAAAGCGCCCTGAGAGCTTTGTGGTAAAAACGTAGTGGTAACATGGTCCGTGGCAAGATCCAACTAGATGTCACTCATCTTTCATAACATATTTGTCCCTATTTGATTTTCCCCACAACGCCATAATTTGATACAGTTATTCTTATCCCGGTTTAAAGTGCTCCCCGGTGGACACTAGATATAGACCAAACCTAATCGTGATGCTCATTGATGGATATCTATCTGTCTCGTTTTGGCTGATGGTGATACCTAGATATGATAGATTGGATTAAGTGACATTTCTGCACTTTCACACCTCTTTTCACATAAGGGATCAATCAAAACAGTGAGGCTGTTCAATTTGTCAGGGGGTATTCATGCCAAACATAATGCTACTGGACACCTACACTTTTTGAAATGTAAGTTGTCCTGTAATTAATCTTGATGTATGTTCAATTAAAAAGACAAGTTGAGAGTATAATTGAAAGTATTGCTTGCTCCTGGTGAGTGTCCCGGAGAAAGATGCAAGCCGTAATGTGCCGTGGCAGGAGGGATACATCAAGTCGCTTAATCCGAAGTTGACCTCAGCCACTTTTGGAAAAAGAGACACCATTTCTTTTTTTCCCTTCTAAATGACATGGAGGGAAGGAAGGAAGACGCTGACAGACAGGAAAGCATATAGTGGTGGTAATATCTTTCTTGCTATTACCACTATGTAAATGCGGGGCAGGGTCATTATAATGACTCGTTAAGTATCAATCGACAGTTTTATAGTCAATTAGAAACATACTAAGGTACTCCTATGGATGCTGAATTTAGAATGTTTTTCCATGGTGCTCCAAAATTGTTGTGACAATAAATAAGGTTTCACCACCTTGGCATAGCTACAGTATAGCAGTTTTCGGGTGACAAGTTGTATGTTTGGAATATTTGAAAGTGCTTTGTGTCTTTTCTAGTAAGCGCCTGTTCTACCAGCACATGACCAAAAAGGACAACAGACTGTGCTTATGCCTAACATCCAAGTTCTTAACCATGGCCAAAGCATCAGCCCACAACAAAGTACTATCAGGTCTCAGTATGTCAAACCTATTCCTTTTCCTCCCCTCCCAAAGGAAAACAAAGAATGAAAAATACACAAAAAAAAAACGACCTGTGCACAGTCAGCTCAATTGCTAATGGCGAGTCATGCTTGATTTCGGTGGGCAGCCATTTCAAACTTAACAACAACAGTGACATATGTGTTCAAGGGAGGGGAAACAAAGCAATTTCAGAAGTCATTTGAGCCCAGCCTGTGATGGTCCAGTAGTCGTGTTCCGTGTTTGTTGTCGGCCAGGGAAAAAAAACAGTGAGGGAAACAGAGAGAATGAGAGAGGACGGAAGGCAACTGGAGCATGAGGAGTAGTTTCTGCTGCATGGGTGATCTGAGTCACGATTTGGCAGACTGTGGCATTGTATTCTGTGGCATATGGCTGCCCCGGTAGGGATTACACCAACAAAATTACTGGCCTCATGATCCACCAGGAACACCAGCCCAGCTTGACCAGCTAGCATAGACAACATAGTTTAGCTACGTCGTATGGCTATCATTATGACTGAGTCAATTAGAATGGATTACATACTGTATCTTCAAGACTGGATTGAGGAGGAGGTTTAGCGTCCGGATGCAGGAATTTAGCATCTAGATGCAGGATGTTAAATGACTCACACCTTGGGTTATTTTACCATGGTTTGAAAAAGTGGTCTTTCATGAACTATGCAAGTAGTGAATATTAATGCTCAATGATGTTTCTCCACCCAGGCATATTAGCTGTCGTCATTGTGTCAGCTACTGGGGATCCTAATAAAATTATAATTCACATTGATGACGCAAGAGGGATTCGCAGCCAGAAGCTCACATTTCTGTTAATGAGAATTTAATCTATTGATTTACCCAGAATGGAGAATATCACATTATGCTGTTGATGATTCACAAGTACGCCAGAATACGTCATAAAGTCAATAACACTGCCAAGGAGACTTGCATGAGAAAATTAACTAGCTACTCATATCGGAGAAGAAAACAATTATTTGCACTCCAATGATTTGTCAATTAGCATGACTCCCACGCTCGGTGGAGAACCAACCTTAGCACAATAGCAACATCTGACATCTATTCTACACGGGCCATGCCTGTCAGCCAGAGAACAAAAATGTGTCTAATTCACCACAGCGTCAATGGCTCACACTCCTCCTTCGGGAAAAAAAAAGAATAACGATTATTTCAAAACGATGCGTCATGCGCATGAAATGCAATGATAAACAACTACCTCGTATTTTTGTCATATGCCAATGCCCATGACTTGGCCTGCATATTGAACATCAACAGTACCAGGATGGATGCAGCGAAGCTAATTGCTAAACTAATGTTTTTGCTTATAGTTTGTCAACCTTGTTCTCTCCCCACCCTTTAGATCTCAATCTTCTGTTTGCTTAGCCATTCAAATTGATTTCTGACACGTTGGCTGTTGACAATGGCTGGGGAGAAGGAGGGTACTGTAGCAAGGTCTCTCTGTGTTAGTTTCTCTCTCTCTCTCTGTCCTTCTTTTTCCCTCTCTCTCTGACACGTAACGCTGGAGGTGGCTTGGAGTGAGGTAACTAGGGCTCTCTGGCCTCGTTCTCGCAGATAGAGGAAATATGATTGGCCTTATTTACAGTTCTGTTGTGTAATTAAAATGGGGTTTAATTAACCCACCGGGCGATAAATGAAAATGCCAAATGTCCGCCAGCACAACAGTGTAACGCTTTTACTAGGTTGAGACCGTTTCCCCCGAGTGGGACATAAACTATTAGCTCTGTGCTCGTCGGGTGAATTTGGAACGGGCTATGTGGGAAGGGTGGCATAAGGATACGTCAAGAGTATCTAGTCAAGAAAACCTATCTTGTGACAGTCTATTTTGCATGGGGACTGGCTGGAAAGCACTGTTTTCTGAGAAATGGTTTTGTTCAACTCTAAGGACCTACTGCAGTGCTAGAGCTTCAAAACCCCTATCAAATATTTTAGCAAGACCCTATTCATTACAGTACTTTCTCATCCTCATTTCATTAATTTATATGAAGTTTTCCACCAACTCAGGGCGACATACTGGCACCCTGCCTACCTCGCTGCACCCGATACAGTAAGAAAAAGCAATAAAGGGAGAAATAGATTATGATGCATGCTGACAATTTTTTCCTCTCTTTTCATAACAGTCTGAGAAAATATACTGCTGGGTGTGACTTGCGGTGTACATTAATAACATTTCCACAAATTCTAGAAAATCTGGGTATTACACGAAACAGCAAGTCCGATTATAATGCTACCTTATGGAAAATTCCTAAACAACTCGGGCTAATCCTAACTGATGAGTGCTTTGCGGATAACTTTCACGTTGTACTTCCAAATCCCTTATGCTGTTGTGCTAAGTGCTATGTGGGATAATATGTGTGACCCTGGTTGCTAGGCTAGCCTACTGTCCCAATGATCTTGATTGACAAAGATCCAAAAACTAGAAATCATATGTATTAATCTGCTTAGACGACTGTCTTTTTCCATTCATGTGACGGACATGTAAAATAGACAGTCCACACGGGTTGTAGTGGTTTGTTGTATTGGCCTTCCTACCATGTAACTCTTTAGTAATTTCTATTACCCATATGCCATGTAATAGTACATCACTAAAGCCAAATCCTGTTTTGTAGGATACTAGATATGGTAATAGAGAAGTTAACAGAAATAGTCAAGGTTGTTGACTTTATTACAGTGTTTTCGTGTGAACGAATGTGAGTACCTTTGAGCATTTTTCAGTGGTACCCACAGATACCCTAAACACACATTGTCACACACACACTTCTAGCGTGAGCTGCAGGCCATGTCTCAAACCTATGGGCTCTCTGTCACCTGGGGCTGCATGGAGAACTGCCCCAAAACACAAAGGAAAATTATTTAAAGTGAAATTTAACCACTGGTCTATTTCACTATGCCTTCAGAAAGTATTCATACCTTTTGACTTATTCCAGTTTATTGTGTTACAGCCTGAATTCAAAATGGATGAAATATATATATATATAAATATATATAAAATCAGCGAAAAATGAAACGTCCTCTCCCTGTCAACTGCTTTTATTTTCAGCAAACTTAAAATTGTAAATATTTGTATGAACATAACAATATTCAACAACTGAGACATAAACTGAACAAGTTCCACAGACATGTGACTAACAGAAATGGAATAATGTGTCCCTGAACAAAGGGGGGTAAAAATCTAAAGTAACAGTCAGTATCTGGTGAGGCCACCAGCTGCATTAATTACTGCAGTACATCTCCTCCTCATGGACTGCACCAGATTTGCCCGTTCTTGCTGTGAGATGTTACCCCAGTCTTCCACCAAGGCTCCTGCAAGTTCCCGGACATTTCTGGGGGGGGGGGGGCCCTAGGTCCCTGACGTGCTCGGGCTCTTCGCTGGCCCTGGCAGAACACTGACATTCCTGTCCTGCAGGAAATCACGTACAGAACGAGCAGTATGGCTGGTGGCATTGTCATGCTGGAGGGTCATGTCAGGATGACCCTGCAGGAAGGGTACCACATGAGGGAGGAGGATGTCTTCCCTGTAAAGCACAGCGTTGAGATTGCCTGCAATGACAAAAAGCTCAGTCCGATGATGCAGTGATACACCGACCCAAACCATGATGGACTCTCCACCTCCAAATCGATCCCGCTCCAGAGTACAGACCTCGGTGTAATGCTCATTCCTTCGAAGATAAACGCAAATCCGACCCTCACCCCTGGTGAGACAAAACCGCGACTCGTGAGTGAAGAGCACTTTTTGCCAGTCCTGTCTGGTCCAGCGAAGGTCGGTTTGTGCCCATAGACGATGTTGTTGCCGGTGATGTCTGGTGAGGACCTGCCTTTACAACAGGCCTTAAAGCCCTAAGTCCAGCCTCTCTCAGCCTATTGACAGTCTGAGCACTGATGGAGGGATTGTGCTTTCCTGGTGTATCTCGGGCAGCTGTTGCTGCCATCCTGTACCTGTCCCGCAGGTGTGATGTTCAGATGTACCGATCCTGTGCAGGTGTTGTTACACGTGGTCTTCCACTGTGAGGACAATCAGCTATCTGTCTGGTCTCCCTGTAGCGCTGTCTTAGGCGTCTCACAATAGGGACATTATCATTTATTGCCCTGGCCACATCTGCAGTCCTCATGACTCCTTGCATAAGGCACATTCACACAGATGAGCAGGGACCCTGTGCATCTTCCTTTTGGTGTTTTTCAGAGTCAGTAGAAAGGCCTCTTTAGTGTCCTACGTTTTCATAACTGTGACCTTAATTTCTTACCGTCTGTAAGCTGTTAGTGTCTTAACGACCGTTCCACAGATGCATATTCATTAATTGTTTGTGGTTCATTGAACAAGCATGGGAAACAGTGTTTAACCTCTACCCCCTCCTTTTTTGAACATTCTGTTAAAAATCGCGCAACATTTCAGCATCCTGCTACTCATGCCAGGAATATAGTATATGCATATGATTAGTATGTGTGGATAGAAAACCCTCTGAAGTTTCTAAAACTGGTTAAATCACGGCTGTGACTATAACAGAGCGTGTGTTTAATCGAAAAGCGCAAGAAAAACTGGTCACTGAAAACTGAAAAAAATATCCATGCGCCACTTGCATGTATTGTTTAAGGGACACCAAATTAAATGGGGCCGACAGCTTCCACACGATGTCGCCAGTCTTGTCAATTTCCTGGGAGTTATTTCTTGGTCAAACAAAGGAGAGAGATTCCATTCCATCCGGTCTCCGACAGGACGTCTTGGAAGAGAGATTTCCCAAACATGATTTGAAGACGTGGAGCTATTGAATACACATCGCCCCGTGTTCAATTTGATAGATTATTAACGTTTACTAATACCTAAAATTGGATTACAAAAAGTATTTCGAAATGTTTTGTGAACGTTTATCGTCAACTTTTTTAATTTTAAAAAATTACGCTGCGTTTTGAAACTGTGTTTTTTTCTGAATCACACAGTTTCCATAGATGGATATTTTGGGTATATATGGACCGATTTAATCGAAAAAAAGACCCAATAGTGATGTTTATGGGGCATATAGGAGTGCCAACAAAGAAGCTCGTCAAAGGTAATGAATGTTTTATATTTTATTTCTGCTATTTGTTTAGCGCCGGCTACGCTAATTATTTTGTTTACGTCGTCTTCAGGTATTTCGGGGTGTTGCATGCTATCAGATAATAGCTTCTCATGCTTTCGCCGAAAAGCATTTTAAAAATCTGACTTGTTGGCTAGATTCACAACGAGTGTAGCTTTAATTCAATACCCTGCATGTGTGTTTTAATGAACGTTTGAGTTTTAACGAGTACATTTAGCATTTAGCGTAGCGCATTTGCATTTCCAGGCGTCTAGTTGAGACATCTGCGTCTCAAGTTAACTTCTTGACGCACCCATCCCTTTAGCGGGATCATTTTCAACATGATGCGCGGCAAATACAAATTAATATTACTTAAAATATTTAATTTTCATGAAAACACAAGTGGAATATAGCAAAACACAGCTTAGCTTGTTGTTAATCCACCTGGCATGTGTCAGATTTCAATACAGCTTTTTGGCAAACGCATCACAAGCGTTTATGTAAGAACATCTCTCTCAGTAGAAAAAATATTACAAACACTAGCAGCCAAGTAGATTGGTCACAAAAGCAATAGATTAAATCGCTTACCTTTGATGATTTTCGGATGTTTGCACTCACGAGACTCCCAGTTACACAATAAATGTTCCTTTAGTTCCATAAAGATAATTTTTAGATCCAAAATACCTCAATTTGTTTGGCGCGTTATGTTCAGAAATCCACAGGCTCGAGCGGTCACGACATCGCAGACGAAAATTCCAAATAGTATCCGTAATGTCCACAGAAACATGTCAAACGTTTTTTATAATCAATCATCAGGTTGTTTTTTAAATATATAATTGATAATATATCAACCGGGACTGTCGCTTTTTCAATAGGAAAATCGCTGTCCCACTCTGTTGCGCAAGCAAAACTCTTCGAACAACCAGCTATCCACTGACGCGATGTTATCTTTCTCGCTCATTTTTCAAAATAAAAGCCTGAAACTATGTCTACAGACTGTTGACACCTTGAGGAAGCCATAGGAAAAGGAATCTGGTTGATGTCCCTTTAAATTGAGGTAAGGTATCCAACGGAACAGAGAGCTTTCAGGAAAAACAGCACTTCCTGGTTTGATTTTCCTCAGGTTTTCGCCTGCAATATCAGTTCTGTTATACTCACAGTTTTGGAAACTTTAGAGTGTTTTGCATATTGCATATTCTAGTTTCTGGGCCTGAGAAATAGGCAGTTTAAAATGGGTACGTTTTTTAGCCAAAAACAAAAATCCTGACCCCTACATTCAAGAAGTTAAACCCTTTACAATGAAGATCTGTGAAGTTATTCGGATTTTTACGAATTATCCTTGAAAGACAGGGTCCTGAAAAAGGGACGTTTCTTTTTCTGCTGAGTTTATGTCGTACATTGCCACAACTGTTCCTGCATACCGCTATGCAAACTCACATGGGTCGACAGAGCAAATAAACTTTGTCTTGAATACAAGCCATGTCTACTTATTTTCTATATTGAGACTAATCTGTTTTATTGAAACATGTTTACTTGCCGGAATCATTTAGTCACTTGTCAATAAAAAATATTATATAAAACCCCATTACACTGAGTGTACAAAACATTAGGAACACCTAGGGCCGTTGCGGTGACATTTTACAGAGACACCGGCAGTCATGACTCATGACCGCAGTAAAATCCCACATGACCGCTGAGTCATGGTAATCTCCTCTAATGGACTCTGGACATGCACTGGTAGTACCCAACTCACTAATGACCATCCGCTAATGGCCAGGGGCATAATTTATTACCCTTGCATACATTTTACACTAAATATCTGTGTGCCCCATTTCTGAAAAGGCTGTGCACACACAAAAATATTGAGATTTATAAACTTGGCACACGCCATATATACACTATATACACAAAAGTATGTGGACACCCCTTCAAATTAGTGGATTTGGCTATTTCAGCCACACCTGTTACTGACAGGTGTATACAATTGAGAACACAGCTATGCAACCTCCATAGACAAACAGTAGAATGGTCTTACTGAAGAGCTCAGTGACTTTCAACATGGCAGCGTCATAGGATGCCACCTTTCCAACAAGTCAGTTTGGCAAATTTCTGGCCTGCTAGAACTGCCCTGGTCAACTGTAAGTGATGGTATTGTGAAGCGGAAACTTCTAATAGCAACAACGGCTCAGCCGCGAAGTGGTAGGCCACACGAGCCTACTTTAGAAAACCTTTAAATTATAATAGCCTATCTAATTGGCCCAATTAAATGAGAGATGCTAATGGGTAATTTGTTGTATGTCTACTTCGGGAACTCATCATGGCCATAAAAGCAGAGGAATGTATTATGCAATGGTTATGATCTACGGTACCAGACAAAAGTTAAGACACACTCATTCAAGGGTTTTTCTTTATTTTTACTATTTTCTACACTGTAGAATAATAGTGAAGACATCAAAACTATGAAATAACACACATGGAATCATGAAGCAACAAAACAAGTGTTTAAATTGAAAAATATGTTATACAGTGGGGCAAAAAAGTATATAAAGTATGTAATTTTCATCATAGGTACACTTCAACTATGACAGACAAAATGAGAAAAAAAATCCAGAAAATCACATTGTAGGATTTTTTATGAATTTATTTGCAAATTATGGTGGAAAATATGTAGTTTCTAGGGGTATTTATGTCCGCTGCGTTATGCTAATTCGTTTGAGGCTATGATTACGATCGCGGATCCGGGATTGCTCGTGGCAAGAGGTTAATTAAGTAAGGAGGTAAGGCAATAAATAGGCCTAGCAAAGACTGGCAAAGTATTTACAAATTAGCAATTAACACTGGAGTGATAGATGTGCAGATGAGGATGTGCAAGTAGAAATACTGGTGTGCATAAGAGCAGAAAAACAAAAACAAATATGGGATGAGGTAGGTATTTGCTTGGATGGGCTATTTACAGATGTGCTGTGTACAGCTGCAGCGATCGGTAAGCTGCTCTGACAGCTGATGCTTTAAGGTTAGTAAGGGAGATATAAGTCTCCAACTTCAGTGATTTTTGCAATTCGTTCCAGTCATTGGCAGCAGAGAACTGTAAGGAAAGGCGGCCAAAGTAGGTGGCTTTGGGGATGACCAATGAAATACACCTGCTGGAGCGCGTGTTACAGGTGGGTGTTGCTATGGTGACCAGTGAGCTGAGATAATACGGAGCTTTACCTAGCAAAGACTTATAGATGACTTGGAGCCTGTGGGTTTGGCGACAAATATGTAGCGAGGACCAGCCAACGAGAGCATACAGGTCGCAGTGGTGGGTAGTATATGGGGATTTGGTGACAAAACGGATGGCATTGTGATAGACAACATCCAATTCGCTGAGTAGAGTGTTGGAAGCTATTTTGTAAATGACATCGCCGAAATCAAGGATCGGTAGGATAGTCAGTTTATGAAGTTATGTTCTCACTAACGCAAATGATTGCATCTTATATTTATACCAGTTTTTTTGTTATGAATAAGGGAGTAATCATATATTCCCCATTTGCACAAGGCTACTACTAGGCTTTTGCTTTCTTGCAATGCAATACTTCAACCACTAGAAACAGTGCATACGCATGGTCTAAAGTCTGTGGGAGGATAAGCACATTTGTCACGTATTTTGTCCCTCTAACCACTCTGACATCAAATCAAATACAATTGAAAATCACATCAAACACTTGTCATCAAAACAGTATCATGCTTTTAAAGCTCAACTCACTCTCATTGATCAATTTGAAGAAAGAAGTTCAATAACAGGTTGGAAAACATAAAATAACGAAAGTGCATTCGAAGGTGATGATTAATTCAAAAAACCCATATGCATAGGGATTTATATGAGCCCGAGACAGAAAAAAAATAGAATTAAAATAATAATTGTGCCATTATAAAATACATAGCCTACCACATTATACTCAATGCAGATTTTTTTTAATGATTTAAATGTATTTGGTACATTATTGGTTTGGCCTATACTCCTAAATTAAATGAATTTTATGAATCACCTTTGAGTGTGGACTGTATTATTACACACACTGGATGGGCTGGTTACCTTATGCTACTCTCCAAAGGTTCTATCCATGAGTTTGGGAGAGAACTTATAGGTAGGTAAGGGATGGGCAACTGGCGGTCCGAGTCCTCCCTTTTGTAGGCCCACGGACAAATTTCACAAAAATTAAATTAAATTGGAGGTATGGATGTGGGTATGCAGCCCCATGAGCCACTGCGGCCCCTTATGATGAGTTCCGTTTTTGTGGCTCCCACCCCCATCAAAGTTGCCCATCCCTGGTCTAGGCCAGGGGTTCACAAACTTGGAGAACATCCCGCGCCCCCCCTGCACGCATGCACCACATCTTTTTCTATGGGCAAGAGCACTGTTTATGACACAATCTGTTCACACCCCTCTTGTTGGTGGAGAGAATTTAGCAATTTTATTTCCTGCAATTACACACAATTTGTCATGTGGTGCAAAGCACATTTTGCAGTTTAAAAGCACATTGTCTTGCAATACTATACATTTTGCCATGACTAATGCTTCTTGTGTAATTTGAGTGACTAAAAAATGAATGCCTGGCCACCCGAGTGGTGCAGTGGTCTAAGACACTGCATCACAGTATTAGAGGCATCACTACAGACCCGGGTTAGATCTCGGGCTGTATCACAACCGGCTGTGATCGGGAGTCCGATAGGGCGGCGCACAATTGGCCCAGTGTCATCCGGGTTAGGCGACGGTTTGCCGGGAGGCGCTTTACTTGGCTCATCGCGTTCTAGTGACTCCTTGTGGCTGGCCGGGTGCCTGCAGGCTGACTAGGACGTCAGTTGAATGGCGCTTCCTCCGAAACATTGGTGCGGCTGGCTTCTTGATCAAGCAGGCGGGTGCTAAGAAGCGTGGTTTCGGGGGACGCATCACTCGACCGTCGCCTCCCGAGCCCGTTGGGGAATTGCAGCAATGAGACAAGATCAAAATTGGGGACAAAGAGGGGGGTAAAATACAAAAAATAAATAGACATAAATGAGTGACAAAAAAATTACAATATCTATGGGCTAAAAACCTAGATAAGAAAACATTAGCTGACATGGGCAAGTTGATTTATGAAAAGTTAGAAATAGCACTAAGGTATGCAATGACTAACATGACAAGAGGAACTGATGTTACGCTAAACAATTTCAAATTTGCTCCTTGTGCATTTGACTATTACGACTTTCAAGAAAAAGTTCAAAGCTGGACTGTGTTCCATTATTATATATATTTTTTCCATTTGTGAGGTGCGGGACCCCTGGGCCCCCCTTGCTGACCCATCGCACCCCCCCTAGGGGGCATGTTCCACAGTTTGGGAACCACTGGTCTAGGCAACGCTGTTGGTTCATTGATTGTGCAGAGCGGCTAATGGAGTTATTCTAAAATTAAATTCCATTTGTATTTTGAATAGCCAGGTAATAGGCCATTTTTTATATTTTCCTAATTAATAGGCTGACGGATTACCTTTAGCTACACAATATCTCACCACAAGCTATCTCCTTCATTAGATTTCGTGCACCAGCTGTTGTTTACAAATATACATAGATCGCCACCCGACACGGCGGCTGTCCTATTCTGCCGATACAGCTTAAAACCCGCCAGCTGTATGTTATTCATGTAGTCGTTCAGCCATGACTCAGTGAAACATAAGATATTACATGTTTTAATGTCCCGTTGGTAGAATATACGGGATCATAGTTTGTCTATTTATTATCCAATGATTGAACGTTGGCTAATAGGACCGACGGTAAAGGCAGATTACCCACTCTTTCTCTTGTGAATTCTGTGGATGAGGGTAAATCCTCTCTGAAGTAAATCCTTTGTGTCTGACTTGTTAAACATATGTACAAGAGCTAACAATATCTTTACCACAATGTCGTTGTGAGCATACTAGGTATTCTATATTATACTACAACATCAGTCTAACTGAATAGGGATGTTGTGTTGGTTTAATGTTCCAGAATGTTCTTCAGCTGGTGAACCTTGTCTTGTGTTGGGTCATGGCAGCGGGTTTAGCAGGCTCTGGCGCTGTGGCGATGTTGGCAGGGATGTTGAGTTTGGGGAGCTGTGACTCTGGCTCCTTGTAGACAACTCTCTGGTCCTTTCTTTGCTCCACAGTCAGGTGGACAAGTCTCTCCCTGAAGTAGTGGGTTCTGGGCTCGTACACCTTCTTAACTACCCACCTCTTGCAGAAGATTTGTTTGTACTGCAAGTCTCCTGGAAAGAAACGTAGACTGATCATGTGGATGTGTAAAACATGAAGACTGATCACGAGGATGTGTAACCATACAAGAAACTTTTGCTATGACGATACCAGTATTGCAATATTTTTTCCATGGCAAAAATTAAAACACGAAGCAGGCCGTGTTTTAACTAAACTATTTGTTCCTTTAAAAACCTGCTGTATGTAAAACATTGTGTGCTTTAGCTTGGAAAATAAATACATATGACTCTGGGTGACAACATAATGTTTCCAACAATAGGGCTGTTTTCCTAAAGAAGTTAAATCCGCTTTGTGTTTTGTTTCCTTGCCATGTCACTGACGAGTATCGCGATACCATGTTCATCTGCAAACAAAAACGGGTACAGTAGACTGAGGTGTGTGTTTTGTTACACTCAGAGTCAATAATGGGACATTGAGATGGGCTGTTAGCAACAATGTGAAAAGTTTGAGGGGTCTTGACAGTATAGTTCTGTATTGTTGTGTATGAGCACCTACAGTTGTGCTGTTGAGTAGACAAGTACTGTCAACAATAGAGAGAACAGGCTAAAAAAGTATACTCTACTATATGCCTCCATGCCAAATATCTGCAAGGGTGTGAAAAGTTTGAGGAGCTTGTAGACATTTTATTGTATTGGTGATTTTGTTTTCTCAATAGGGTATTGTGCTTTCATAAATACCTTTGGCTGTCCCCGGCTTGTTTCCGAGTCAGATTATGTTGAGCTTGAGCTTGTTCCCAGCTGAAAGCTTTCATCCAATGGGTCTACTGTTAAAGCTGGTGGAGAGGTTGTCATCATCAGCAGCAGGATTAGTCTGTAGGACACAGTAATTAGTCAGTGATTAGCCAATATTTGACTACTCTGTCCCCATCAATACACACTCAAACAAGGTACTACATCCACCTCATGTCTATAGATCATGCATACTAACCTTCACACACAGTACCCACATCTAACAGACATTAGTCAGTCACCCAAACCATCCCCTCCTTGCTAATACCTCATTTTATGCATGAACAATCAACTAATCCTCCATAATACAGAGAAAACTACAGCAGAAGTTGTAGCCTACTTGTAAATACAACAACAAGGACCATGTTTATGCTTAGCTCCTGTATTTGTATTTGTTAATCATATAATCATGGGAGATTTAGAAAGATGACTTACACTAGTTCCTGGTGCTGAGCTTGATGTTGATGCTGCTGCAGATGTTGATTGAATCGGACTCTAAATAGAACTCATAGCCACCTTTGCCTCTGCGGTAGTTAGTTAGCTAGCTAGATATTGGTTAGATACGGTCCGGTAGGCTGCAGCTAATGTAACCTAACAAAGCTAACGTTAGCTTGCGAACTTAAAAATCACATCGCAAGATAGCAGCTGGCTAATTACATTGATTTGCTCTGGAATGTCAGCAAGCATATTATGAAAGCTAGTGAGCTCTATTTTGGTTTACATAAACAGATGTAGTTCACTAGCTAGTTAGGTACGTAACGTTAGCTACGTTACCTCAGCTCGATTTATTTTCTGCTGCACTTATGTTGGCTGATGGATGCCTTCCTCTTTGAAGTGAAGGGGAAAATCGATGGATTAGCATGACTTTTCAACGTTCGGTGACCTGGCATCAGTTTCTAAATCCTCTGGTTGAAAGTGCTGGCAAAAACATACATTTTCACCTTCACGGGCAATACTAACTATGTCCTGAAATCGCTATGAATTCTGGATATTGCGGTTTGCTTACAACCAGGAAATGTAGATGGCCGGTTTCTACCGGTGAGATGCAGAAACTGTCGTATTTGCGTGTACAGCAGTGAGAAAATTATCGATTTTTTATGAGAATTGTTAATAACATATTAGTGCCTTCTGAAAGTATTCATACCCCTTGACTTTTTGTTGTGATACAACCTGAACTGAAAATGGATTGAATTGAGATTTGTTTATACTGGCCTACACACATTACCCATAATGAACAAGTAAAATTATGTTTTGGTCTTTTTTTAAACAAATTAATAAAAATGAAAGTTTTGATTCAATAAGTATGCAACCCTTTTGCAGGTAGCCTAGTGGTTAGAGCATTGGGCCAGTAACCGAATGGTTGCTGGATTGAATCCCTGAGCTGACAAGGTGAACATCTGACGTTCTGCCCCTCAACAAGGCAGTTAACCCACTGTTCTCCGGTAGGCTGTCATTGTAAATAAGAATTTGTTCTCAACTGACTTGCCTAGTTAAGTAAAAAAAAAAAAGTTCAGGAGGAAAAATGTGCTTAACAACTCACATAATAACTTGCATGGACTCACTCTGTGAGCAATACGTGTTTAACATTATTTATTTTTTATGTCTACCTCATCTCTGTACCTCACAAATACCTCACAAATACAATTATCTGTAAGGTACCCAGTACACCCAATACACCCAGTCACTACAAAGATACAGGTGTCCGCACGGGGATTTCACCATGAGGCCAAAGGTGACCTTAAAACAGTCACAGAGTTTAATGGCTTTGATAGGAGAAAATGGAGGATGGATCAAAAACATTGTAGTTACTCCACAATACTAACCTAATTGACAGAGTGAAAAGGAAGCCTTAATAATACTACAAAGAATGTGGCAAAGCAATTCACTATTTGTCCTACAAAGTGTTAAGTTTGGGGCAAATCCAATACAACACATTACTGAGTACCACTCTCCATATTTCAAGCATAGTGGTGGCTGCGTCATATTATGGGTATGCTTGTAATCGTTAAACACTGGGTTATTCAGGATAAAAAAGAAACAGAATGGAGCTAAGTAAAGGCAAAATTCTAGAGGAAAACGTACAACCAATTTGACAGAGCTTGAAGAATTTAGAAAAGAATATCAGGCAAACGTTGCACAATCCAGGTCTGGAAAGCTCTAAGAGACTCTCCACAGAAAGACTCTCAGCTGTAATCGCTAAAAAAGTGCTTCTACAAAGTATTGACCCAGAGGTGTGAATATTATGTAAATTAGATCTTTCTGTATTTCAGTTTTAAAACATTTGCCAAAACATTTTTAAAATGTGTTTTCCCTTTGTCATGATGGTGTGTATATAAACTCAGCAAAAAAAAAACATCCCTTTTTCAGGACCCTATCTTTCAAAGATAATTCGAAAAATCCAAATAACTTCACAGATCTTCATTGTAAAGTTTTTAAACACTGTTTCCCATGCATGTTCAATGAACCATAAACAATTAATAGTCATGCCTCCCCCGTCTGTAAGCAGTTAGTATCTTAACGACCATTCCACAGGTGAATGTTCATTAATTGTTCATGGTTCATTGAACAAGCATGGGAAACAGTGTTTAACCCCTTTTCAATGAAGATCTGTGGAGTTATTTGGATTTTTACAAATTGTCTTTGAAAGGCAGGGTCCTGAAAAGGGGACTTTTTTCTGCTGAGTTTGCAAAGTATTGACTTAGGGTTGTGAATACTTATGTAAATGAGATATTTCTGCATTTCATTGTCAAAAAATGTGCAAAAATGTCTAAAAACATGTTTTCAGTTTGTCGTTATGGGGTATTGTGTGTAGATGGTTGAGAAAGAAAAAACACAACAAATTGTGGAGTAAGTCAAGAGGTATGAATACTTTGTGAATGCACGTCACATGATAAATATTACCACACTACAGAGCTGGTTGATTGTGACCTGTACAGCCAAATCCCCTGGCTCTGCCCGAATGGGCATCGCCATGGACTGCAAACCCTGACGGGTGATTAATACTTGAATAACACACTGGGCAAGAGGGGAAGGAAAGAGAGATTGGCATATCAACAAGAGATTAAATAAATGTACACTACAGTTCAAAAGTTTGGGGTCATTTAGAAATGTCCTTGTTTTTGAAAGAAATGCAATTTTTTTGTCCATTCAAATTACTTCAAATTGATCAGAAATGCAGTGTAGACGTGGTAAATGACCATTGTAGCTGGAAACGTCAGATTTTTTTAATGGAATATCGACATAGGCGTACAGAGGCCCGTTATCAGCAACCATCACTCCTGTGTTCCAACGTCACGTTGTGTTAGCTAATCCAAGTTTATGATTTTAAAAGGCTAAATTGATCATTAGAAAACCCTTTTGCAATTATGTTAGCACAGCTGAAAATGGTTGTCCTGATTAAATAAGCAAATAAAACTGGCCCTTTTTAGACTAGTTGAGTATCTGGAGCATCATAATTTGTGGGCAAAAGAACACAGACACTGGACAGAGGAACTTTGCCTAGAAGGCCAGCGTCCCAGAGTCGCCTCTTCACTGTTGACTTTGAGACGGGTGTTTTGCGGGTACTATTCAATGAAGCTGCCAGTTGAGGACTTGTGAGGCGTCTGTTTCTCAAACTAGACACTCTAATGTACTTGTCCTCTTGCTCAGTTGTGCACCAGGACCTCCCACTCCTCTTTCTATTCTGGTTAGGGCCAGTTTGCACTGTTCTGAGAGGGGAGTAGTACACAGCGTTGTACCAGATCTTCACTGTCTTGGCAATTTCTTGCATGGAATAGCCTTAACAGTTGTGTTTTTCTTTTCATAGATTATTATTTGTTTTTTAAGTTTTTGACTAAAGTCCAAGTACTAATTGTCACTATTTTTGTCACAAACAGAATTCTACCCACATAATTGTTTATATCCTCCAATTATTTGTTTATTTGTTTACCAGTTGTGATAATGCTCTCTAATTGACTGGGACTACCTCATGTCATACCAGTTGGAAAACCCCTCTGCACTGGATCTGATTTAATTGAATATGATTTCCAATTTAAACTCCAGTATTCATAAAGTGCTCTGAAAAACACACACTTGAAACCCTAAAAGTGCAGGTCAAGTTCACCCGTACGACAGGATCAATCAATTATAGGCTAGGTATTGTCAGTTACTTTCTACTTCCTACATTTTACTTTTAAACCCATTACTGAAATGGGGCCTCTTGAAACACGTTGGATATGGCATTTGAAAATAAATAAATAACATGCTAAATGGCTCTCCGGTGCCCTCGAAACGTTTTAACACTGTTTTCATAATGCATTTGCAGGTTTGTTTATTATTCATATCATCATAAATCGACGATCATCAGTGCGTGCTTAAGTGCCTGGGCACGTCCATTTACCTTAATACGATTTGGGCTAGCTGCTCCATGATTGTTTAGTGCTCTGCGTCACTTTCTACAGCCCATTAGTGCATTAACCACTAGGCACTAGGTAGGTAACTAAGTTATTCAATTTCCGGATAAAGTTTCAGCACAAAACTAGCTGTTGTATGTGTCTATATGTTACTTCACAGTTTTTGTGTTACCTTGTTTTTAGAGATGATTTCAAATCTAGCTCTTCTATGTTGAATATATTGGAAATATAGATGATATTTTCTATGGTTATAACTACCTACAATATTTTAGATACTAACAAATGAGCCAGAAGGGTGATATAAAATATAGAATTTTCAATACAGGTGTCTCTTTTGATTTCATTTTGAAAGTGGAGGAAGACTCACCTTGCCTATTTTTAATAGGCAGTGTTTGCCTGTGTGTCTGTATGGAACTGTTTTTTTTCTCCAGGCTCAGGTCCCATGATGCTCTCGCCCTGCTGCTATTTGACTAAGGTTTTGTCCATCAGACCTTTATTAATTTAGATAGCAACTGATGTGCTGGAAATGAATAAGAAACAGATACTGGAAAGGTCATGAGTCAAATTAAAATCTGAATATATTTGTTTCTGTAAATGATATTGCTTGGTGTTTTTTAATTATTTATGGGTGAACTGAGCTGTACCTTTCCGACTAGTTATTGACAGACTATCCAATGACCCATATAGTGGTAACTGCCAACTTAATGGAAACACTTGAGTAAATGAGGGATGCAAAGTATATTGAAAGCAGGTGCATCCACACAGGTGTGTTTCCTGAGACAAGTAATTAACATCATGCTTAGGGTCATGTATAAAAATGCTGGGCAGGCCATTATTTTGGCTACCATGGCCATGCCCCCATAGGATGACAATGCCCCCATCCACAGGGCACGAGTGGTCACTGAATGGTTTCATGAACATGAAAACGATGTAAGCCATGGCGGTCACCAGATTTCAACCGAATTGAACACTCTGTTTCTGGAAGGGTGCCTAAGTCAACGTTGCCCACCACCATCAACAAAACATCAAATGCTGGATTTTTTTGTGGAAGACTGGTTTTGCAACCATCCAATAGAGTTCCAGATACTTGTATAATCTATTCCAAAGCGCATTGAAGCTGTTCTGGCTCATGGTGGCCCAACACGCTATTAAGACAATTTATGTTGGTTTTTCCATTATTTTGAAAATAAATATGAATGAATTACATAAAATAATAACGTGAATCAATTCATTAGGCTCTAATCTATGGATTTTACATCTCCTTCGCATAGAGTTAATCAGGCTGTTGATTGTGGCCTGTGGAATGTTGTCCCATTCCTCTTCAATGGCTGCACGAAGTTGCTGGATATTGGAGGGACCATGCTGGAACATGCTGTACATGTCACTCCAGAGCATCCCAAACATGCTCAATGGGTGACATGTCTGGACAGTATGCAGGCCATGGAAGAACTGGGACATTTTCAGCTTCCAGGAATTGTGTACAGGTCCTTGCGACAATCATGCTGAAACATGAGGTGATGGCGGTGGATGAATGTCACAACAATGGGCCTCAGGATCTTGTCACGGTATCTCTGTGCATTCAATTTGCCATTGATAAAATGCAATTGTGTTGATTGTCGGTATCATATACCTGCCCATACCATAACCCCACCGCCACCATGGAGTTCACAACGCTGCCATCAGCAAACCGTTCACCCACACGACCCCATACACGCTGGCTGCCATCTGCCCGGTACAGTTGAAACCGGGTTTCATTCATGAAAAGCACACTTCTCCAGCAGGCGAATGGCCATTGAAGGTGAGCATTTTCCCACTGAAGACAGTTACAACGCCGAACTGCAGTCAGGTCAAGACCCTGGTGAGGACGGCGAGCAAGAAGATGAGCGCCTTTCTGAAATGGTTTCTGATAGTTTGTGCAGAAGATCTTCGGTTGTGTATACCAACAGTTTCATCAGCTGTCCAGGTGGCTGGTCTCAGATGATACCGCAGATGAGAAAACCGGATGTGGAGGTCCTGGGCTGGCGTGGTTACACGTGGTCTGGGGTTGTGAGGCCGGTTGGACGTACTTCCAAATTCTCTAAAATGAAGTTGGAGGTGGCGTTTGGTAGAGAAATTAACATTTAATTATTTGGCAACAGCTCTTGTGGACATTCCTGCAGTCAGCATGCCAATTGCACACTCCCTAAAAACTTGAGACATCTGTGACATTGTGTTGTGTGACAAAACTATACATTTTGCATTTCAGCTTCTTGATATGCCATATGTCAGGTGGATGTATTATCTTGGCAAAGGAGAAATGCTCACTAGCAGGGATGTTAACAAATTTGCGTAAAAAATTAAGAGAAATACGTTTTTTGTGAGTATGGAACATTTCTGGGATCTTTTGTTTCAGCTCATGAAACATGGGACCAACACTTTACATGTTGCGTTTATATTTTTGTTCAGTGTAGTTCAGTCTAGTCAAAATTACATCCCTGCAGCAAAACCACCTGTCTTGTCTGAAAGAATCCAATACATTTTTTTACACCATTCCCGCTATTGATATAGGGCCCTCAAACTCAACTCTGAACCTCAAATCCAGTTCCACTGCATTTTTTTATTGTTCCCCTCTAATCAAGGACTGATTTAGACCTTGGACAGCAGGTGTGTGCAATTAATTATTAGGTAGAGCAGAAAACCAGCAAGATCCGGACCTCGTAGGGTATGAGTTGAGTACCCCAGATATAGTGTACCATTAGGTGAAGAATAGGGAGATGTCAATTTGTGGAGTGTTTCTTTGGAAAGCGTCTCTTTTTTTGCATCATGGTTTGTCACTCCGCTCCACCAGTGTATTCCACACAGCAATAATAAAATGTATCCTTTTGCTTCCTCCGGCATTTCCAAACTAAACTAACACTTTATTTTCTCCTCCCTCAGATGAAATTAAACCAATATGGCTCTTCTGCAGGATCAGGGCCTGTACGATTCCCAGCCTCAGTAAAGTGTTAATCCAAACCACAGCCGCCTGATAGCCTTACAGCTTCTCTTCATAAACGTAGCCTTTCAATTGTAAGAGTGTTAGCTAGCTAAAAAACAAGCAGGTGATTCTTGGGGTCACAAGCCATGGGCTCTGCTACTGGTCTCCACAACCACTGGCTCTCTTTTATTCAACAGTCTCAACTCTCTCTCTCTCTCTCTCTCTCTCTCTCTCTCTCTCTCTCTCTCTCTCTCTCTCTCTCTCTCTCTCTCTCTCTCTCTCTCTCTCTCTCTCTCTCTCTCTCTCTCTCTCTCTCTCTCTCTCTCTCTCTCTCTCTCTCTCTCTCTGTCTGTCTCCACCATTCCAAATGAGACAGGATGGCTGGTTGGAGGGTCAATCTCCTGGGTTCTTATTTGCCTGTAATTGAATTCCAAGGGTCAGATCAAATGCATTGCTCTCCTCTGACAGCTTGAATAACCTCTTAGGGAGCAGGGGAAAAACCTACGGAGGTTCCCTTAGGGAGAAATAAATATTACATCTGATGGATCTAATATAGGGAGTGAATTTACATGTCTAGGTGTCTTTTTACCTCACCAAGGAGTTGTTAGGTCAGCTCGAATTGATGGAGAGCATAATAGAGGATGACTTGAGATTCAACTCAAGATGCAGACTGCTAAAACCCTAGTGGCTGTGTTTGTGAGTACATGTGTATGTGTGCATGTGTGGTAATGTGTCCGTGAATGTACCTATGCGTAAGTGTTTGTATGCGAATGTGGGATGCTAAATGTTGCTGTGGGAATTTGTTGAATCAATTTCTCTCCATTCATTAAGTGCTCCACTCTGTAGATACATTCTCTCCCATGCCTCTGTGCACGTTTGATCCCTTAAAACCCAGGGTACGACCTCACCGCATCAGCCACCATCACCATAGAGACAGGATTAGCCCGGCACCAGGAAATAGTACCTGGGATCAGCATCAAAATGGTGGGGGCCTTAACTTCGTGCCTGGGTGTGATATGTAACTGTTGGCTCCCACATTAGCAAGGCATGATCACATGGGTGAATAGATTGGTTAAATAAACAGGCAGAGATGACGTGCTTTGTTGCACATTGCATCAGCAAGCAGCTCAAAGTTAATTAAACATATGAAAGCTCTGACGGTTGGTCTCAAGGTGTGTAACTAAGGCATTAAGTTTAAAAACACAATCTAATTTTAATGTTTAGAACAAGATCTCTTGTTTTCTCTATCTGCCTTGACAGACATTGAACAGGCTGTTCTTTCTTTTCGCTCACAGTCACAATTAATTCCCCCTTCAGAACTTGAAGTGCGTTCCTTCCATCGCCAAGTATTTTAGAAAAACATGCATTTTAACCGAAGAGACCTAGCTCGGCCCCAGATTGAATAGACGACGACGCACAACATCTAAATAGGGCTGGCAACCTCCTTTTCTTGTTTGCCCCTGAAAAGCCTCCCTCTTCTGTATTAATGGCCACATGCAAGTTTAAAAGCATTCCAATCAATGAGACTGAGCTCTATTATAGGGCCCTCCTTTCAGGAAGCAGAGCTGAAATATACATTTTCATTATACGGAGCAAATTGCGGCGTGCGAACACTCACTCGGCCACCCTGTATTAAAATCAGAGTTGTATTGCCTGTATGAGAGAGGAGAAAGAAAAGAACAGCTATTGAGAGGTAGCTAGTGGGAGCCAGGAAGAGAACATACTTTTTTTCTCTAGCTTGTTTTTCTTCGGTGTGCTAATAGCTGTTTACGGTTGTGCTTGTGGCGTGTGGAAGCCATGTGGCAGATGATGATGGACCTAGGAGGGTGTCACAGCAGAAATGACGCCTCATCATAATTGGAGTCTGAGCCTCGTTAAGACCGGGGCACTACATGCACGCAGGTTTATTATCCAAATTCCAGTTCAACCAAATATTCAGAGACCTCCGATTTCAAAGAGTAAAAAAAAAAAAATCCCAAATCAAGACTAAACTGTGTACTCAAACAGAGAGACATTTGAAAACCTAAAAAGTGTTGCTCTACAGGGAGTGGAGGAAGGCTGCCATCAAACTTCTCTACAATCACTCCAGAATAGTGCTTCTTTAATTAGATAGGTGTTAGGCGATGTGAAAGCTCAGTGTGAATGTGGTATAAAGAAGTCTTCTTAAAGCCAAGCTGTTCAAGAATACCTGTCACCAAGTGAGAGTGTGTGTGTGTGTGTGTGTGTGTGTGTGTGTGTGTGTGTGTGTGTGTGTGTGTGTGTGTGTGTGTGTGTGTGTGTGTGTGTGTGTGTGTGTGTGTGTGTGTGTGTGTGTGTGTGTATGTATGTATGTATGTATGTATGTGCATGTGGTGTTTTAGGAGAGGTGGCGTAGGGGTTAAGTATTTGACTGAAAAGAAAATCAACCCTTCAATGTCTCCACACTCCATTGAGTATGTTTTTAATGGATTTTTTCCCTCCTCTTTTTCTCTCTTTGTGATCCAAAAGTCTCCATTAAGCATAATTATATGTGAGTTTTCAATTTCTTTACTTCCAGCAACAATTATTAATGAATCCAATTTGTAGCATTTTCAATAAACTTTAGATTGCCTTTAGTAATTAATTGTCATTTAGTGCAAAATAAATTACAACTGCAATTATCATTGTGCCGTTCAAATATATACTGTAAGTGGAAAAAACGACATGTAGTTAAAGGCTTGTCTCATAGACAAGACATAACGTAGTAAACAAAAATTCAGGACACTGAAATTTGTATGATATGTTACTTTTGGTATGGTTACATAAGACAGAAGCCCACTGAGCAAAAACGAGTTGAATCAACATTGTTTCCACATAATTTCAGCATTTCAGTAGGTGAAAGTCTAGCAACCCAGGGGTTGTGTTCAAATCTCATTACGGTCAACTTTAGCATTTTAGCTAATTAGCAACTTTGCAACCACTTACTACTTTTTAGCTACTTTGCATTTTACCTAACACTTCCCCTATCCTTAATTAACCCTTTAACCTAACTCTAACTTTAGCGTCAGCCTCCTATTCACTTAGCTAATGTTAGCCACAACAAATTGGAATTCGTGACATATCATATGCATTGTAAATTCATAAAATATTGTAAGAATTACAATTTGTAACATATCATACAAATTGTAATTCATAACATATCACACAAAATGGATGATGAACATCCACAAATTAATATATAATATACCAAACGTAACATATCATACTAATTTGAGTGTCCCTGATTTTCATTTACTATGTTAGGTCTACCCCTGAGTCCAGGTTATGTTATGAACTAGAGTTTTTATTCAAGGTTACATTCCCCCCCTCTCTTCACAAGGTTCAGTTCAAATAAAAATTATTCTGTGAATTTGTATTTGAACCGAGCATCAATGTATGCAACAGGCTTTCTCTGGGCATGTAACGATGAGTTCAATTTCAATTATATTCCAACACACATATTAATATACATTACCTTAACACGTCATTTATAGTGGCTGGCCCACCGGGGGTATAAGATACATCAGAGAGGCACTATGTATATGATTTACATGCTGCAGTGCCATTTCACTGTTCAGTGTAGAGTGTAGAATAATCTCAAGTGATTTTCCAGCCAGTGACCTTGTGTGCTGATTTGAAATTATATTCTCTCCATAGGTAGATACTGCTAGCTTGTTATTAATCACGACCCAGTGTGCAGTTAAAATGTTACTTATTTAAAGAGGCTTAAATCACTGTGCAGGCATGTCATATTAAAATTAATTGGTACTGTACAATGTCACAGAATCATATTCTACTAGATGCGCATTGACTTTTGTGATGCACTTAACCTCTTTACTTCAGTGCAAAACAAACATTAGCATTGCTGCTACTATGGCCAAAGACATGCCAGTCTCATGATGCAGACATAGTAAATCCAATAACACACACACACACACACACACACACACACACACACACACACACACACACACACACACACACACACACACACACACACACACACACACACACACACACACACACACATTTTAGTGACACCTCACTGAGCCAAAGAGAGGCACAGAGAGAGCTTGGTAGGAGATACATATGCCACACCAGGTAACTTGCACCCCCTACTGTTGAGACTCAGCTGCATTGTGCCTGGCCAATTTCACAGTCCCCCCTTGGTTGTGTGTGTGTGTGTGTGTGTGTGTGTGTGTGTGTGTGTGTGTGTGTGTGTGTGTGTGTGTGTGTGTGTGTGTGTGCGCACGCTCGCGTGTGCATGTGTGAGCATCAGGTGGGTGTACAAGAGTCGTCTCTATGCCTGCGGTGTAGGAGACACAGTGGTTGCTCTGGTCAACCAAGTGTTTCCATATAATTGTAGCAGTTTAAACACCACTGAGACGTATAATTAAATCTCTCTCTCTCTCTCTAGATGTCAGTTATTTTTACAAAAAAAAATCACTTAGTTCTAAAACCACTGGAAAAACAAACCTACACACCTTTTATCCCTAGAGTTTACATTTACAGTATGGCCCATCATTTGACACTTTTCCAGTGTTACAGACCAAAAACAATGAGCAGGATTTCACATAACTGAGCACGGCCAATGGGGAGGGCCATAGTCAATAGTATACAGCCTGGGCACGTCTCAGAAGCTGGATGAATAATGGAATGTAAATAGAGATGGATTTTTGAACAGGGGAAATAATAATAAAAAGTGGCCCATGCTGTTGTAAAAGCTGACAGGGCTAATTCAATTCGGTGTGTTTGTTTACGGGGGGTAGGACAGACCTAATAACCTGAGGGAGGTATTACTGATTTGACCTCTTAACCTGTTTTTTAAAGGCATAACTGGATAACAGAGAGACAGTAGTTGTTTCAAGTACTTTTGAGCTATTGGAGATTTACCAGGTCAGAATAAAAGCTATTTTATTTGCTTCTCTCTCCCTTCTCTTTGGTTCTTGTGTCTCCATAACAGTCAGAAAAATATAAATTGCAATGAAAATAAAAATAAAAATAATGCCAAGCCTTTATTTGCTAGTGTTTTCTCTTCACTTCTTTGTTTTCATTCAATAGCTATGCATTTAGTCAGACCAAGTAATTCATATCTAGAAGAAAATAAGCACTCACAGACTGGTAAATGAGGAAAGATTACAGGCCTGGCAAATGTGTGGCCTAATGAATGGATGCTACAGTTAATAAGGTGTGCTTTGTCAAAGAAAAATAACCTGTCACATAGATACAGTAGGGGAAAAAAGTATTTAGTCAGCCACCAATTGTGCAAGTTCACCCACTTAAAAAGATGAGAGAGGCCTGTAATTTTCATCATAGGTACCCTTCAACTATGACAGACAAAATGAGAAAAAATATCAAAAAATCACATTGTAGGATTTTTAATGAATTTATTTGCAAATTATGGTGGAAAATACATTTTTGGTCAATAACAAAAGTTTATCTCAATACTTTGTTATATACCCTTTGTTGGCAATGACAGAGGTCAAACGCTTTCTGTAAGTCTTCACAAGGTTTTCACACACAGTTGCTGGTATTTTGGCCCATTCCTCCATGCAGATCTCCTCTAGAGCAGTGATGTTTTGGGGCTGTTGCTGGGCAACACGGACTTTCAACTCCCTCCAAAGATGTTCTATGGGGTTGGGATCTGGAGACTGGCTAGGCCACTACAGGACCTTGAAATGCTTCTTACGAAGCCACTCCTTCGTTGCCCGGGCAGTGTGTTTGGGATCATTGTCATGCTGAAAGATCCAGCCACATTTCATCTTCAATGCCCTTGCTGATGGAAGGAGGTTTTCACTCAAAATCTCACGATACATGGCCCCATTCATTCTTTTCTTTACACGGATCAGTCGTCCTGGTCCCTTTGCAGAAAAACAGCCCCAAAGCATGATGTTTCCACTCCCATGCTTCACAGTAGGTATGGTGTTCTTTGGATGCAAGTCAGCATTCTTTGTCCTCAAAACACGACGAGTTGAGTTTTTACCAAAAAGTTCTATTTTGGTTTCATCTGACCAAATTACATTCTCCCAATCTTCTTCCAATCTACTTATTTTCCATCATAATTTGCAAATAAATTAATTAAAAATCCTACAATGTGATTTTCTGGATTTGTTTTTCTCATTTTGTCTGTCATAGTTAAGGTGTACCTATGATGAAAAATACAGGCCTCTCTCATCTTTTTAAGTGGGAGAACTTGCACAATTGGTGGCTGACCCACTGTATATCTCTGATCTCACAACTTGGCTTTGTTAGCAATTCATTTCTCTCTGTTGATAAGTGTGTGGATGGAGAGAGAGAGAGGGATAGAGGGGGTATATAGGGAGAGGGGAGAGGGGGTGGGGTATACAGGTTGAGGGGAGAAAAAGTTGGTGTAGAAGGAGTGGGAAGAGGGAGAGAGAAAGAATAGAGTGAGATTGGAGGAGAATAAGAAACAGGAGGGAGAGAGAGGGGTGAGGGAGAGAGAGAAGGGGGAGAGGAAGGGAGAGAGAGATAGAGAGAGAGAGAGAGAGAGAGAGAGAGAGAGAGAGAGAGAGAGAGAGAGAGAGAGAGAGAGAGAGAGAGATAGCAATAGTTGTAATTACAAAGGGAAATTGTTTCCAGGTGATGCCATATCAATCTCGATAGAGTACATCTGAGAAAATATTTTGACATTTCAGTATTGGAGTTGTTTCTGTTTTCTTCAATTAGAAATGAGTCATCCAAATGAAACACGGCATTTAAAAAAAAAAGGAGTACCATTAGAGAACAGACATTTTACAGAAATAAATACACTGAAAAAGGAGGGGGGAACTTAAACAATTAAAATAAATATTCTCATCATGTTATTATCTAATAGAACAGAGAAGGTTTTTGTTAATGGAAGCCTCTCTCATGCAAATTCAGTTGAGTGTGGTGTACTAGGGCCGTTATTATTTTCTGTTTTTACTGATAACCTTCCGGTGACCTTGAATAAAGCCTGTATGTCTTTGTACGCTGATGATTCAACAGTACACGTCGGCTGCAACAGTAAAATAAATAACTGACAACCTCAACTTAGAGCTCCAGTCAGTTTTAAAATAGGTAACTAGCAAAAGGCTGGTGCAGCACTAAAGCATCATGTTTTGGACAAATCACCCACTCAACGCTAAACTTCATTTAGATTATTGAATATTGTGGCGATTGAGCAAATTGAGGAGACTAAACTGCTGGGTTTAACCCTAGATAACAAGCTGTCATGGTCAAAACATATAGACTCCATGGTTGCTAAAATGGGAAGAGGTGTGTCCATCATAGGGCGTTGCTCTGCCTTTTTGACATCTCAGTTGACCAGACAGGTCCTACAGACACTAGTCTTGTCGAACCTGGACTACTGCGCAGCTGTGTGGTCATGTGCAGCGAAGCGGGACATAGGTAAATTGCAGTTGATCCAGAGCAAACCAGCACATAACTCGCTTAGATGTACACGGAGGACAAGTGACAGTAAGATTAATGTCAATATCTCCTGGCTCAAAGTTGAGGAGAGATTGACTGGATCACTATTGTACGAGGTATTGATGTGTTGAAGGTACAAAACTGTCCGTTCGAGCTGTTGGCACACAGTTTGGACACTCATCGGTACAGCACAAGACATACAGCCAGAGGTCTTTTCACAGTCCCCAGGTCCAGAACAAAGGCTAGAAAACGCACAGTATTAAATAGAGCCATGACTATAGAGCCACCCCAGGTAACTCAAGCTAGGAATAAAAACCAGATTTAAAAACCAGATAAAACAACACCTTACTGCAGAAAGGGGACTGTGAAGAGACACAGCCATTTTATATATCTTGTATTGTAATTTGCACTGTATTATGTACATATTAGACCTACAGTATATATTGTGTGTATGTACTGATATGTATTTTATGTTTATTTTACTAGGCAAGTCAGTGAAGAGCAAATTCTTATTTACAATGACGGCCTACATCGGCCTAACCTGGACGACACTGGGCAAAATGTGCACCGCCCAATGGGACTCCCAATCACAGCCAGTTGTGATACAGCCTGGATTAGAATGAGGGTGTCTGTAGTACCGCCCAAGCACTCAGATGCAGTGCCTTAGACCGCTACGCCACTCGGGAGCCACATATGTAGGCTATGTGTGACGTTTTAAATGAATGTAGTTCAGTCCTTGACTAATAATGTTCTTTACTAAAGTGCATGTACTGTTTCATATGGACCCCAGGAAGAATAGCTGCTGCTTTTACAGCGGCTAATGGGGATCCTAATAAATACCAATCATCATCATCATCGTCATCATCATCATAACCACCATCATCTCTATTATTATCATCATCATTACCATTATCATCGTTGCTCAAAGTTCCTCTTATCAGAGACTGAGGGTCCAACACACACAAGAAGCAGGGGATTAGTCAATGGCAACTCTTCCCTCCCAAAGGAACTGAATACATGCACCCTTTTACTCCCAGAACAGAGCAGACCACCCCTCCTTCACAACCCGTCTGTTAAAAAGAGAGAGTGGCCACATAGTAAATTAACCTAGCCTAAAGGCCACTTGCATAACTCTCCGTTAGAAGCTGACCTTTCCGTGGGAACTCAGTGGCAACACGACTACGGCAGTATCCCAATTACACCCTATTCACTACGTTGAGCACTACTTTTGACCAGAGCTCTATTTTTGTTGGTCATAATTTGTGGACAATAAAGGGAATAGGGTGCCATTTGAGATGCTGCCTGCAGAATCACAGTATCAGTCAGGCAGGCTACTTGTAATGAACTTTTATGCTTCATGGGCAGGGTTGGGGAATAACTGATTACATGTAATCAGTTGCATGTAATCTGATTACAAAAACAACGGTAACTGGAATCAGTTACATTACCAGTAAAAAATATTGTAATCAGATTACAGATACCTTTGAAAAACTAGATAATTACTTATTGGATTCATTTTTAATTCAGAAAGTATGTTTGCAAAAAAATACATTGACACCTTTCTGGTTTTCTCAATGACATTCAATTCAGCATTGAAAAAGGTGCAAGTTTAAGTTTGTTCCTTCTGAGCGAGTCTGACCACAAGTCAGAGACCACTATGATGACACACCGAATGCATTTGATGGATCCTTTTTGTGTTCTTCTAATGCTTCTTCTTATTTTTTGTTTCACCTTTATTTACCTAGGCTGTACCTAGTCAGTTACAGAACTAATTCTCATTTCAATGACCGCCTATCCCGGCCAAACTCTAACCCGGACGACGCTGGGCCAATTGTGCGCCGCCCTATGGGACACCCAATCACGGCAGGTTGTGATACAGCCTGGACTCAAACCAGGTGCAGTGCCTTAGACAGGTAGCTAGTAACTGTAACATATTCAATTTAGAAAGTAACCTACCCAACCCTGCTCATGTGTTCCATCTGATGAAGTCTGATGAGTTACCTCTCAACCCAACAGTGGTAGACAGACAGACCAAAACAAATAGATAATTGGACAGAGTAACATACAACTGTCTGGAATACAGGCATACCCTAACAGACTGATGGGTGATGACAGATTAATAGATATTGGAGAAAGACAGATCATACATGAATAAATGGATAGACAACAAGATGATATCAACAGAGACTGACACACCCACTGGCACCACCCCTAACACACATTCACCACCCCCCTCCCCACACACACACATGAACAAACACTCTGATATGCAATGTGTTTGTTAAGAATCCTGTGTGCCACCCTTTCCCCATGTCAGCTCGCACCAGCTGCCACTGTAGCAGCTCAAACAGTGACAGAGACAGGCTTGGGCATCCGGGAACACTGGACTAAAGAGGTGAGAATGCGCCCTGATGCAGAACTGCACCCTGTTGCCTCCATTACCACCAGCCAATCAGCTTGTGTGTGTGTGTGTGTGTGTGTGTGTGTGTGTGTGTGTGTGTGTGTGTGTGTGTGCGCGTGTGTATGTGTGTGTGTGTGTGTGCGTGTGTGCGTGTGTGCGTGCGTGCGTGCGTGCGTGAGTGCGTGCATGCGAGTGACGTGTGTGTGCCTGCAAGTGTTTGTTTTGCTGTAAACCCACTTTTATCTGTGATTAATTTGCATGCTTTATTGATTGCTTTACATGGGTGTCTTTTGTCATGGTGGATTCAACAGACACCAAGCTGCTTGTAGTACCCATAATAATTACCAAGGTAATATAGCACACAAACACAGCTAGACCATGTGATATGGTATTTTGCATCTGTGATGCCCACCACAAATAATGTCTCAATTTGCTTCCGTACGGATGTAGATTTCGCATGGAACCAAGGACATGCAAAAACAGATGATCTGTTCTACAGAGTAAAAAGCAATAGTGTATAATTGTGGCTTTAAAAATTGCAGCGTTAATTATTTCCCTGTCAGTTCATAAACAGTGCATATTAACCCTGGGTCCCCATTGAACAGGCAGTGTGATGTATTGATTGGCTGAGTGACTCATTGTCCAATTCCTTTCATCTCCTTGAATGATTGATGACCAGGGAGGTATAGTGGAGGTGTAGCTACTGGCTACGTATGGTGAAACAAAGGAAGTCCACATCAAGCATTTTCCTGTTGCTCACTGCAATGTCACAACTCAAAGACCAGACTGTGTTATTACTATGGTGAGCTGGCAGTGGGCAGGTTTCACAAATAGGCCTCAATCACCACAGTCAATCCCTTATTATTTTTTTAATTTTTTATTTTTATTTTTTTTACCCCCTTTTTTCTCCCACCCTTTTTTCTCCCGCTTGCACTGCGCTCGGTCTGCCACAAGAGTCGCTGGTACGCGATGAGACAAGAATATCCCTCCCGGCCAAGCCCTCCCTAACCTGGACGACGCTAGGCCAATTGTGGGTCGCCCCACGGACCTCCCGGTCACGGCCGGTTACGACAGAGCCTGGGCGCGAACCCAGAGTCTCTGGTACAGCGCCCTTAACCACCCGGGAGGCCTCAATCCCTTATTATTTTGATAATTTGTGACCAGGTAGCCCTATACTTTATGCATCACGGTTAAAGCAAAGAGTGACGGAAAAGGAATTGCTACAGTAATTGATATCAGCCACATATATAGCTTTATCCCTCGCCTACTCACAGTAACTCACCCACTCCCACTTATTCCACTTCATGTACACCTAGTCTGACTTCAGCAAAGTGGCTTTCATTGTGCATTTCAGAGCAACCCATGATGACAGGCATCTGTACTATAATTAATGTAATCCATGACTTACGGCTACCCAAAGGCTAACAGATGATCATTGCTCTGTATCTTCCAAGATGCACAACCAACCTCCACCTCCCCACATGATCCTAGCCCTTTAGCTAACTGAATACCACACACATCTTAGTCCTTTGCAATGCGGCCTTTATCAGATAAATTAAAGGTTACGTACAGTGCCTTGCAAAAGTATTCATCCCCCTTGGTGTGTTTCCTATTTTGTTGCATTACAACCTGTAATTTAAATAGATTTTATTTGGATATCATATAGCGGACATACACAAAATAGTCCAAACTAGTGAAGTGAAATGAAAAAGATGACTTGTTCAAAAAATATATATTAAAAAAAATACAGAAAAGTGGTGCGTGCATATGTATTCACCCCGTTTGTTATGAAGCCGCTAAAAAAGATCTGGTGCATCCAATTACCTTCAGAAGTCACATAATTCGTTGAATAAAGTGCACTTGTGTGCAATCTAAGTGTCACATGATCTTTCACATGATCTCAGTACATATACACTTGTTCTGAAAGGCCCAAGGGTCTGCAACACTACTAAGCAAGGGTCACCAAGGAGCTCTCCAAACAGGTCAGGGACAAAGTTGTGGAGAAGTACATATCAGGGTTGGGTTATAAACAAATATCTGAAACTTTGAACATCCACGGGGCACCATTAAATTCATTATTCAAAAAAATTGAAAGAATATGGCACCACAACAAACCTGCCAAGAGAGGGTCGCCAACCAAAACTCATGGACCAGGCAAGGAGGGCATTAATCAAAGTGGCAACAAAGAGACTAAAAAAAAACCTAAAGGAGCTGCAAAGCTCCACAGGGGAGATTGGAGTATCTGTCCATAGGACCACTTTAAGGTGTACACTCCACAGAGCTGGGCTTTACGGAAGAGTGGACAGAAAAAAAGCCATTGCTTAAAGAAAAAAATAAGCAAACACATTTGGTGTTCGCCAAAAAGGCACGTGGGAGTCTCCCCAAACATCTGGAAGAAGGTACTCTGATCAGATGAGACTAATATTGAGCTTTTTGACCATCAAGGAAAATGCAATGTCTGGAGCAAACCACCACTGGAGCAAACACCTCTCATCACCGCGAGAATACCATCCCCACAGGGAAGCATGGTGGTGGCCGCATCATGCTGTGGGGATGTTTTTCATCGGCAGGGACTGGGAAACTGGTCAGAATTGAAGGAATGATGGATGGCGCTAAATACAGGGAAATTATTGAGGGAAACCTGTTTCAGTCTTCCAGAGATTTGAGACTGGGACGGAGGTTCACCTTCCAGCAGGACAATGACCCTAAACATACTGCTAAAGCAACACTTGAGTGGTTTAAGGGAAATTTAAATGTATTGGAATGGCCTAGTCAAAGCCCAGACCTCAATCAAATTGAGAATCTGTGGTATGATTTAAAGATTGCTGCACACCAGCGGAACCCATCCAACTTGAAGGAGCTACAACAGTTTTGCCTTTAAGAATGGGCAAACATTCCAGTGGCTAGATGTGCTAAGCTTATAGAGACATACCGCAAGAGACTTGCAGCTGTAATTGCTGCAAAAGGTGGCTCTACAAAGCATTGACTTTTGGGGGGGGGGGGGGTGAATAATTATGCATGCTCAAGTTTTCAATTTTTTTGTCTTATTTCTTGTTTCTTTCACAATAAAAAAATATGTTGTTTCTTCAAAGTGTAAATCAAATGATACAACCCCCCCCCCAAAAAAAAATATATATTTTAATTCCAGGTTGTAAGGCAACACAATAGGAAAAATGCCAAAGGGGATGAATATTTTCGCAAGCCACTGTCACAATGTATAAGATAATCGGCATAACCCGACTAACATATACTTGTTCCTTAAATCTAAGGACAACCACCTGTTAATTAAATTAATTTGTTTTGATATGTCGGGATGAAAGAAATGAAGCCAGGGGTGGTATGTAGCTAGAAGAAGAAGAGATTGAAGAAAAAAATACATTAGAACATTGGAGGGAAAGATGCAGAAAGGGAGGACAGAGGGGTGTAGGTTAACCTCTATTGTGGCTTAAGGAAACCTTTCATCCAGGCATTGGGATACAGTGCATGTAATGAGACGAGGGAAAATGTTCAGGCCGCCTTCCATTTAATATCTCTGATATGTCTCATTGTCCATAATGTACTGCATGTTGGCGGGTAGAAACCGCCGCAATAAGAACCCAAGACCAGAACACCACTAGATTAAGATTTATTTGAGCGTGCAGAAGGGGATATATTCATAGACTGACGAGACACCTTCGGGATAAGAACTGTGGAATCTATTAATATCTTGGTATGTGACCACAACTCCAAATTGTATTATGATAGACATAACCAGTTAATACTGTCTATCCATTGTTTAGATGTAGTTTCCTGAAGGGATATTGTTGTCTTGAGGCATTGTGTGTTTGAAAATGAAACCCATTGAGTGTTTACGATTAAAGAAAGGCTTGATAAATGATTGGTTTGTCTTGCTAATATTATTTCATTATTCTTCAAATATGATAGCCAAGAGTATAAATATTGCAATGAATGCTCAAGAGCCTCAAGCATAACAATGGTGCTTGATGATGTATGGACATTAGATGCATTCAGAGGTTGGGGGGGGGGAGCTTCACTCCCTCTGACACTGGCAAGTGATAGATGAAAATATCAGACTGCTGTAAATTGAACATTGCGTCCAGTGGACCATTCATAACGCTGTCCTCTCTTTGATGCTATCATCCAATTCGTACCACATACAAATAGACCTTATGCTGACAGACTCTACTGTGATGTGATGGAATGTGCTGAAATGTTTAAACGTCAACTATACAACAGAGGGGAAAGTGAAGTTTAACCTTTTACAGTAAGAAAGAACCACAATGGGAATGACAATGACACATTGACAGAAAAATGATTCACAATGGGAAGGACAATAGCACATTTACAGTAAGAAGGAACCACAATGGGAAGGACAATGGTACATTTACAGCAAAATGAATCACAATGGGAAGGACAATAGCACATTTAAAGTAAGAAGAAACCACAAAGGTTAAGTCTCCTATTTATGGGACTATGAGCTGTTCTGGACATGTTCGATAGATTTTGTTTGTACAGAGCGCCCTGTGAACGTCAACATCAATTGCTGTGCACTCTGTGAGCCCTCTGATTGTCTTGCTTCACTTGCCCTTCACAACTCTCATCAGAGATGCAGTATGTGAAATCATTTAGTAGAATTTAAACAAGACCACTTTCTTTTGGTCACAGAGGGATTAAATTACTTTGTTCTTAAAGATAAATATGTAACGAGTCAGCAGGCATTTGAATGGCATATCTGCGTCACACAGAGGACGCTGGAGAGAAAATGTACTATTACTATATACAGTGCCAGTCAAAAAATTGGACACACCAACTCATTACAGTTTTTCTTTATTTTTACTATTTTCTATATTGTAGAATAATAGTTAAGTCATCAAACTATGCAATAACACATAATGGAATCACGTAGAAACCAAAAAGTGTAAAACAAAATATATTTTATATTTCAGATTCTTTAAAGTAGCCACCCATGACAGATTTGCACACTCTTGGCATTCTCTCAACCAGATTCATGAGGTAGTCACCTGGAATGCATTTCAATTAACAGCTGTGCCTTGTTAAAAGTACATTTGTGGAATTTCTTTCCTTCAAAAATGCGTTTGAGCCGATCAATTGTGTTGTGACATGGTAGGGGTGGTATACAGAAGATTGTCCTATTTAGCAAAATACCAACTCCACGTTATGACAAGAACAGCTCAAATAAGCAAAGAGAAATGACAGTCCATCATTATTTTAGGACATGAAGGTCAGTCAATCCCGAAAATGTCAAGAACTTTGAATGTTTCTTCAAGTGCAGTCGCAAAAACCATCAAGCGCTATTATGAAACTGACTCTCATGAAGAACGCCACAGGAAAGGAAGACCCAGAGTTACCTCTGTTGCAGAGGATAAGTTCATTAGAGTTACCAGCCTCAGAAACTGCAGCCCAAATAAATGCTTCACAGAGTTCAAGTAACAGATACATCTCAACATCAACTGTTCAGAGGAGACTGCGTGAATCAGGCCTTCGTGGTCAAATTGACCAAGAAACACGAGCAATGGACATTCGACTGGTGGAAATCTGTCCTTTTGTCTGATGAGTCCAAATTAGATTTTTGGTTCCAACCGCCGTGTCTTTTTGAGACGCAGAGTAGGTGAACGGATGATCTCCGCATGTGTGGTTCCCACCGTGAAGCATGGAGGGGGTGGTGTGATGGGGTGGGGTTACTTTGCTGGTGACACAGTCAGTGATTTATTTAGAATTCAAGGCACACTTAACCAGCATGGATACCACAGCATTCTGCAGTGATACGCCATCCCAGTGCTTAGTAGGTCTATCATTTGTTTTTTCAAAAGGACAATGACCCAACACAGCTCCAGGCTATTTGACCTGGGAGAGTGCTGCATCAGAGGACCTGTTTTGGGATGAGTTTAGACCGCACAGTGAAGAATAAACAGCCAGCTAGTGCTCAGCATATGTTCATTTGTTTAACCCTCTTTTGGTTACTACTTCATTCCATTTGTGTAATTTCATAGTTTTGATGTCTTCACTATTATTCTACAATGTCAAAAGTAGTAAAAATAAAGAAAAACCCTTGAATGAGTAGGTGTGCCCAAAGTTTTGACTGGTACATATGATCATGTGTATTTTAAATCTATAAGAAATGTGAAATATTACAGTAAGTCATTTACAATTTTATTGTTACTATATTTAGAAAGAATTTCAATCCTATTTCCATATTAATATTTGTACTGTGAACTTGAGCTTGTGTCCTCAAAAGTGACAATTAATCTTTTACCAAAATGGTGAGATTTAAATCTTTCTGGCAATTTGTCACCCGATTCAGGAAACTAGGTGGATGTTGCAAGTCACAAATTCACAGGAGAATGCGTTTTTGGCAGGAATGCCTTCTCAAACATGTGAACTTTCATGTGCCTTAATAACAACCTTGTAGCCATCTGCAAATATGAATACAATTGTTTAATTATGAGCCTTGTTGGTTAAGCCACAGAAAAAGCTGGCAACCTTCCCAGTAGCCATGATTGGCTGAGATAATGAGTGGGCTGGACATCCTGAGAGATGAGTTCAGATTGGCCTGCCCTATGGAAGGTTTCTGGCTATTTGAGCTCGTCAGTCTGTGTTGGTTATCCTGTTGAACGCGGCTTTAAAAAAAATGTTTTGTGTAGAGAAGCTGTATAAGCATTGCTCTCCACTTTCTGGAGGATCATTTTGAAGACAGTGGAATTAGAGTATGATAGCTAAAGGGATGGAGAGAACACCTGTCTCCGGATTACATCTCAAACTAAGGACAACCGTGGTATGACATTCCTGACATGGAGACGTGTCCATCATGCATGATGATGTATACAGGTAAGATAGTCTAGTGTTAGCTAGCTACATTTTCAGATATTACATGTTTCTAATTTTGATAAAAAGTGGTTTAATTTCAAGCTAAAGTGCACTGTTAGCTAGCTAACGTTAACTGGCTGGCTCCCTAGCTTACTTTATTAGTCGTATCTCAGAGCCGTATTGATGCAGGGTAGTAACGACATGATTTGGCACTGTGTTCTTTGTTGTTTAACTAGCTTACATTACCTGGCTGGCTCATTAGCTAACGTTTCATGTTGTGTGTGATCGTAAACCTTGTTTACCTAGCTAGGTTCATTGTTTACCTAGCTAGCTAGCTAGCTACATGTCTTAAGCTAAAGTGTACTGTTAGCTAGCTAGCTAACGTTAGCTGTTTGGCTCCCTAGCTGACGTTATTATTTGTATCCCAGAGCTGTTTGCTTTTTAGTTAGAGCCTAATGTTAGCAAGCTAACATTGAACCTGGTTGGTTAGCTTCCAGCATTGTGGTATTGTTGGCACTGTGTTCATTGTTGTTTAACTAGCTAACGTTAGCTGGCTGGCTCGTTAGCTAATGTTACGTGACATGTGTACAACACCAGTTGAATATGGCTGGTGTCAGTAAACGTCTGCAAAAAAGCGTAATGAAATTGTTACCAGCTGAGGTGGTTAGGTTGTTTTCATGTTATGTTGGTAAACAAATCATTGGCCAGAGCGTCTAGTGTACGCTTGTGTGAACGATGCTGAATGGGTGTAGACAAAGAAGAGCTCTTCACTAGATACCAAAACATTCAAAGGCCGTTTTCTTAAAAGTGAGTTTTCAAGTTCATCATCTTTCAAAACAGAATTTCTTTCCCAGTGGCACATGAAAAGCTAATGAATTTAATCCTCAAAAATCCAGATTTATGATACAGATATGTTAACGCATGCCATTCAAAACAATCAAATAAACAAATATATGTTAATCAATTAAACAGGTGCGATATTTCTACCCTTCAGTGTTCATCTCACATGTCTCATCAAGAGTTGAGTTGAGTTGAGGTCTGGACATCCTAAAAAATGATACAGCTGTATATATGCTGGGAGTTGAAGAGTGGAGGGCTGTATTATTTTTTAGGATGTCCAGACCTCAACTCAACTCCTGATGAGACATGTGAGATGAACATCTCTCTCGCTCTCTCTCTTTCTCGCTCTCTCGCTCTCAAAGCACACCTAGCACACTGACAGGGGCTTAATCTGCAGAGCATTCTACAAAGGCGACCTTGGGGAGGTTTGATTGAGGTGTTCAAAAGGAGGATTGATATAATCAAGTGGGGACAGATTACTTCACATTCCACACACATTCCTCTGACCCGGGGATATGCATGTAAATGAAGCTGCAGCAGCACCTCAACTTTAGGAAGAGAGAGAGAGGGGTAGGTTGAAGGTAAGTGAGAGAAAGAAAGAGGGGGCGTAAGGACAGAGAGAGTGAGGAGGTAAAGATTGAAAGATACACCTCTCTCTATGTCTACCTGATAACTTTTGAAATTTGATCAAACCAATTGATGTTGCAAAGAGTAGAAGCACTGTTAGAGTTGGTTAATCTTTTTGTGTGTGATTTGTTCAAGTCAACGTTCATAATTAGTTTTGAGGATCCATACCATGTTTGAGACAAAGTATTGGAATGTGAAAATACAATAAAACTGACTGAATCTAGGTATGTTTGTTCAATTTCCCCTTATCACACTGAGGCTAAATTGCCTGGATCTATTGATTCCTGCTCCTATATCCATCTCTGTGAAAGTGAAATAAGTGGAACAAAACTATTTGATACACTTTCTTTTAGTTTTGTTACATAAACGCTCCTCTGTGTACATTCTTTCTTTTCATCTTTCTACCCATCTTGAAAGGCGAGCCGCCCGAGTTAGTTGGCACGACTGTCTGGATTGCATTCATCAGTTCTGAAAGATTCGCAATTATCACCCGTCCTCAGTCAAAAAGTCAACCTGCCAGTGTCGACGACTCGCAGATGAATAACTTTTGTCTCCACTTCTTCAGGATTATTATCCAGGAGATGGGTGTCGTGGTGTTTCCCTATTCAACGTATTTTCTCTTTTTGGTTTATTTTCTGAGGAAAACTGCTGCTGTCAGAGAGGGGAGCAAGGCTGAATACAGGAGTACACCCTTGATGAGAAGGTTAACGATGAAAAGGAGGAGATATCTGATATTGTGCCTCTCCGAGAAGCAGGGTTATTGAATGTTGTTGATGAATGAAGGGAAAACTCCCCTCTCACACTCTCACAGCTTTAACACCCAAGATGAAAAAGGGACAAAATTGAAAAAAAATATTCCATCAAGTAAATGAAAGAGGAATCAATGAAAAGTGTTTTATATTGCTCATTTACTATTTTAAAAAAACGGATGGGGGCTATAAACAGGATTCTTCAAAGGAGCATGTAACTATCAATTGACCAAAGTGTTTAACATTAATCTAAATTAATAACTTTGAAGGAATCCTCTTGATCAAAACGATTCGTCAAATCACCTGAATCAAATGACCATATCTGTGCCTTGAATTCCCATTACTGGTCTATCTCGCTATGACCGTGCTCTCTCTTGACCGTATTTAGCGGTCAGTCCTGGTCTGGGCTAGGCTGAAGGGATACACCAATGAACTGTTAACTGAAGTATAAAGCAGATGTTTTGGTTTTGAATAGTACCTCTCCGAGGATGTATCATAGACTGCAGAGAGCCCGGACAGAGACGAATAGAAAGGACAAAAGAAAATAAAAAAGAGAAAGAAAATGAGAACATGATTGTATCTTCACTCTGAATGAAAAGAGGGCCAGTACAGAGCTGATAGGACCCACTAAGGTGTGGGTGGTGGGGGGATATAGGGGAGACATCCAACGTGATAAGAGGAATTTTCTTTGGATAAAAAAATTATGCAATACAAATATTGAATAAATATTAATCAAACATTAAGCTCTTATTGTACCCTGCATGGTTTTGACATATGGAAATAGACACTTTACTGTCTGTTCCCAGCAAGATTGCAATAAAAAGGCAACATGATTGTGTACAATACAGACGGAACCCATATGCATATCGTAATTTTCCCTGAATGCAAGGTAGCATGGCACCAGAAGACATCTCTGTGATGTTGTTGTAACGTTTTCTTTCATGCTATCAGTTACACTTCAATCTTGTGTTCTATTCCAAGCCGAAAAGCACTCTATTGCTGTCTTTTATCCACTACCCCAAGAGAGATTCCCCAACAACAACCATTTCACATGTACTTAAATGGCAGTGGAACACTAAACAGACAGACATGACTGGGACATATAGGACTCTCCCTCCCTTCCCCTATCTCTCTCCTACCCCCCCCTTGGAAATATGCTGTTATTCCAAATCCGAATGTCACATCAGTTACTCTTTGCACAGGTCTGAGAGAATAAAAAATACACAAATAAATAAATTACTAAGTAAAATGTATTTCTCTTCAAGTTGCAGCTGTCGTATGCAATCTTCTTCTACATTCCACATCATCAGTTTCTCCTATTTGTGCACAGAGGACATAAAAAGCCTGTAGACAGAGAGGAACCGGGCGCCTATTCGAACACTGCATATTAAGGAAAGGGAGAAGAGAGGAGGCCTATGTGCCGTCACCGTCCTCCACACTTAAAGGCACATGGCCATAAATTTTTATCCAATTTTAATCATCCCCCAATGTGTTTGTGGCCATCCCCATTCATTTGTCAGCCCAACCGTCACATGAAGACATGAAAAGAGAATAAAAAGGCACACATATCCATACAGATACAATACCTGTGTAGATAAAACATGAGCTACAAAGGATATCGTCAAAAATAATTAGACTTGATCGGTATGAGTCACCTTTTGAGGTCAAGACATTAGAGTTTCCTCTTAAAAATATTTGCCATTTAGCAGATGCTTTCATCCAAAATGACTTACAGTCACAATTGCATACATTTTCCATATGGGTTGTCCCAGGAATTGAACCCACTGTTTTGACATGGCAAGTGCCACACCTTACCAACTGAGCTACACAAATGGAACATTGTCTTTTTCTTTCCTACTGATTAGGACCAGGTCAGTGAACACAGGATGCTCCCTTTCTTTGTCAGGTTGTGTGACTGAGACTGGGCTGTCAGCGCTAAGGCCAGGAAACAGGAAAAGGAGTACATGTGGCTCTGATTCCATCACCCTAACCGTCAGTGTAGGGGAGACTGAGGACGTTACGTCAACACAATGATCCAAAAACAGTACACAGGCCATATGAAACAGGCAGTTATTCCTTAGTCTGAGTGAAGGGGGAGAATGATTCAAACTGATCTCAGTGAAGAGGTATGAGAGAAGTAAGCTAAGAGGTAGTGGAGTTGAACTCAAACCAAAATGAAGTAAGTGATACAAGTGTCATTTGAGTTTAGGATGGACACTAGCTTGAACACTGTCACCTACTAGCTTTAGTTTGGGCAAGAAGAGTTTTGATTGAAAGATGACTCATTATTATAGATGTGTAACGTGTCGTACCATTGGAGGAGGAAAGCCTCTTGATTGTGATTAAGATGCCAGCCTAGGGTGTGGGCGTATACCAAGTGCAGGTCCTTCACTGGGATTGGACGAAATTAGATGTGTGGGCCGACTTGTGCAGAAGCAGGTAAACAGAGATATTAGATGTATTTCAGCAAATGACAGGAATTAATTTGAGGACATTTTTGTATTACTATTCAAAGGGATTAGGTAAGAAATTAGTTTGTGGCACCATGTCCAACATTTAAACCTTTGTTTTTATGAATTGCACATTGATATGACTTCCCTGCTTTCCTAATAGATTAGCTTTATTTTTTCATCAAATGGTATAAACTTGACAAACTTTCAGACTTTCAGAAATAAGAGAAAAATAAGAGATAAGCTTTGCCAGCACTTTCCTCATAGGATCTGTTACTTCTATCCCACACGGCAGAATATACAGCACTTTTCTTTTGGGGTCCTGATCTGTGAAATGCTACAACGATAACTTTGCCCTGGAATTTCACCCTTATCGTGGTCAAGAAAACTCCTGGACGTCACCTGCATTCGCCAACTTAAGTTTCAGGAAGATTGCTATGTTAACTTGGGCCTACTCCACTTCGTCTGTATCTTAAGATGCCAAAGTATGCTGAAAGGCTCTTTTGTATCTTCTGATTAACCACAAGTCCTATTCACCTTGTTCCTAATGAGGCCTGAACGACAGTGTTGTTGTCACATTTCCAATGCGAGACTCCCATTTCAAGACACCTAGGCACACAACTTCAGATCTAATTGTCATCTCCCGTCATGATAAATCTCTGAGGTTTATCAGGAAGCCTCAAAAGTTTTAGGCGCTCCTAGTTCAGTTTAATTTATTCAGGCCTTGACAAAGGCAACACTTTTTCTGGCAAGTTGTTTTTTATCTGGTGGATCATATTTTAAGTTCAGCCTTGATTTGTCCAATGATGCGGAAGTGACGGTTGTGGCTCAAAAAATCAATACTTGTTTGACTGGGGAAAATAGAAGAGTGTTATTGTTACTCATGCTACAACATGTTCTGGTAATGAGAATCAGGAAGTTCAATAGTGGCATCCTGTCTAAGTTTTATACCAAGAAATACAATATTGTATCAAATATGATTAAACAACTCCACAGTCTCAAAAACAGAAAATTGGACATGAATAAGATTTTATAATTTTTTAAAATTAATTATTAAAACAACATCAAACAAAATGTCTCCACGGCTAAACATGCCAGTTTAACTCATGTGGTGTCAATCTGATGATGTTGAAATTAAGGTAGAGTTCTGATGACAGGGTTATTGATGTGGTAGTGCAGTGTAGCACATGCCGGTTCTATGTAACTGTATTCTGACAGGTACCTGGATCCACGGCAGAGATGACCATTACAGTGAGAACACTGACATACAATTATTTATCCATCATACTAGCCTAGTTGCCCTGGAGATAAACATACAGTATATGGTATTAGTATACGTATATTCCAATATTTCAAAGTGGAGTAAAAATGCCCCAACTGCAATGTCACACACTGGTAAGTCTGAGTGATAACAAGCAAGAGGAGGATCATCCATCCAAGACAGACAGACAGACAGACAGACGCACGCACTCATGCACACACACACGCACACACACACACACACACACACACACACACACACACACACACACACACACACACACACACACACACACACACACACACACACACACACACACACACACACACACACAAACACTTAATAATCATACTGCCTCCTCATTGGGTATGCGCTGAGAGTCGCCAAAGTGTGTGACACCCTCACAACGCGCCAGTACCTGAGTGAATTAATCTGTCACAACTACCTACACACTCCTCCTGTCCCTCCCTTCCAGATAGCTCCTTAGCCTCCCTGTGCATACAGCCCCCTCCTTTCCTCAGCACTCCTCAACTCTTATCTGTCACAGATAGCTAGCTACACCCCTCCCTCCCCGCCTCTCAACCACCTGCTACTTACAACCCCCGCATAACTTGGTCACACTTCCCATACCCCCACTCCCCACCCCCTCTCTGTCTAGACCCCCCACATACACCACCAATTTAATCTGTCACAGCACGCCACACACCCACACACACAAAATGACATGCACACACACACTCTCAAACACACACAGAACTCACACACACACAGTCACACACACCTTTCTGAGTATGTGAGTGACAAGCATAACACTGTCTATCAAACTGCAGCATGTTCCTCCTGATTGCCATCAAGGAGGGAGAGGGGGGAAAAAGTTTCTCAAACTAAACCCACACTGATGTGAAATGTGTGAGAAAAGAGATTAATCAGCTAAAGGAAGAGGGAAGAAAGGGAGAGACATGAAAAAGCTAAACCCCTGTGAGGTTTGTACATCAAAAGTCAGAAAAAAATACCCAACATGTACTTTCTGGAAGAATGGGCTCCACAGCTTAATGGAACAAGGTGCCATCTAGTATGAGCCTTTCAGAAAGTGTGAGTTTCTCTGTTGATGAAAATATTAATGTGATTACAATAAAGACAATTAGACTTTTATTTCTCTTTTTGAACATATTGGTGTCAATAAGTGTTGAGAATCATTTGCAAGGTGTTCAGAACTTAGGGTAAATTATTCTGTCCTTGGAACCAAATCATATCAATTATATTATTGTTCATATGTGGACACATTCTAGACATAGAGGGTCAAATGCCACCACTGTTGGTCACCAAATTATCGTCAGCTGATCTCTTGTTAAACCATCAAGAGGCCTAAATGCTCAAATCACCCGCACATCATAATGCTGAGTGGGTGATTTTAGCATTTAGGCCTATTGACGGTTTAACAAGAGATCAGCTGAAGATAATTTGGGGGCCATGATGTCTATGTCCACATGATAGTTGAAATTGAGATTTGTATTGCCTCATTTGCAACAATCATCCACCACCAATTTATGACTCCATATCGCAGATGTCGGGGTGATTGTTTAGTCCTGTTTGCAACCAAAGTGTTTTTAATCTTGGCATTTTAGCAGACTAAATTGGCAGTTATCGATTTGACAATCATTCCATCAACTGAAATAAGGTACTTATTTTCCAAGGTTTACCATGGCAAATCTATTATGGTAATGAGCCTACCCACACATTTTATGAATGGAAGAAATCATGGGGTAGGATACATTTTCGGTTTCCAATTTATGTAATAGATTTATGATTTTACTTGTCCCAATAAAACATGGTCATTTTTTATTAAGAGGGGAAAATATTTCTGAATTGTAGGCTACACATTTTACATTTGAAAGAAACATTTTGTGATTGTGTTGTATGGCTGTTGGTCACAGATACACCCCCCCCCCCCCAAAAAAAAGGGGCATGGATCAGAAAACCAGTCAGTATCTGGTGTGACCACCATTAGCCTCATGCAGTGTGACATCTCCCTCGCATAGAGTTGATCAGGCTGTTGATTGTGGCCTGTGGAATATTGTCCCACTACTCATCAATGGATTTGCGAAGTTGCAGGTTATTGGCGGGAACTGGGACATGCTGTCGTAGATGTCAATCCAGAGCATCCCAAACATGTTCAATGAGTAGCATGTCTGATGAGTATGCAGGCCATGGAAGAACTGGGACATTTTCAGCTTCAAGGAATTGTGTACAGATCCTTTGCAACATGGGGCTGTGCATTATCATGCTGAAACATTAGGTCATGGACGGTATAACAATGGGCCTCAGAATCTTGTCACGGTATCTCTATGTATTTAAATTGCCATCTAAAAAATCCAACTGTGTTCCTTGTCCGTAGCTTATGCCTGCCCATACCATAACCCCACCGCCACCATGGAGAACTATGTTCACAACTTTGACATTAGCAAACCACTCGCCCACACAATACCATAATCGTGGTCTGCCAAATTCTCAAAAATGACGTTAGAGGCGGCTTATAGTAGAGAAATTAACATAAAATGATCTGGCGAATATTCTAGTGGACATTACTGCAGTCAGAATGCCAACTGCACGCTCCCTCAAAACGTGAGACATCTGGGGCATTGCGTTGAGTGACAAAACTGCACATTTTGGAGTGGCCTTTGATTCTCCCCAGCACAAGGTGCACCTGTGTAATGATCATGCTGTTTAATCATCTTCTTGATATGACACACCTGGATTATCTTGGCAAAGGAAAAATGCTCACAAACAGGTACGTAAATATGTATATTTTTTCAGCTCATGAAGCATGTTCCATCTTCGTTGCAATGTTGCCAACTAGTGGGACTCAGCTGCACTTCAGAATGTTGTTGTATCTTCATTCAGGCTAGGGGGCAGTATTTTCACGTCCAGATGAAAAGCGTGCCCAAAGTAAACTGCCTGCTACTCAGGTCCAGAAGCTAGGATATGCATATTAGTAGATTTGGATAGAAAACACTGTGATGTTTCTAAAACTGTTTGAATGATGTCTGTGAGTATAACAGAACTTATTTGGCAGGCGAAACCAAGAGGATTTTTTTTTGTTTTGAGGTCACTCTCTTTTCAATGGCTTTTCTATGGGGATCTGGATTTGCTTGCAGTTCCTATCGCTTCCACTGGATGTCAACAGTCTTTAGAAATTGGTTGATGTTTTTCCTTTGTGTAATGAAGAAGTAGCCCTGTTCAGAATGAGGGTCGAGTGAAGTGTACTGTTTGTTAGAGACGCGTGACCTGAAAGCACGTTCCACTTTGTTTTCCTCCTGTATTGAACACAGTTTATCCCGTCTTAAATTTTATTGATTATTTCCGTTAAAAAATACATAAAGTTGTATTAGGAAAGTTGTTTGAAATGTTTGCACAAAGATTACAGGTAGTTTATGAGATATTTTGTAGTCATGTTGCGTGAGTTGGAACCGGTGTTTTTCTGGATCAAACGCGCCAAATAAATGGACATTTTGGATATATAATGATGGAATTAATTGAACAAAAGGACCATTTGTGATGTTTATGGGACATATTGGATTGCCAACAGAAGAAGCTCGTCTAAGGTAAGGCAAGAATTATATATTTATTTCTAAGTTCCGTGTTGCGCCTGGCGGGTTGAAATATGATTGTCTGTGTTTGTTTTGGCGCTCTGCCATTTCACCGGATGTTGTCGAGGGGTTCCGCTAGCGGAACGTCTAGCCGTAACAGGTTTTAACCACCTGGGGTGGCCCGTCAGGAAGTCCAGGACCCAATTACACAGGGCAGGGTTTGAGATCCAGGGCCTCAAGCTTAATGATGAGCTTGGATGTGTTGAATATTGAGCTGTAGCCAATAAACAGCATTCTTACATAGGTATTCCTCTTGTTGAGATGGGATAGAGCAGTGTGCAGTGTGATGGCGATTGCGTCGTCTGTGGACCTATTGGGGCAGTAAAAAAATTGAAATGGGTCTAGGTTGACAGGTAAGGTGGAGGTGATATGATCCTTGACTAGTCTCACAAAGCACTTCATGATGACAGAAGTGAGTGCTACGCGGCGATAGACATTAAGTTCAGTTACCGTTGCATTCTTGGGTACAGGAACAATGGTGGCCATCTTGAAGCATGTGGGGACAACAGACTTGGATAGGGAGAGATTGAATATGTCTGTAAACACACCAGCCAGCTGGTCTGCGCATGCTCTGAGGATGCGGCTAGGGATGCCGTCTGAGCCGGGCAGCCTTGCGAGGGTTAACACATTTAAACGTCTTACTCGGAGAAGGAGAGCCCACAGTCCTTGGAAGCGGGCTGTGTTGTTGGCACTGTATTTTCCTTAATAAGGTGTTTAGTTTGTCTGGAAGCAAGACGCCGGTGTCCGTGGCATGGTTAGTTTTCCTTTTGTAGTCCATGATTGTCTGTAGACCCTGCCACATACGTCTCGAGACGTTGAATTGCGACTCCACTTTGTCTCTATACTCACATTTTGCTTGTTTGATTGCCTTGCGGAGGAAATAACTACACTGTTTTTATTTGGCCATATTCCCAGTCGCCTTTCCATGGTTAAATAGGGTGGTTTGCTCTTTCAATTTTGCTTGAATGCCGCCATCTATCCATGGTTTCTGGTTAGGGTAGGTTTTAATTAGTCACAGTGGGTACAACATCTCCAATACACTTCTTTATAAATACACTCACCGAATCAACATGTCCGTCAACATTTTTCTCTAAGGCTACCCAGAAAATATCCTAGTCCGCTTATTCAAAACAATCTTGAAGGTTGGATTCCGATTAGTCAGACCGGCATTGAATTGTTCTGGACGGGGAGGACCTTGTATGCATCGTGGAAGTTAGATTAACAGTGGTCCAGTGTTATTCTAGCGCGAGTGCTATAGACAATATGCTGATAGAATTTAGGTAGCCTTGCTCTCAAATCAGCTACAATAAATGCAGCCTCAGGATATATGGTTTCCAGTTTGTATAAAGTCCAGTGAAGTTCCTTGAGGACAGTCTTGGAATCGGCTTGAGGAGTGATATACACGGCTGTGACAATAACAGAAGAGAATTGTCTTGGGAGATAATACAGTCGGCATTTGATTTTGAGGAATTATAGGTCAGGTGAACAAAAAGACTTGAGTTCCTGTATGTTGTTACAATTTCACCATGAGTTGTTAATCATAAAACCCCTGCTCTTCTTCTTCCCGGATAAATGTTTATTCCTGTCGGCGCGGCACACCATGCATCCAGGTTGCTTTACCGACTTTGAAAGCTTATCCCGAGAGAGCCATTTTTCTGTGACGTGAGTACATTACAATCCCTGATGTCTCTCTGGAAAGCAACCCTTGCATTAATTTTGTTGACCTTGTTATCTAGGGACTGGACATTAGTAAGTAATATACTCGGAAGCGGTGGGTGGTGTGCGCACCTCCGAAGTCTGACCAGAAGACCACTCTGTCTTCCCCTTCTCCAGCGGCGTGGTTTTGGGTTGGCCTTTGGGATCAGTTCAAATGCCCTGGTGATGCGGTCAAAGGATCTGCTTCGGGAAAGTCGTATCCTTGGTCGTAGTGCTGGTAAATTGATGTCGTTCTGATATCCAATAGTTCTTCCCGGCTGAATGTAATAACACTTAAGATTTTCTGGGCTAATAATGTCAGAAATAATACATTAAAAAAGCAAAATACTACAAAGTTTCCTAAGGACTAGATGCGAGGCAGCCCTCTCTGCCAGCGCCATCATGTTCCTCATCAGAGTTATACAGCAAGTAACTGAAAGTTTTTCATGATTAGTAAACATCAATTGATCATGTAATTTCAGATACAGGTAGCCTGACAATATCTCTCAATATTGGCCACCATTAATTGGATATTCGAGTGATATAAAATAAAACTGAACTATGCCTGACAAGTATGAGTGGTTTAGGTTCATTTCTCATCCTTTGTGGGCTCTGTCTGTCAAGCAGCAAAAGGTCACATTTGCCGATAAACTGTTAACTGATAATGTTTACTTTGCAAGCTACCGGAAGAAACTTTGTACAGTTGGCTAAACATAGTGGTAAGTAGACCTAATGTACGTTTTTCTCCAACCAACGTAGGTCTACCTAGCAAAGTTAGCTAACATTATCCTCTTTTCAACATTGTTTTTAAAAGTGTTTAATCACGATTGCTGCTGACAGACATGATAGCTAGGCTACATTGATTGATGGACCATGGTAAAATTGGCTATTTAACCAATAACAGATTCCATCAAAATGGCTAGTTGACAAGCTAACTTTCAGGGGATAAACTACCTAGATGGCTATATCCAAATATTGTTTGATTTGCTTTCCATCTATAGAGGTTAAGACAGGAGTCTGACTGACAGCTTTACCAGGCGAGGACTTGCTGATATCAAGCTCTGTCCAAAACCCTAATCTATAATGAAGCAAGCTAAATGACACATGCTGTTTGCTTAGCTAGTTACCTACATGGCAAATTAATAGGCTATCCTCACATATCTGAAATTACATGATCAACGGATGTTTACTGATTATGAAAAGCATGCAGTTACATGCTGTATAACTCTAATGATAGAGCAACATTTGGAACAATCGTAAATGTGTAGTTCTGACAATGCTCTTCTAGCGATGCTGATCAATAAAACCAAATATTTATAACATGTATTTAACAATCCCTTGAAAATACATAGTTTTCAATAGTTTTAGCAGAGCTGAGGGTCTCCTTGCCCCCCAAAAGCCAAATTGAAGGCTCTGCAGCTTATTGTGATGTCATTATAATGAGTATAAATTGTTGGAATGTCATGGAATTACATTATACATTTTTTATTTTCTCCCTCTTAGTCACAAAAACATCAATATAAGATTTGTTAGTTTAACTGAATATAAATAACTACAGTACAATCTAACATAGCTGTTATGTTGGTTGAAATCGTAGCCTAAATGTACATTTGGCATCTCTAGGCCATGTAGAAATGACTTCAATGTAATTATTTGACAATAATTCAGTTGAAAGAATATTACGGCTACTACATTCTAAAAATGGTTTGAACATTACACAACTGTATTTAGGAGATGTTAACACTTTTGGAAGGGATCCAATCAGATGGAAGGGTAGTTGTGTGAGAGACAGCATTTCACCAGAATCTAACAGAAGTCCAATAGAATTTGGAAAAACTCCAAAAGCGAAACCAGTCAAATTAAATTCAAGAGAAAGGCAGTGCTTCAAAAGCATGTTTTTTATTTTATTTATACTGAATTGAAATGTTACAGCATAAAAGCATGCTCTTGGAAATCCTAATGGTCATATTACACCAAATGTATTTTTTAAATAAATCATTCCTGGGCATAAAACGTTTGAGATAAAATGGAAAGAGGTACAGTGCCTTCGGAAATTATTCAGACCCCTTGACCTTTTCCACATTTTCTTACGATACAGCCTTATTCTACAATGGATTAAATAAAACAAAATAATCAGCAATCTACACACAATATCCCATAATGACAAAGCAAAAAAAAAAACAGAACAGAAATACCATATTTACATAAGAATACGGACACTTTCATATGAGTCTTGAAATTGAGCTCAGGTGCATCCTGTTTCCATTCATCATCCTTGATGTTTCTACAACTTGATTGGAGTCCACATGTGGTAAATTCAAGTGATTGGATATGATTTGGAAAGGAACTCAACACCTGCCTAAATAAAGGTCCTACAGTTGACAGTGCATGTCAGAGCAAAAACCAAGCTATGATGTTAAAGGAATTGTCCGTAGAGCTCAGAGAAAGGATTGTGTCGAGGCACAGATCTGGGGAAGGGTACAAAAACGTCTCTGCAGCATTGAAGGTCACCAAGAACATAGTGGCCTCCGTCATTCTTAAATGGAAGAAGTTTGGAACCACCAAGATTCTTCCTAGAGCTGGCTGGCCGGCCAAACTGAGCAATCGGGGGAGAAGGGCCTTGGTCAGGGAGGTGGCCAAGAAACCAATGGTCACTCTGACAGAGCTCTAGAGTTCCTCTGTAGAGATGGGATAACCTGCCAGAGGGACAACGATCTCGGCAGCAGTCCACCAATCAGGCCTTTATGGTATAGTAGCCAGATGGATGCAATCCATCAGTAAAAGGCACTGACAGCCTCCTTGGAGTTTGCCAAAAGGCACCTAATTATTCTCAGACCATGAGAAACAAGATTCTTTGGTCTGATGAAACCAAGATTGAGCTCTTTGGCCTGAATGCCAAGCGTCACTTCTAGAGGAAACCTTGCACCATCCCCACGGTGAAGCATGGTGGTGGCAGTATCATGTTGTGGGGATGTTTTTCTGTGGCAGGGACATGGAGACTAGTCAGCATCGAGGCAAAGATGAAGAGAGCAAAGTACATAGAGATAAATGAAAACCTGCTCAAGACCTCAGACTGGGGTGAGGGTTCCCCTTCCAACAGGACAACAATCCTAAGCACATAGCCAAGGCAACACAGGAGTGGCTTCGGGATGTCCTTGCGTGGCCCAGCCAGTGCCCCGACTTGAACCCATTCGAACATCTCTGGAGAAACCTGAAAATAGCTGTGCAAATCGAATCAAATTTATTTAGCTCCTTCCCCCGAATACAACAGGTGTGGACCTGACATCCAACCTGACATAGCTTGAGAGGATCTGCAGAGAAGAATGGGGGAAACTCCCCAAATACAGTTGTGCCAAGCTTGCATCATACCCAAGAAGACTTGAGGCTGTAATCGCTGCCAAAGGTGCTTCAACAAAGTGCTGAGTAAAGCTTCTGAATATTTATGTAAACGTAATATTTCAGTTATTTAATTTTAATACATTTGAAAAAATGTTTAAAAAATTGTTTTGCTTTGTCATTGTTGTAGATTGATGAGGGGGAAAAAATGTATATAATCCATTTTAGAATAAGGCTGTAACCAATGCATTGTAGTTTCAGAATTTGAAAGTAAAACACTTTTGGTATCATTCTTCTTTTTGGTCTTCTAGAAGTTAAATTCTTTACCTGCTGTATATGTTTGCCAAGGTGATATCAAGGACACTCTTCCTCCTTTATGAAATGATCATGTACTACCTATGATTGTGTTATGTATAATCTACAAATCAGAGGTGAAGCCACAGCAGGGTCATGCAGTAAGAGGTTCCTGGGATCTAATTGGTTAAATTGCAATCATCAAGTCTTCACCTTGTTCTGTAAAATTGAAACACACAAGAAAGGTAAGCCTGAATACTGTTTATTATGTGTTGATTCAAAGTGAGCCACTGTATTCGTACCCGCTGTGATATAATGTACACAGAGTAAAAAACATGAAGAACAACTTTGCTTTTAATGACATAAACTGAACGGGTGAAATCTACGATCCCTTATTGATGTTAAATGCAGTGTAGATGAAGGGGAGGAGATGGTTAAAGATGGATTCTTCAGCTTTGAGACATGGATTGTGTATGTGTGCCATTCAGAGGGTGAATGGGCAAGATAAGAAATGTAAGTGTTTTTGAATGGGGTATGGTAGTAGGTTTGAGTGTGTCAAGAACTACAATGCTGCTTTTTAATGCTCAACAGTTTCCCGTGTGTAACAAGAATGTTCCACCACCTAAAGGACAGCCAACTGGGGGGGGGGGGATCAAACCCGTTCAAAGGGATGGTTAGCTACGGAGACTCCTTTGGTGTCTACAGAGTTAAGTAATTAAGCCTTTAGTTTTCTTGCTCCACATGTTTGGCATGATCTCCAAAATACATTTAGAATACATGCGTTAGTGTCCCTAGGGCAGTTCAGGCAGTGAATAGGAATTTTATAATGAAGAATGTGTACGTTTTAGTTGACTGTGTTTTGTGTATATTGTTAATATTTATGTTTGTCTGTGCAATATGTGTGGTGCTGTATTTTATTTGTTTTATATTTTATTTTGTGCGTATTTTATAAAATTGTATATTGCAGTTCACTCATGAAAGAGACACTGGTCTCAATTGTGACTTATCGCTTCTTTGAATGGGAGTGGTCGAGCTGATCTGATAATATGTAGATTTTTTTCATGAGGTTGGACTGTCGGACTGAACAGAATGTTCAGAATGTTGAAAATAATACTATCACTGGACTTGTCTGCTTCTGTAGAATCTCTCTCTCTCTCTCTCTGAATGTGTAGAAGATAGACTTGTTGTATGTTTCATTGTGTTTGTTTACTGTTGGACTCGGACAGTCTCCCTGTTTTGCCAGCCATGTTGTTGTAACTGGTTGTGTAGTTGCGCACTACTTAGCAATAATGTTTTTTCTGTCTACGCCACTGCTACAAATGTGTTACAAATGTGCTATTAAGTCATTATGGATGTAGGTACCCTTCAAATAAATTGTTACCCTTCTCAGAGTGTAAGGGAAAGAGATAATCAAACAGAGTTAACAAAATCCTTATATCAAACACATTTGCAGCAAAAATAACATTTGCTCCTGCTTGCAGGTCTCTGGGCAGGTACGTATCTTGTTATTTTTGTTAGCACGTTTTTTGTTGCTCTGTACTCAGCCCAAACAAACGTTTTCTTTTCTTTCTCCCTGAGTACAGGAACACATTTTATTGAACCATTTCCTACTTATGTATCTACAATGATCCAGACAAATTCCAGGCAAAATGACTTTTTGACTACAAGAGCACATAGCAAATATACTATTAATATTACACAATAAATAAACTGTAGAGAGCCTATCGATGAAGTGCAGTAGGAACTCTCTCATGATGGTGCATCCTCTCATAAGCTTGTGCAGCCTATTTCACACTTGATGGATTTTTTTCACTCTGTTAAAACAGGTGCCTTTTCTTCACTGCGGGATATAAAAGGGTCAGTCAATGTCCTTTCACAATCTAAAGGCTTTTCATTCTCAGGTGAACTGTGAGACCAATCAATGGCATCAGCCTGGCATACACACACACAAACACACACAGATACACACAGACACACATACGCACACTGTATATCTATCGATTGTTTGTTTCTCTGGCACAAATCTCTGAATCAAAAGGAGGCTTTGAATGCATGAAAGGATAGGATAACGAGAGGGAGAACATGTATCACTGGGATGATGAGGGTGTGTGTGTCCTCATCTCATTTAATATTCTGTATGTGTTGAAACAAAATATATTCCATCAAAAGGGGGCAGAATTAATAGCTAGAAATTGTTGTGTTTGTTTTCAATTTGAATATCCTGTGTTTGGTACTGCATGTTTAGTCCATGTGTAAATTAATTTTGTAATTGGTTGAGGCAACATTGTGTGAGGACAGACGCTGTGAGACGAGAAGCAAGTACAGGGAGTGAACGTTTAATAAATAGCGGACATGAAACAAAACACAGACAGTGTCTGGACAGGGGAAACAAAACAACATTAATGAGGACATGGGGAAGAAACTGAGGAAGTGACAGATATAGTGGAGGTAATCAATGAAGTAATAGAGTCCAGGTGAGTCCCATGAAGCGCTGATGCACGTAACGATGGTGACAGGTGTGCGTAATGATGGGCCGCCTGGCGCCCTCGAGCGCCAGAGGGGGGGAGCGGGAGCAGGTGTAACACATTGTCATGCCCCAACCTTCACGAATAACAAAATTGATAATCACATTGCATTGTGACGTTTCAAAAAGCTGTGCTAGATGCTGGAACCTCCATGCCTACATTACTGTTAGCTCAATCCATTAGATAAATAAATGTTTGCTGTGTTGTATGTGGCCGTATTAACATTAATCTAGTGTTGTGTAGAAATGTCCCCTCTCTATCTCTTGTCATCCCTCATTCCTTGCTCCTATTGTAGTGCCTATTTTAGACATTATTTCCTGTCTATTACTCCTCCTCTCTCTGCCTCTAGCCTTCTCTCTCTCCCTCTCCCTCTCTCTCTCACTCTCTTTCTCCAGTGTCCTCTCTTTCCTTCATTAATTCTCTCACTCATTGTGTCTCTTTCTCTCTTTTTGCATCCTCAGCTTCCCTCTCTCCTACTTTCTCACTCCCTCTCACTCCCCTTCCCTCTCTATTGTGCAGGCGAGGCAGAGGCTCATTGCCATGCCTGGGAGCAGGTGGTGCTGTGCTTTGCAGTGCGGTAGTCCTGGGAGAGTGTTTGACGTGGCACTCAGTGACGGTAGTGGAGCGGTTAAGGGGAATTAACCAGCGGCCCCTCTACTGGGACGGGGCTCCTAATGCAAAACACGCAAACAGCTCTGTCTACTACGCCACAACAAACCCCTTGATGACACAACAGTAGACACCTCCTCCTCTGACTCTGAGCCACACGCATGGAGCTGTGACAAACCCCATGAATGTGCTCTTGTTACCCAAAAACTCAATGTTTTTCTTTCTTTCTTTCCTTCGTTCTTTCTTTCTTTCGTTCTCTTTTTCTTTATATTTCTTTCTTTTGCTCTTTCTTTCTTTCTTTCTTTCTTTCTTTCTTTCTTTCTTTCGCTCTTTCTCTCTGTTTCTCTCTCGCTACAATCCTTAGGATGTGCATATATCTCCCTCTCTGTTTCTCTCCCCCCTCTCTCTCTCTTTCTCTCTCTGAATGCTTTTAACCAAACAGCATTCAGGATTAGACCCATTCGTTGGTTGTATAATTTGGGACACACATATGTCTGTATTTTTTTGGGATGCCCTCTCAGGTTCCATTAGACTACCATGGTACTTACTGCCTTTTCATTCTATTTATTTTGTATTTCTTTTCATTTCCGGCTTTCACACCACAACATTATTACACAACAAATATATTTCCCCTTTCTCATCTATTGCAGTTTGTAAAAATTTAAATTATTTATCCAAAATAAATATATACTGTACAGTAACTGTTAGTTAATTGCTTCTTCTCCTCCATTCTCTTGCGTTACTGTAGAAAATCACTATGGGAACCAAAGGGTATTTTTCTCCCTGTGTTGTGTTGTTGCTGTGACTGTGATGCTTGCTGGAGGTCTTCTATTTGAGGCATTTCAGTCATCCCTGAGCATTTCCAGATTAGCAAGAAAATAATGTGATAGATGAAAGTCATATTTGGAACGCTTAGTCATCACTCTGGCCTTCACCGATATATTTATATTACGTTTTGCAAGGTTATTCAATATTGATAGTCTCATGAGAGAACACATACAGTGCTTTCGGAATGTATTCAGACCCGTTCACTTTTTGATACGTTACAGCCTTATTCTAAAATGGATCAAATATTTTTTTTCCCTCATCAATCTACACACAAGATCCCATAATGACAAAGCAATGATAGTTTTTTAGAAATGTTTGCAAATTTATGAGAGAAAAAAACTGAAATACCTTTTTTACATTACTATTCAAACCCTTTGCTATGACACTCGAAATTGATCTCAAGTGCATCCTGGGATCATCCTTAAAGGTATTCCTACAACTTGATTGGAGTCCACCTGTGGTAAATGCAATTGATTGGACATGATTTGGAAAGGCACACACCTGTCTATATAAGGTCCCACAGTTGACAGAGTATGTCAGATCAAAAACCAAGCCATGGAGGTCAAAGGAATTGTCTGTAGAGCACAGATCTGGGGAAGGGCCCCAAAAAGTTTCCGCGGCATTGAAGGTCCCCAAGAACGCAGGGGCCTCCATCATTCTTAAATGGAAGAAGTTTGGAACCACCAAGACTCTTACTAGAGCTGGCCGCCCGGCCAAATTGAGCAATCGGAGGGAAGGTCATTGGTCAGGGAGGTGACCAAGAACCCGATGGTCACTCTGCTAGAACTCCAGAGTTCCTCTGGGGAGATGGGAGACCCTTCCAGAAGGACAACCATCTCTGCAGCACTCCACCAATCAGGCCTTTATGGTAGAGTGGCCAGACGGAAGCCACTACTCAGTAAAAGGCACATGACAGCCCGCTTGGAGTTTGCCAAAAGGCACCTAAAGGACTCTCAGACCATGACAAACAAGATTCTCTGGTCTGATGAATCCAAGAGTGAACTCCTTGGCCTCAAATCCAAGCATCACATCTGGAGGAAACCTTGCACCATCCCTACGGTGAAGCATGGTGGTGGCAGCATCATGCTCTGGGGATGTTTTTCAGCAGGGACATGGAAACTAGTCAGGATTGAGGGAAAGTTGAATGGAGCAAAGTACAGTGAGATCCTTGATGAAAACCTGTTCCAGAGCACTCAGGACCTCAGACTGGGGTGAAGGTTCGCCTTCCAACAGGACAGCAACTCTAAACACATAGCCAAGACAACGCAGGAATGACTTCAGGACAAGTCTCTGAATGTCCTTGAGAGTCCGTAATGGAGCCCAATCGAACATCTCTGGATAGACCTGAAAATAGCTGTGCAGCGATGCTCCCCATGCAACCTGACAGAGCTTGAGGGGATCTGCTGAGAAGGGAGAAACTCCCCAAATACAGGTGCGCCAAACTTGTAGCATCATACCTAAGATGACTTGAGGCTGTAATCACAGCCAAAGGTGCTTCAACAAAGTACTGAGTAACGTGTCTGAGTACTTACTGTATGTAAATGTGATATGTATGTTTTTTATTTGTAATAAATTTGCCCACATTTCTAAAAACCTGTTTTTACTTTGTCATTATGGGTTATTGTGTGAAGACTGATGAGGGGGAAAAACAGTTCAATACATTATATAATAAGGTTTTAACGTAAGAAATTGTGGAAAAGTGAAGCGGTCTGAATACTTTCTGAATATACTGTATCTCAGTCCATATGATAGACACACACATTTTCAAGTTTCTCTGGTTAAGTTTAAGCAAAACGAATTATGTCAATCAAAACTTGGGTCAAGCAAGCACTACATGTACCATACAAAAAATCTAACCCAAAACATCACTATCCCTTGTCCCCAAAACTATTTCTACCTCTTACAAATAGAGATGGATTTCCTCTGAAACCCAGACAGACAGATAGTAGTACTGGCAGTGGGCAGAGTAAGAAGTAAATAAGAACTTGGAATATAATGCTACCCATAGCCGAAGCCTTTTGATCGAAGCGAGATAAGAGGAAGGGAGTGAAATCCGCCAGGGGGAAGGAGGGAGCCGGAGGAAGGATGTGTTTTTTTGCTTAGGAATAAATCTGGTAGAGTCCGGGTGGGTAAAAAATGGTTGCAGGAAGGGAGGGGTTGACGGTAAGCAACCCAGAGACAACAGGAATGTATGGTCGCCCTGCGTTATGCTCCCATACATGTACATCCAAATCCCCCTTGAGTGGCACACATACCGGAGGTGACAAGGTAGCAACATGGTAGAGATAGCTAGGGATTTATACCAGAGGAAGCTGGTGGGAGGAGCTATAGGAAGATGGGCTCATAGTAATTACAATGAGGCTGTCATTCTATAGCTCCTCCCACCGGCCTCCTCTGATTGATATGACATTGTTGTTGCTCAGGGGAACATGATGCGACAGCGTTCACTCCCCCATCCATCCATTCCTTGTGTTTTTCTTAGGTGTGCTACAGCTGCATAACAGGTATAGGATTTTCATTTGATCACCCTGTTTCAGGAGAACGGCAATGCAGGAAATGTTTTAATTTTAGTGTATGAGGTTTAAAAGTCTTCTGAAGTTTGAAATGCTTAGACAGATGAATAATCCAAAGCAAGGGAATAATTTAAGATTTCCTCACACTATTGAAGCCTAGAGAAAGGAGTCTCGGACATGATGTATAAGTGAATACATTGCATTCAGTGGGTGGGAGATTAGTGTGTAGGTCAATACATTACTTTACATTGCTACTGACCTCAGGGATAGGGTCTATTCTGAATTTAGTTGCAAATTAGTTTTAAATTATTTTTCAGTTTTTGAATTTGAATTAGCCACACCCACAGGAAGCATAATTTTAATAGAATTTGAATTAAAGGAGTATAATTAAAATTAATTAAACTAATTTAAATTTAAATGGATAATTTATTCCATCACTACGCACATGCTTATTTTGACATCATGTATGGTTACTAATACTACAGTGCTTCCTCCTTTAAAAGTTGCGAGCTTACGCCGCGGGATTTAGAGGTAATTTGTGATTTTTTACGGTACTCTGCATCACCACTTCATTGCTCCAGACCAGTGCAACGGGGAGTTAGAGCACTGGTTATGCTTTTGGGTCCTACTGTCTCTAACTGACAATGAATGGGCGACATAAACCTAAATAGAAACGACTTCAGTATTACTTAGTTAAACTGTTGTTACACTAAGGTTTTTATTATTTTACTTTGTTAGGATTATTTTGCTCTTACTGTAATACTGTAGGCCACTCCTGACCAGTCATATTGTACAGTGCCTGAGTGGCACAACAGTCTAAGACACTGCATATCAGTGCAAGTTGTGTTGCTAAAGATGCTGGTTCAATACCTGGTGCAGGTCTTGACTGGGAGACTCCCAGTCAAGACTGTAGGTTTTTGTTTTTTCTACCTCTGAAAACAGGAATAAAAAACACACTAACTTTATTTACAAATAAGTAACAATGTCTCACCCGATGTTCAAGAATGGCCTTTTCTTGCTCATTCTACATTATTTGAAAAGGAAATCATCACCAAAATATATTTGGGTCATTGCTCTAATAATGGCCCTGACTAGGTAAATGTTCCCGCTGTTCAGTTCTTAGTGCCAGTCTGCACGTTCAAACTAAGACAATGTAACTAATAATGGCATCTTTATGATTTCATTAATAAAATGACGATAAAAATACTATTTTAAAATGCCTATGTTTATTTAGTTATGGATCCATAATGAATTACAATGGGAATAAATATCACTGAATTACAGAAATATCCTCCAATCCTCTATATGTAATTATTGGCGGAGAGTCACATCATATCTTTCAATATACTGTACGCCTACCGTAGGTGACATGAGTCGTCTCACTAGTGTTGAGTAATGTGCTGTTAAAAGTGGTGTAGGTCTTATTTATTTAAAGAGCATTTTAAAGTTAGAAGCAATATCCTACAACTATTTTAGCATCGTTTAGCGCTGCTCTGAGACAAGCATGGGGACTGGTCTTGATAAATCAATGAGATTTTTATTTTCACTGAATCTCCGTTTGCGTATTGGTTAGACTAGAATTAGAAAATTAGGGTGTAGAAATATTATGCTCTTTGTATAACTTTTATTTAACTAGGCAAGTCAGTTACAAACATATTCTTATTTACAAGGATAGCCTGTTCCTTCCTCCCCATCGGGGAATTGAACCCCGGTCTCATTTCTGTACACCCGGCTGTCATGTTGTACAGTGCCATATTTTCCATTCCGTCCTCCTTTTGTTTTCCTTGGAATAGAAACACCATGATACAGGTTTTCAAACACATGTAGCCCGATTAACAGGACAATAGAATCTTTATAGCCTGGCTAAAGTAGGTGTGAAGTACTATATGGCTAATGTAGGTGTGAACAAATTTATGCATTCATTTATAAAAGAATGATAAAAATACTCTCTCAAAATGCTGATTTATTGGTTACCATGGGAATGAATATCAGTGAATTACAGAAATATTGGAACAAAGTTGCCTAATGAAGGTAAACAAATTATTGCTTACTGGAAAATATTATTTTAAACACACACAGTCATGTTGTACAGAGCCATTATGGCTATTAGCAGGACGGTGCACAATTGGCCAAGCGTATCTCTCCCTCTAAAAACAGAAATAAATGTATTGTCCTTTACAAATATTATTTTGGATTTTATTGAGATTACAATCGCTCTCCTTCATTTTTTTGAAAACAAAATAACCTCCAAATATTGTTAAAAATTATCAAGTTGATGACACAGCTACAGTTGAAGTCGGAAGTTTACATTCACCTTAGCCAAATACATTTAAACTCAGTTTTTCACAATTCCTGACATTTAATCATAGTAAAAAGTCCCTTTCTTAGGTCAGTTAGGATCACCACTTTATTTTAAGAATGTGAAATGTCAGAATGATAGTAGAGATAATTATTTATTTGAGCTTTTATTTCTTTCATCACATTCCCAGTGGGTGAGTAGTTTACATAGACTAAATTAGTATTTGGTAGCATTGCCTTTACATTTTTTTACTTGGGTCAAACATTTTGGGTAGCCTTCCAGAAGCTTCCCACAATAAGTTGGGTGAATTTTGGCACATTCCTCCTGACAGAGCTTGTGTAACTGAGTCAGGTTTGCAGGCCTAATTGCTCGCACAAGCTTTTTCAGTTATGCCCACAAATGGGTTATGCCCACTTTCCTTGTCAGCAGGACAGTTTGAAGAGGTGTGATCAGACTCACTCAGGTTAGGAGTCGTCACACAGAGAGAGAGATTTTCCTGCTATGCTCTCTTTGATCCCGTAAAAGTCCTGCTGGAACTGAATGACGATGCCCTGCACCATTACTGTCCCAGGCTTGGACACAATCTCCTAAATGTCTAGTATTCTGAGTTTCCACCCTGGGCTAATACTCTCTTGAGTATTAATAATACAATCTTACCTCTCTCACTAGCTTTAAGCACCAGCTGTCATAGCAGCTTACATATCACTGCACCTGTACATAGCTCATCTGTAAATAGCCCATCCAATCTACCTCATCCCCATACTGTATTTATTTATCTTGCTCCCTTGCACCCCAGTATCTCTACATGCACATTCATCGTCTGCACATTCTACCATTCCAGTGTTTAATTGCTGTATTGTAATTACTTCACCACCATGGCCTATTTATTACCTTGCCACTCTTATCCTACCTCAGTTGCACATGCTGTATATAGATTTGTATTTATTTGTATTTTTTTCCTAATGCATTATTGATTGTATGTTTGTTTATTCCATGTGTAACTCTGTGTTGTTGTATGTGTCGAACTGCTTTGCTTTATCTTGGCCAGGTCGCAGTCGCAAATGAGAACTTGTTCTCAACTAGCCTACCTGGTTAATAAATAAAGGTGAGATTAAAAAGAAATATTTAAAGAATATATAGGGTTGTGTGCTTTTAGTGTATCATGCCAGGGCATGGTCTGTGTGGAAAGTAAAGTTGCTTACCTTCCCCTCTTTGTAGCAGTCAGCAAATAGCGTCTATTGTCCTTGAGGAGCTTTTTTTTATACTTCTTCTGTGCAGTGTTATTTTTTATATCCATGGGGTACTGTATTGTAATGACCTCTCCACAGGGATAAGCCATGAGGGCTTCAAAGGCCTCTGCAATTATTATTTTTTTTTGGGGGGGGGGCTGTTAAACTCTCCTGCCATTGTTAGGCTCAAGACTTTTCACACCTCTCACTTCACACTTCAGTGCTAATTGAATTGCAGCCAGGTCAGTAGTTTAGCAGGCTTATTTTTAAGCTTTATATAGAAACTTACCTAGAGATTATTGTCTTTCACTGTTTGGTTTCAGAAGTAGGTTCAGACTGAACATTACTCACTCAGTTTTGTGTTGGAGGGTATTTCCAGGTTCTGCTGTGTTTCTTCTGTAGGTTTTGGTTTGTTAGAAGTTTTTATTGATAGTCCTTTGGAAGTAATAGTCCAGTCAGGCAATTTTGTCCAAAATCCAGGTTTCAGGTATGGAATTTGGATCTGGATTGAAGGTATTGATGTTGAGGTTATTATCCTGTATAAATCCTTGCGAAATAATGCATGTTTATCTACATTTATCTAACTCTTATTCTATCTTTTTGCAGAATAACTCAGGAGCCCATGAGCTCACTACCTCTCTCTCTCCCTCCTCACTTTCCCCATCCCCCCTTCACCCTCTCCCTCTCTCTCTCTCTCAGTTGTGTAGTGGTGCCTGGCGAAGTGAGTACACAACATTTTGCCAAAATCTTTCCAAATGGCCTGCCCGGTGAAGGAAATGCGCCCTGTGTGACAAATTCTATGTTTTTTATGGGTTTTCCTACAGATTTTTTAGATGTTCACACTACTTGTTTTACAGAAAAACTGAACACAAAAATTTGATGTTCTAAGTCCACAACAATGCTTAACCGCATCAGGAGACCATTTTTGAGGTCTGGGAAAAATCTAAAATATATTAATTTGGAGGGTGTACCTGCCCTTTAATTAAATTGAGCAAAACAAATGCCCTCCCCATTGATACAAATTAGCATGATATCATTATGTCAGGTAGGTTAACTTTGCAGAAAATATTTAATTGGGAAGGTTTGTTGGGAATGCCTTTAGAAGTGTTCATGCTAACAGTGCATGATGACTGAATTGTGCATCGCAAAAAGCCTACTAAAAAATAATTTAGACCAAAACTTTTCAATACCTGGTTTGCATACCCATTGTTGCCTTAGTTAGCATTTACTAGTAGATATCATAAGTTGAAATGTCTTTCCTACCTACCCTACCAGCTAGTGATGTCGTTTTTCTGTGAGCTGCTCCATGTGAGAGCTCCATGTGAGAGCTGCTCGCTCTTGCTGCCTGCAGATGCTTCCAATTTTGTGGAAACAGTTTACAGTTTGGGAAGGCCCTTTCCTGATTCAGCATGACAATACCCCAGTGAAAAAGTGAGATCCATACAGAAATGGTTTGTGAAGATCGACCTCAACTCCCTGACCTCAAAAGCACACAACAGTTTTTGGGGTGAGACAAACGGGAGATGTTAATCAAGAGCAATAGACACCATCCATTGTCCCATGACATCATAGACTTCCTTTGCTGGACATTGCTCCTGATTCTGTAACTCCTGTTGCAGTTTCTTTAAGTCATCCATTTGGTGCGTAATGTCAGTGTCCAAAGGATCCTCAGCTGTCTTCATCTTCCGGCCAATGGGTCAGGGAGATACAGTGCCTTGCGAAAGTATTCGGCCCCCTTGAACTTTGCGACCTTTTGCCACATTTCAGGCTTCAAACATAAAGATATAAAACTGTATTTTTTTGTGAAGAATCAACAACAAGTGGGACACAATCCTGAAGTGGAACGACATTTATTGAATATTTCAAACTTTTTTAACAAATCAAAAACTGAAAAATTGGGCGTGCAAAATTATTCAGCCCCTTTACTTTCAGTGCAGCAAACGCTCTCCAGAAGTTCAGTGAGGATCTCTGAATGATCCAATGTTGACCTAAATGACTAATGATGATAAATACAATCCACCTGTGTGTAATCAAGTCTCCGTATAAATGCACCTGCACTGTGATAGTCTCAGAGGTCCGTTAAAAGCGCAGAGAGCATCATGAAGAACAAGGAACACACCAGACAGGTTCGAGATACTTTTGTGAAGAAGTTTAAAGCCGGATTTGGATACAAAAAGATTTCCCAAGCTTTAAACATCCCAAGGAGCACTGTGCAAGCGATAATATTGAAATGGAAGGAGTATCAGACCACTGCAAATCTACCAAGACCTGGCCGTCCCTCTAAACTTTCAGCTCATACAAGGAGAAGACTGATCAGAGATGCAGCCAAGAGGCCCATGATCACTCTGGATGAACTGCAGAGATCTACAGCTGAGGTGGGAGACTCTGTTCATAGGACAACAATCAGTCGTATATTGCACAAATCTGGCCTTTATGGAAGAGTGGCAAGAAGAAAGACATTTCTTAAAGATATCCATAAAAAGTGTCGTTTAAAGTTTGCCACAAGCCACCTGGGAGACACACCAAACATGTGGAAGAAGGTGCTCTGGTCAGATGAAACCAAAATTGAACTTTTTGGCAACAATGCAAAACGTTATGTTTGGCGTAAAAGCAACACAGCTCATCACACTGAACACACCATCCCCACTGTCAAACATGGTGGTGGCAGCATCATGGTTTGGGCCTGCTTTTCTTCAGCAGGGACAGGGAAGATGGTTAAAATTGATGGGAAGATGGATGGAGCCAAATACAGGACCATTCTGGAAGAAACCCTGATGGAGTCTGCGAAAGACCTGAGACTGGGACGGAGATTTGTCTTCCAACAAGACAATGATCCAAAACATAAAGCAAAATCTACAATGGAATGGTTCAAAAATAAACATATCCAGGTGTTAGAATGGCCAACTCAAAGTCCAGACCTGAATCCAATCGAGAATCTGTGGAAAGAACTGAAAAATGCTGTTCACAAATGCTCTCCACCCAGCCTCACTGAGTTCGAGCTGTTTTGCAAGGAGGAATGGGAAAAAAATGTCAGTCTCTCGATGTGCAAAACTGATAGAGACATACCCCAAGCGACTTACAGCTGTAATCGCAGCAAAAGGTGGCGCTACAAAGTATTAACTTAAGGGGGCTGAATAATTTTGCACGCCCAATTTTTCAGTTTTTGATTTGTTAAAAAAGTTTGAAATATCCAATAAATGTCGTTCCACTTCATGATTGTGTCCCACTTGTTGTTGATTCTTCACAAAAAAATACAGTTTTATATCTTTATGTTTGAAGCATGAAATGTGGCAAAAGGTCGCAAAGTTCAAGGGGGCCGAATACTTTCGCAAGGCACTGTAGATGGGAGGTTGATGGAGTTGCAGGGCAGAGAGCACTGGTGAACCTGGACATTGGGTTGGGTGTTGGTGAGAAGAGCCTGGGCTTTAGGGAGAGGGGCCCGAGAGGTGATGAACCATCCTGGGGAGAAGATGAATCAAGGGGCGATGAACCACCTATAGATTGGCAGTCAGGACGACTCAGCTCCATCTCTGGACTGTCCAAAACACCACCCATCTCCAACACCAACAGTGGCTTGCGAAAGTAAACACCCCTCTTGGCATTTTTACTATTTTGTTTCCTCAGAACATGGAATTAAAATACATTTTTGGGCTGTTTGTCTCATTTGATTTACACAACCCACCTACCACTTTGAAGATGCAAAATATTTTTTATTGTGAAACAAACAAGAAATAAGACAAAACAACTTGAGTACATAACTATTCACAACCCCAAAGTCAATATTTAGTACAGCCACCTTCTGCACTAATTACAGCTGCAAGTCTCTTGGGGTATGTCTTTATAAACTTGGCACATCTAGCCACTGGGATTTTTGCCCATTCTTCAAGGCAAAACTGCTCCACCTCATTCAAAGTTGAATGGGTTCCGCTGGTGTACAGCTATCTTTAAGTCATACCACAGATTCTCAATTGGATTGAAGTCTGGGCTTTGACTAGGCCATTCCAAGACATTTAAATGTATCCCTTAAACCACACACGAGTGTTGCTTTAGCAGTATGCTTAGGGTCATTGTCCTGATGTATTTAGCGCCATCCATTATTCCTTTAATTCTGACCAGTTTCCCAGTCCCTGCCGATGGAAAAACAGCCAGCTTAAAGTGGTCCTATGGACAGATAGTCCGATCTCCGCTGTGGAGCTTTGCAGCTCCTTCAGGGTTATCTTTGGTCTCTTTATTGCCTCTCTGATTAATGCCCTCCTTGCCTGGTCAATGAGTTTTGGTGGGTGGCCCTCTTTTGGCAGGTTTGTTGTGGTGCCATATTCTGTCCATTTTTATTAATGAATTTAATGGTGCTCCATGGGATGTTCATTGTTTCGGATATTTTTTATAAACTACCCTGTACTTCTCCACAACTTTGTCCCTGACCTGTTTTGAGAGCTCCTTGGTCTTCATGGTGCCGCTTGCTTGATGATGCCCCTTGCTTAGTGGTGTTACAGACCCTGGGGCCTTTCAGAACAGGTCTATATAGTCTATATATACTGAGATCATGTGACAGATCATGTGACACTTAGATTGCACACAGGTGGACTTAATTTAACTAATTATGTGACTTCTGAAGGTAATTGGTTGCACCAGATCTTATTTAGGGGCTTCATAGCAAAGGGGGTGAACACAACAACTTTTACGTTTTAAATTTTTTTGAATATGTTGAAACAGTTATTTATTTCATTTCACTTCACCAATTTGGACTATTTTGTGTATGTCCGTTACATGAAATCCAAATAAAAATCTATTTAAAAATTACCAGTTGTAATGCAAAAAAAATGAAAAATACCAAGGGGGATGAATACTTTTGCAAGGCACAGTACAAGCAGATGGCAAGTACATTAGAATACAATGCAAGCAATCTTAAAACATCTACATGGGCTACTGTCAGTTAGAATGTTTACCCAAAAGGACTGTTTCAAAAAAATAAACATCTCAATCTAATTAACACACACACCAGACTGTCTGTTTTCTGATGTTTGAACTGCAGTTGCTTTGCTAATCATTATAATTTGACAACAGAGTCACTGAATAATTTCCCACTCACAATTTCTTCCACCCAGAAAAGAGCTGATTTCACATGTTCTAACTACGTCTGCTGAACATAAGCTCACAGACACACACATTGACTGTACAAAAAGGACTCGGCTGCATGATAATGTACAGTGCCTTGCGAAAGTATTCGGCCCCCTTGAACTTTGCGACCTTTTGCCACATTTCAGGCTTCAAACATAAAGATATAAAACTGTATTTTTTTGTGAAGAATCAACAACAAGTGGGACACAATCATGAAGTGGAACGACATTTATTGGATATTTCAAACTTTTTTAACAAATCAAAAACTGAAAAATTGGACGTGCAAAATTATTCAGCCCCCTTAAGTTAATACTTTGTAGCGCCATCTTTTGCTGCGATTACAGCTGTAAGTCGCTTGGGGTATGTCTCTATCAGTTTTGCACATCGAGAGACTGACATTTTTTCCCATTCCTCCTTGCAAAACAGCTCGAGCTCAGTGATGTTGGATGGAGAGCATTTGTGAACAGCAGTTTTCAGTTCTTTCCACAGATTCTCGATTGGATTCAGGTCTGGACTTTGACTTGGCCATTCTAACACCTGGATATGTTTATTTTTGAACCATTCCATTGTAGATTTTGCTTTATGTTTTGGATCATTGTCTTGTTGGAAGACAAATCTCCGTCCCAGTCTCAGGTCTTTTGCAGACTCCATCATGTTTTCTTCCAGAATGGTCCTGTATTTGGCTCCATCCATCTTCCCATCAATTTTAACCATCTTCCCTGTCCCTACTGAAGAAAAGCAGGCCCAAACCATGATGCTGCCACCACCATGTTTGACAGTAGGGATGGTGTGTTCAGCTGTGTTGCTTTTACGCCAAACATAACGTTTTGCATTGTTGCCAAAAAGTTCCATTTTGGTTTCATCTGACCAGAGCACCTTCTTCCACATGTTTGGTGTGTCTCCCAGGTGGCTTGTGGCAAACTTTAAACGACACTTTTTATGGATATCTTTAAGAAATGGCTTTCTTCTTGCCACTCTTCCATAAAGGCCAGATTTGTGCAATATACAACTGATTGTTGTCCTATGGACAGAGTCTCCCACCTCAGCTGTAGATCTCTGCAATTCATCCAGAGTGATCATGGGCCTCTTGGCTGCATCTCTGATCAGTCTTCTCCTTGTATGAGCTGAAAGTTTAGAGGGACGGCCAGGTCTTGGTAGATTTGCAGTGGTCTGATACTCCTTCCATTTCAATATCATCGCTTGCACAGTGCTCCTTGGGATGTTTAAAGCTTGGGAAATCTTTTTGTATCCAAATCCGGCTTTAAACTTCTTCACAACAGTATCTCGGACCTGCCTGGTGTGTTCCTTGTTCTTCATGATGCTCTCTGCGCTTTTAACGGACCTCTGAGACTATCACAGTGCAGGTGCATTTATATGGAGACTTGATTACACACAGGTGGATTGTATTTATCATCATTAGTCATTTAGGTCAACATTGGATCATTCAGAGATCCTCACTGAACTTCTGGAGAGAGTTTGCTGCACTGAAAGTAAAGGGGCGGAATAATTTTGCACGCCCAATTTTTCAGTTTTTGATTTGTTAAAAAAGTTTGAAATATCCAATAAATGTCGTTCCACTTCATGATTGTGTCGCACTTGTTGTTGATTCTTCACAAAAAAATACAGTTTTATATCTTAAAGTTTGAAGCCTGAAATGTGGCAAAAGGTCGCAAAGTTCAAGGGGGCCGAATACTTTCGCAAGGCACTTTATCTGGCATATTGGTGTCTGTCTGACAATGTCACGTAAACACAAAGCCAATCCAGTTGTCTGACAATCGTTGGGACACACACCAGCGGTAGCCCCATTCCTCCCCCTCATTCACCTTTTCAAATTGCGAACACACCGGTCCTGAATCTTTCTCCATGTTTCTTTGAGGTTGTAAGTAACAAGACCATTTCCCAGGACAAGTGCACAGTTATAAACTTGAAAATGTATCAATAAACCAAATAGGCACTATTGGGCAGACTTGATACAACATGTTGAACAGAAATGCAATGGTTCATTGGATCAGTCTAAAACTTTGCCAATACACTGCTGCCATCTAGGGGACAAAATCTAAATTGCGCCTGGGCTGGAATGCATTTCAATGATGCATGTTTTTTTCTTTTTATTATCTTTTACCAGATCTAATGTGTTATATTCTCCTACATTAATTTCACATTTACACAAACTTGTCCAAATTGAAATTGCACTTAACCTGGAATAATACATTGTGACCTTTCTCTTGCATTTCGATAACTGTATTTGTAGCACTTTAAATCTGGCCGAGCATTTATTGTCACCATATAAAACCTTGAAGAAGATATCTGAAAAGGGTCAGAAATAAAAGTGGATTTTCCATCAACTAAAAATAAGTAAACAATGACAAAACCATGAATGTATAGAAAATAACTACACACATGACAAAAATAGAGAATTCCAGATGTATATTCCTCAGTTACATACAGTATATGGAGAAGCCACTTGATGAGCGAATTCCTTCCTCTCAGGGCAATTAGGCCTTCAACAGCTGTTCACAAATTTCAGCGTATCCTTTCACCATTCCAAAAACAACAACACACGCACACTTGTCAGGCCCACACAATGATCGCCACAGAGCGATGGTCCGAGGGATGTGTGTGGGGCCTTGGTCAGAGACGGAAGAGGAAACAAACTCCACTCCCTAATTTTTTCTGGTTACAATGCATTCAAGGAACTAAGCAGACCAGACCCAGCTGCTATTGCATTGGTGTCTATGGGAGAACCACGCCGTTAAGAAGACCGGAACTGACTATCATCATTTATTCACCATCTATGGGCTTGGTAAATCAAACATAACATTTTTCGCTGGTCAGAAGAGAGTGTATTTCTTCAACGCTAACATGGTCTACTTTACGTTGGAGTGTTTTGTGGTAATGATGCCACAGAGTGCTTCCAGAGCTTTCTGTTGCCATGAATGGTAACAGCGAGTGATGGCAGACTGCTAATGTAGATATTGCACAGCTACAGAGGTGTTCAAACACACACACACAGACACACTCAAGCACTCAAGACACATAACCAAAGATACTCATATTCATGGACCTCCCGAGTGGCACAGTGGTCTAAGGCACTGCATCACAGTGCTAGCTGTGCCACTAGAGATCCCGGTATGAGTCCAGGCTCTGTCTCAGCCGGCCGCAACTGGGAGATCCATGGGGTGGTGCACAACTGGCCCAGCGTCATCCGGGTTAGGGGAGGGGAGGGCTGGGATGTCTTTGTCCCATCGCGCTCCAGCGACTCCTGTGGTGGGCGGGGAGCATGCACGCTGACACGGTAGCCGGATGTACGGTGTTCCTCTGACACATTGGTGCAGCTGGCTTCCGGGGTAAGTGGGCGTTGGGTAAAGAAGCAGTACGCCTTGGCTGGGTCGTGTTTCGGAGGACGTACGGCTCTCAATCTTCACCTCTCCTGATTCTGTACAGGAGTTGCAGCAATGGGAAAAGACTGTATCTACCAATTGGAGATAAAAAGGTGTCAAAAGTTTACTGATAATTATACACATTCATGTGGACACATAATACATACCCTGGCTTGAGGTAGGTATGTAGGTAGGTCAGCCTCCACTCTCCTTCAGCACAACACTCTTGGAGTGGGGTCTTTAAAGCATTGAGGAGTGAGAGGGTTGTTGTGTGTGTGTCATCCCATTCCCGAGAACCAGTCATTTAACAGGAGCATCTAATTCAGTGGGCATTATGGCCAACTATCGGCAGGGCACACACACACACACCAGATATAATGACCCATAAATTAGATTAGATGTCACCCGCCTCTTCACATTCCCTGAATCGGCATCTGTAAATTATAGCTTTGCTGGAATAGGACTACTGAGTGCAATCAAGTAAATAATTTTCGAGCCTTGTGTGACAGACCCTCCATGCAGTCGCCATGCAAATAGAGATTGGGATTTTTCTATTTCTTCATAATTCTTGTTTTTGTCAACATGATATCATTGATAAGTATAAGATAGGCCTCAAGAAACATGACTCTTATTAATTGTATTCATGGGGGGGGGGGGGTAAATAAAGGACACCTGGAGCTTAACAATCATTCTGTGAAGCAGAAAGATACATTCGTCACGTGGCATGATGCACAAGTCAACACTTTGCATTGAATGCAAAAATATTTGTGTCAAGATATTGACACTTACATACATACATGTGCATCAAGGGAGTATATTGCATTCTAGGGAGAAAAAAAAAGTTGGTGATGGGTATATTGAGGAAATACAGAGAGACAGACAGACAGACAGACATGTCGGTTTTTTAGCTTTTCTCTCTCTCCCTCTCTTTGCCTCCCTCTGTCTCTCGCTCTCTCAACCTCCTCTTTATCCCCTCCTCCTTCTCTTCTCTCTCCCTCCCCCTTCTTTCACCCCTCCACACTCTCCCCCTCTCCTGACTTCTCTCCCTCCCTCCCTCTCTCCTCCTCCTCTCTCTCTTTCTTTCTTTCACCTCTCCCTCCTCTCTCCCCTCCCTCCTTTAACCTCTCCACTCTCCCCCCTCCCTCACTCTCCCCCTATCTCCCTCTTCCCCCTCTATTCTCTCCCTCCTTTTTTCCCTCCTACCCTCCACATCCTTTTCTCCCTCCTCTCTCTGACCTCAATCTCCCCTGTCTCCCACTTCTGCAGACAGGATATTGACGCATAGGTCAATACATTGCATTCAATGCAAAAATATACAGTACCAGTCAAAACTTTGGACACACCTACTCATTCCAGGGTTTTTCTTTATTTTTACTATTTTATACATTGTATTATAATAATAGTGACGGCATCAACACTATGAAATAACGCATATGGAATCATGTAGAAACCAAAAATGTTTTAAACAAATCAAAATATATCCTATATTTGAGATTCTTCAAATAGCCACCCTTTGCCTTGATGACAGCTTTGCACACTCTTGGTATTCTCTCAAATAGATTCATGAGGTAGTTATCTGGAATGCATTTGAATTAACAGGTGTGCCTTGTTAAAAGTTAATCCGTCTAATTTTTTTCCTTCTTAATGCATTTGAACCAATCAGTTGTGTTGTGACAAGGTAAGGGGGTACAGAATATACAGAATATAGTCCTATTTGGTAAAAGACCAAGTCCATATTATGGCAAGAACAGCTCAAATAACCAAATAGAAACAACAGCCCTTCATTACTTTAACATGAAGGTCAGTCAATCTGGGAAATTTCAAGAACTTTTCAGTCGCAAAAACCATCAAGCACTATGATGAAACATGAGGACCGCCACAGGAAAGGAAGACCCAGAGTTACCTCTTCTGTAGAGGATAAGTTCATTAGAGTTAACTGCACCTCAGATTGCAGCCCAAATAAATCCTTCACAGAGTTCAAGTAACAGAACACATCTCAACATCAACTGTTCAGAGGAGACTGTTTGGGGCTCCCGAGTGGCGCAGCGGTCTAAGGCACGCATCTCAGTGATAAGTTGTATCACAAGCGGCCATGATTAGGAGTCCCATAGGGCGGTGCACAATTGGTCCATCTTAGTCTGGGTTAGGGTTTGGCCAGTGTAGGCCATCATTGTAAATAAGGATTTGTTCTCAACTGACTTGCCAGGTTAAATAAAAATAACAACGAATCCACTACTAAAGGACACCAATAAGAAGAATAGACTTGCTTGGGTCATGAAACACGAGCAATGGACATTAGACTGGTGGAAATCTGTCTTTTTGTCTGATGAATCCAAATGTAAGATTTTTGGTTCCAACCGCTGTGTCTTTGTGAGATACAGAGTAGGTGAACAGTTTATCTCCGCATGTGTGGAGGTGTTTTGCTGGTGACACTGTCTGTAATTTAATTAGAATTCAAGGCACACTTAACCAGCATGGCTCCCACAGCATTCTACAGCGATATGCCATCACATCTGGTTTGCGCTTCATGGGACTATCATTTGTTTTCAACAGGACAATGACCCAAAACATACCTCCAGGCTGTGTAAGGGCTATTTGACCTAGGAGAGTGCTATATCAGATGACCTGGCCTCCACAATCACCCGACCTCAACCCAATTGAGATGGTTTGGGATGAGTTGGACCGCAGAGTGAAGGAAAAGCAGCCAACAAGTGCTCAGCATATGTGGGAACTCCTTCAAGACTGTTGGAAAAGCATTCCTCATGAAGCTGGTTGAGTGAATGCCAAGAATGAGCAAAGCTGTCATCAAGGCGAAGCGGGGCTACTTTGAATAATCTAAAATATTAAATCTATTTTGATTTGTTAAACACTGTTTTGGTTACTACATAGTTTTGATGTCTTCGCTATTATTCTACAATGTAGAAAATTGTTAAAAAATAAATTAAAAAAAAACCTTGAATGTGTAGGTGTGTCCAAACTTTTGACTGGTACTGTATGTGTCAAGGATATTGATGAGTAAGTCAATACATTGCATTCAAGGCATAAAAGTTGGTGATAAAATTGTAATGGTTAAATTGGTTAAAGACTCAGGTAGGCAGGCATCAACCTCACCCAACCCTAACCCTACTGTAGCTTTATGTCCAGATCACAGCTCAACCCTAACCCTTACCATATGGCTCGGGTTAGGGTAGCCTCACTGAGAACCACACTTCCCTAATCGGGAAAACCTGGTAAAGTCTATGGCAGGAAGTAGCTAAAAAGAGGTAGAGACCCATTTTAAATCCAGGCAGATCGCTTAACCTTTCTGATCTCCCCATCCCGGATCCGGGATCGTGAATACAGACTCAAGCTCATTACCATAACGCAACGTTAACTATTCATGAAAATCGCAAATGAAATGAAATAAATATGCCATCTCTCAAGCTTAGCCTTTTGTAAACAACACTGTCATCTCAGATTTTCAAAATATGCTTCTCAACCATAGGAAAACAATCATTTGTGTAAAAGTAGCTAGCTAGCGTAGCATTTAGCGTTAGCATTAGCGTTAGCATCCAGCACGCAACATTTCAACAAAAACATAAAAGCCTTCAAATAAAATCATTTACCTTTGAAGAACTTCTGATGTTTTCAATGAGGAGACTCTCAGTTAGATAGCAGATGCTCAGTTCTTCCAAAAAGATTATTTGTGTATTAGAAATAGCTCCGTTTTGTACATCACATTTGGCTACCAAAAAAAACAGAAAATTCAGTCCTCAAAACGCAAACTTTTTTCCAAATTAACTCCATAATATCGACTGAAAACATGGCAAACGTTGTTTAGAATCAATCCTCAAGGTGTTTTTCACATATCTCTTCGATGATATATCATTAGTGGAAGTGTGCTTTCTCTCCTGAATCCCAGGAGAAAATGCCCGCACCTGAAGATTACGCACAAATTTAGACAAAGGACACCGGGCGGACCCCTGGAAAATGTAGTCTCTTATGGCCAATCTTCCAATGACATGCCTACAAATACGTCACAATGCTGCCGACATCTTGGGGAAACGGCAGAAGGTCTAAGCTTATTCCTGTCGCATTCACAGCCATATAAGGAGACATTAGAAAACAGAACTTCAGAAATTCTGCTCATTTCCTGTTTGACGTATCATCTTGGTTTCGCCTGTAGAATGAGTTCTGGGGCACTTACAGACAAAATCTTTGCAGATTCTGAAACTTCAGAGTGTTTTCTTTCCAAAACTGTCAAGAATATGCATAGTCGAGCATCTTTTCGTGACAAAATATCGCGCTTAAAACGGGAACGTTTTTTATCCAAAAATAAAATAGCGCCCCTAGAGATGCAACTGGTTTTAAGAGTGATTTCGAAATTGGATGTCTATCCATGTCATGAGGACATCAGGAAATTCCTTCCAACCTGGTCACTAGGGGCAATCATCAAGTAGGTTTGGGTTTTGCTAGGGGCCTGTAGATGTGGGTAAGGATAGGCATAATTACATGACTCTGAGTTAGAAGGTTTTGTGTTTGACTCTGGATTAGAAGGTTGAAGGTTCAATCCCAGTTGTGGACACTGGTTTTATAAATGTTTAGTTTCAACCCTATTCCAAACCTTAACCCTTACCATAACCACCCGGAAAGAGTGCCTAAACTTTATATTTTAATGCTATCCAAAACCTTAACTCTTAACCTTCTAAAATTGGGAGGATTCAACCCAGAGTGTCAAAAACTCTTAGAAATTGTACATTTGGAGCAACTTTTTGCTTTGGAAGAATGTGGATAAACATCGTTATCTGCCTGAAATTGTCACCCTGGCATGTTTTTGCAAAAAGGTAAAATGTCACAAAGCTGACATTTGTCTCAATACATTGCAGTTGTCGATTCATGACTATCATTAATGTGATGACTGTTATTCACTGAATAATTACCTACCACGTTTAATTATCACTTGATTATATGAATAATGTAACAATTAACTAATTAGGATTTTAGGGCACCACAGGAAAAGCTGTTTACCGAATTACTATCTCCCGACTTGAACTCTAAAAATATATAAATGTCTCTTATGTCAACAACAGTACATTTTGGATTATTACCTCATCAGTCTCATGCTCAAACCCTAACCTAAGTGATCTAAGTGATCAAAGATACGCAAATTGGCTTAATTATTTATTTATTAACTAACTAAATCTTCACACAGAATACGTAAACACAAACACATAGGTTATTGATCACATACATAATACAATGAAAACAGGTCCCTAGATTAACAAAAGCATGACCACAATGGAAAGGGAGGGGTATGTAAGGAGAGGGAGAGAAAAAGAGAGTCAATTTATCATAAATACATTTGGAAGCTATGCTCACAGGAATTTGTAATAATTTGTACATGAATGACCGCTCATTCGGAAAAGAAATGCAATGTATATATTTACGCATAGATTACTTTGTCTCTTTGTCTCTCGGTTAAACTCGATGGTTCTATGGGAAGTGGTTCGATGTGAGTCTCTGGTTGTCCACCAGAGGTAACAATGTCCTTCTTAGTTGTAGGCTTCTTTTGTTCTGAATTGTTCTTTAGAATAGATACTTGAGATGTACCACACAGTGTTCAGAGGGATCTATTCTTCCCTCTCGTCTTTGGTCAAATGTCCAAGACTACTTTATGTGCACAGCTGCTGACTGTGCATGTTTTGGTCTGGTTTACAAAGTTTCTAACCATTTCAACGTGTGGACCACGGACTCACATTTTCTGGTCACAATGTTGGATTGTTCAGGGTACAGCTAGGACCACTTTACACGCCGGCAGCAACCCGGCATGTTTTGGTCTAATGTAAATTTCGTTATTGAGTACTTTTACGCATTCTGGCCTTGGAGGGCATTCCGTCATTTTGACACAAACTCTGAGTTCACTTGGGGGTGGCTACTGACTGGACACAAGTATGCATGAAACACAATTCTCGTTTAGATGGCTAAAATCACATTTCTATCTTTTCAAAAAGAGTTTCATATTTAATCATATAATTTTTTATAACATTCAGATGTAAATCTCATATATACAATGTGAAAGCTCTTAAAGTTACAATGTTTCCGTTATAATGTCTTTCTGATCATTTCCATGACATCACAAAATAGACATACAATGTCCATATTCCGAACCCATCATTCCCAACATTAGGATGTTGAAATATATTGTCATGGTGTCCATTGTTTGATGTTTAAGTTTTCCGTGGCTAAGTCTCTCTGTGTAACAAAGGATTTTCAGCCTTCCAATCCTGCAGAACCAAAGGGAGAGTTTCTGCAAGGTTTTAAGTCATAAAACAGGCCAACCCCCTCTCCTGTGGGATAGAGGGGGGCTTTGGCTATCCTCAAACATTTGCCTAGCTGTTGGGTCCTTTTGATCCTCACCAAGAAGAGAGAGTCATGGCACAGTCAATGGCAAAAATATGAGTGTCAAAGGTTGATGTTTATGTCAGTAGATTGTACTCAATGGTAAAAGAGAAGCATCAACCCGTTGAATCTTATGTCAATAAATTGAAGTGAGTGGGAAAAAATGAGTGTCACAGTGTTTATGCTTATGTCAATAGGAAAAGATGAGTGTCAAGCTTATGTCAATATATTGCATTCAATCTGAAAAGATGAGTGTTCGAGAGTTGATGCTTAAGTGAATACAAAGCATTCAAAGAGGGAACATGAGCATCACAATATGGAAGCATGGAGAAAGGCATCACAGACATGAATTCTCCCTTTCTCCTCTCTCTATCTCTCTCTTTCTCCCCTCCCCCTTCACCCTCTCTCTTCCCTTTCTCTCTCCTTCCCCTCCATTCTATCTCCTTTTTTTTCTCTCCTCCCTCTAATCTATCTCTCCCACCTCCACCTCTCTCTCCACTTTCCCACCTCCACAGACATACATACAGTACATATCCACTCATAGACAGATGGACAGACAGTTAGGGTTTTGGTTGAACTGGAAGTGGACATGAAGCCAGGGTTAGGGTGTCAACCCTAGACACAACCCTAACCTGAAAAATTAATACATGTGCCCCTCCCCCAGCTACATGGCAGAAAGGTAGACATCATTTGAAGCCTGACCTAGAGTTTAACGTGCTTTTAAGGGACCTTTGCAGAAGGGTTGAGCCAAGACGTAAAGATGAAGTGAGGGTTGTTAGGGTTAGGTCATTTAAAAAAAATGTTTTTATTTGAACTTTATTTAAATAGGTAAGTCAGTTAAGAACACGTTCCTATTTACAATGATGGCCTACCAAGAAGCAAAAGGCCTCCTGTGGGATTCATTTTTTTGGACAAAGCACCCATCCTGACAAGAGAAACACCACAACACTACATAGAGAGACCTAAGACAACAACGCAATACAACATGGTAGTAACACAACAAAACACGACAACAACACAACATGGTAGCAACACAGCATGGCAGCAACACAACATGGTAGCAGAATAAACATGGTACAAACATTGCTAGGCACAGACAACAGCACAAAGGGAAAAAAGGTAGAGACACCAATACATCATGCGAAGCAGGCACAATTGTCAGTAAGAATGTCAATGATTGAGTATTTAGATGTAGAGATGGAGCTAAAACTGTCCAGTTTGAGTGTTTTTTGCACCTTGTTCCAGTCGCTAGCTTCAGCGAACTGAAAAGAAGAGCGACCCAGGGAGGTCTGTGCTTTGGGGACCTTTAAGGAATTTGCAGACAATATGCAAACAGGGCTGATGGGGTGGAGTGCAAAGTTGCAATGTTGATATTTGTCACAAAAGGGGCGGTTCCTTGTAATACGCTTGTAATTCCTACATGGAAATTGAGACTCAACAGCTCTTTTCTTGCGAAGACTCAGGGGCAGTTTTGCAAAGCAAGTTCCACCGTTTTGTCAACATCACATCTTTTCAAGTTTCCCTTCTGATACAAACATAGAAGAGATGGACGTTCTGCTACTTCCCTTCTACTACTTGCAAGCTTCCTTTTTTGTCCTTTATATTTCGAGATATGCTGAGTGCAATTATGTCTATGTCCAGGAGCATCTGTGCAAAATGGTGAGACAATAAGAGAACCTTGACAACCCTCTGATTTGGTTGTATTCGGACAAGCAAGCAAAAGACAGCTGCATGAAATGTGAACACCGATACTGATATCCCCTTAACCTCAATGGGATCGGTGTCTGTCACATTTGGTTCCTTGGAAATTGTGGGAATGCATGTTTTTGGTTTCACATTGGTTGATGGATAGAATTTCTATGTTTCCTGACCAGTAAAAATGACTGTTTTTCCACATTTTGAGAATAGTGAAAATTGCCTGATCTGGGAACATTTGTGACCCGTTTCATGAAAATGGGCCTTTGTCGCTACTTACGACTTCATAGGAGAGCCGTTAGAACGTATAAAAACCCAAATCTTTCAAATAGATTTTTTTTGGCAGAAATGCCTTCTCGAACATGTGAATGCGAATAAAGTTGTTAAATTACGAGCCTAGTTGGTTTAGCCAAAGAAAAAGAGGGGGACCTTTCTGGACATGCAGAGAGATGAGTTTCAGATTGGTCTGCGGTGTAACATCTTGTGTCTATAAAGCTGCTCGTTATATGTAGATAATCCTTTCTACTGCAGTTTGTTCGAAAGATATAACGTTAGCCATGGAGAACTGCAAATATGTTGCTACTGCTCTCAACATTGCGGCCCTGAATTTATCAGGCACTATTGACAAAGGTCAGTGGGAAAAGGCTGCGATGGACTACATTCTGGAGGATGATCATGCCATGCTGACTCTCTCTGAGCTGTGTAAACTAAATGGAAACGACACAGGATGTCTTATTTAATGAAAGGGATTGCAGTCTGCCGTGAAGCTTCCATCCATGTAAGAGTCTAGCAACAGTTAGTGAGCGAGATATGAGTCTCCAGCTTCAGTGATTTTTGCAATTCGTTCCAGTCATTGGCTACAGAGAACTGGAAGGAAAGGCGGCCAAAGTAGGAATTGGCTTTGGGGTGACCAGTGAAATATACCTGCTGGAGCGCAAGCAGGTGGGTGCTGCTGTTGTGACCAGTGAGCTGAGATAAGTCAGGGCTTTACCTAGCAAAGGCTTACAGATGACCTGGAGCCAGTTGGTTTGGCGGTGAATATGAAGCGAAGGCTAGCCAATGAGTGCATACAGGTCGCGGTGGTGGATAGTATATGGGGCTTTGGTGACAAAACGGATGGCACTGTGATAGACTGCATCCAATTTGCTGAGTCGAGTGTTGGGGGCTATTTTGTAAATGATATCACCGAAGTCAAGGATCGGTAGGATAGTCAGTTTTATGAGAGTATGTTTGGCAGCATGAGTGAAGGATGCTTTGTTCCGAAATAGGAAGCTGATTCTAGATTTTAATGGATTGGAGATGCTTAATGTGAGTCTGGAAGGAGAGATTTCAGTCTAACCAGACACCTAGGTATTTGTAGTTGTCCACATATTCTAAGTCAGAATGGTCCAGAGTAGTGATGCTAGACGGGCGGGCAGGTGTGGGCAGCGATTGATTGAAGAACATGCATTTACTTTTACTTGCATTTAGGGGGCAGTTGGAGGCAGCGGAAGGAGAGTTGATTGGCATTGAAGCTCATCTGGAGGTTTGTTAACACAGTGTCCAAAGAAGGGTCAGCAGTGTACAGAATGGTGTTGTCTGAGTAGAGGTGGATCAGAGAATCACCAGCAGCAAGAGTAACATCATTGATGTATACAGAGAAAAGAGTCATCCCTAGAATTGAACCCTGAGAATCCAAGGCTGTTGAGTCTGCCAATAAGAATGTGGTGATTGACAGAGTCGAAAGCCTTGGCCAGGTCGATGAATACGGCTGATCAGGATTGTCTTTTATTGATGGCCGTTATGATATCGTTTAGGACCTTGATCGTGGCTGAGGTGCACCCATGACCAGCTCGGAAACCACATTGCATAGCGGAGAAGGTAAGGTGGGATTCAAAATGGTTGGTGATCTGTTTGTTAACTTGGCTTTCAAAGACCTTAGAAAGGCTGGGTACGATAGATTTAGGTCTGTAACAGTTTGGGTCTTGAGTGTCTCTCCCTTTGAAGAGGGGGGTGACCGTGGCAGCTTTCCAATCTTTGGATGCGAAAGAGAGGTTGAACAGGCTAGTAACAGGGGTTGCAACAATTGTGGCAGATCATTTTAGAAAGAGAGGGCCCAGATTGTCTAGCCCAGCTGATTTGTATGGGTCCAGATTTTGCAGCTCTTTCAGAACATCAGCAATCTGGATTTGGGTGAAGGAGAAATGGGGAGGCTTGGGCAAGTTGCTGTGGGGGATGCGGAGCTGTTGACCGGGGTAAGGGTAGCCAGGTGGAAAGCATGGCCATCCGTAGATAAATGCTTACTGAAATTCTCAAATATCGTGGATTTATCGGTGGTGACAATGTTTCCTAGCCTCAGTGCAGTAGGCACGTGGGAGGAGGTGCTCTTATTCTCCATTTACTTTACAGTGTCCCAGAAATTTTTGGAGTTTGTGCTACAGGATGCAATTTCCTGTTTGAAAAAGCAAGCCGTTTCTTTCCTAACTGCCTGTGTATATTGGTTCCTAACTTCAGTGAAAAGTTGCATATCGCGAGGGCTCTTCGATGCTCATGCAGTACGCCACAGGATGTTTTTGTACTGGTCAAGGGCAGTCAAGTCTGGAGTGAACCAAGGGCTATATCTGATCCTGGTTCTATATTTTTTAAATGGGGCGTGCTTATTTAAGATGGTGAAGAAAGCACTTTTAAAGAAAAACCAGGCATCTTCTACTGATGGAATGAGGTCAATATCCTTCCAGTATACCCGGGCAACGTCGATTAGAATGGCCTGTTCGCTGAAGTGTTTTAGGGAGCGTTTGACAGTAATGAGGGGTGGTCTTTTGACCGCAGACCCATTACGGACACAGGCAATGAGGCAGTGATCGCTGAGATCTTGGTTGAAGACAGCAGAGGTGTATTTAGAGGGCAGGTTGGTCAGGATGATATCTATGAGGGTGCCCATGTTTATGGATTTGGTGTTGTACCTGGTAGGTTCATTGATAATTTGTGTGAGATTGAGGGCATCTATCTTAGATTGTAGAACAGCCGGGGTGTTAAGCATGTCACAGTTTAGGTCACCTAACAGTACGAGTGCTGAAGATGCATAGGGGGCAATCAATTCACATCTGGTGTCCAGGGCACAGCTGTGGGCTGAAGGTGGTCTATAACAAGCGGCAACGGCAAGATACTTGTTTCTGGAAAAGTGGATTTTTAAAAGTAGAAGCTCAAATTGTTTGGGCACAGACCTGGATAGTATGACAGAACTCTGCAGGCTATCTTTGCAGTAGATTGCAACTCCTCCCCCTTTGGCAGTTCTATCTTGTCTGAAAATGTTATAGTTAGGGATGGAAATATCTGCATTTTTGGTGCCCTTCCTAAGCCAGGATTCAGACACGGCTAGGACAGGTTTGGCAGAGTGTGCTAAAGCAGTGAATTAACCTGTCTACGATACTGGTTCCCAATTGGGGATCAACCCTCCCACGTTCAGCTGAAACGGTGGCGCATGGAACGCAAAAATATTCTTAAAAATATTTAACCTCCACACATTAACAAGTCCAATAGCTCAAATGAAAGATAAACACCTTCTTCATCTAGCCAGCAAGTCAGATTTCTAAAATGTTTTACGGCGAAAACATAGCACATATATATGTAAAACCACCACCAGACACAGCTCATTTCAATAGCCAAAACATGCAATCAACAAACGCAGGATAAAAAAATAAATCGCTCACTAACCTTTTGAAAATCTTCATCAGATGACAGTAATATGACATATTACACAGTACATATTTTTTTTTTTTCAATAATATGCCATTTATATCCATAAATGTCCATTTACAGTGAGTTCACCTTCAGAAATTACTCAAAAATGCCCGCAGGAAATCTATGTAGCGCGGCAAGATAACGTAAATAGACATCATAAACTTTGACTAAATATACATGTTCTACATATAGTTAGAAAGATACACTGCTTCTTTATGCAACCGCTGTGTTAGATTTATTTTTAACGTTACAGAAATCGCACACTATTCCATATGCTGAGACAGCGCTCTGTTCCAAGCTACATTTCCACGTAATGTTGGAGTCAACAGAAACACAGATTTAAGCATAAATATTCCCTTACCTTCGATGGTCTTCGTTCAGAATGTTCTGGAAGGCTTCATACTTACCCAATACATCGTTTGGTTTCAAGTCTTGCGTCTTTGTATTAGCTACTGCTAATAACATCAGCTGAAATGCACCCAAAACGTCCTCTGGTCCGGATAAGTTGCGCATCAAAACTTCAAAATTACACATTATATGTCGACTAAACAGGTCAAACTAAGTGCAGAAGCAAGCTTTATGATGTTTTAGACATGCAAAACAAACTTAAATTCAATCGGCCATCGTCTGCCCTTCTCTTGAGTGCTGGAAACAAAGGAATGGCTGGGACCAATTCGCGCCCATACGCACAGCCTATTCTCTCGTGGCACGCACTAATTTTACTCCCATAGGGTCAATTCTCGCGGGATTTGAACGATTCAAAGCTCTAATGAAAGAGGACATCTAGCGGAAGAGATAGAAAGTGTCCCCAGAATCATAGCTGGTTGGGAAGGGTGGGGGCCATGACGTCAAAGTTGCTCCAACTTTCATGGCCACAAAAACTAGTTTGGAAGAATGCCTGCCCTGTGAGTTCTGCTATACTTACAGACATAATTCCAACGGTTTTAGAATCTTTAGAGTGTTTTCTATCCAATAATAATTTTTGTTTGCATATATTAGCAATTTTTGACAGATTTTTTTTCCAGTTTACTAGGGGTACCCAATCTCTCCAAAGGGGGCGTATGTCTGCCATATCCTTAACAGGTTTAAACAAACTTAGGGAGAAGACTTTCAATGTTAACATGCATGAAACCAAGGCTTTTACGGTTACAGAAGTCAACAAATGAGATCGCCTGGGGAATGGGAGTGTAGCTAGGCGCTGTAGTGCCTGGATTAACCTCTACATCACCAGAGGAACAGAGGAGGAGTAGGATAAGTGTACGGCTAAAGGCTATAAGAACTGGTCGTCTGGTGCGTTCGGAACAGAGAGTAAAAGGAGCAGGTTTCTGGGTTCGGAAGAATAGATTCAAGGTTTAATGTACAAACAAGGGTATGGTAGGATGTGAATACAGTGGAGGTAAACCTAAGCATTGAGTGACGATGAGAGAGTTTCTGTCTCTAGAGACACCATTTAAACCATGTGAGGTCACCGCATGTATGGGAGGTGGAACAAAGGGCTAGCTAAGGCATATTGAGCAAGGCTGGAGGCTCTACAGTGACATAAGACAATAATCACTAACCAAAACAGCAATGGACAAGGCATATTGACATTACGGAGAGGTATGCGTAGCTTAGTGATCATAGGGTCCAGTGAGTAGCTAGGCGAGCTGGAGACACGGCAACATCTAGCGGGCTGGGACTAGCAGGCTTGCAGAAGGTCCTTAGGGGGACGTCGCGACTGAAGAGTCAGTTGAAGCCCCCTTGGACGGTTACGTCGGCAGACCCGTCGTGACGGATGAGCAGGGCTCCTTGTAGGCAGTAAAAGGGTACAGGCCAATTGGCAAAATAGGTATTGTAGCCCAAGAAATTGGCTGATGGACCTTTTCAGCTAGCAGGGAGGTGGGCCTAGCTCGGGGCTAGCCCCAGGCTAACTGGTGCTTGCTTCGGCACAGAGACGTTAGCCAGCAGTAGCCACTCGGATAGCAGCTAGCTAGCTGCGATGATCTGGTGTAAAGGTTCAGCGCTTCCGTTAGGAATCCGGAGATGTTGAGAAAAAAAAAACAGTCCGAAATGCTCTAGTCAGCTAGCGGGCCACATCTAGAAGGCTAGCAGATGGGCCTTCAGGGGATGTCACAACAAAGGAGCCTGTTGAAACGCCCTCGGGTGGATTACGTCGGTAGACCAGTCGTGATGGATCGGCGGGGATCCGTATCGGCAGTAAAAGGGGTTGAGGCCAAAATGGTAAAATTGGTATTGTAGCCCAAGAAGTGGCTGATGGACCTCTTCAGTTAGCCGGGAGATGGGCCCATTACGAGGCTATCTTCAGGCTAACTGGTGCTTGCTTCGGGACATAGGCGTTAGCCAGGAGTAGCTACTTGGATAGAAGCTAGCTAACTGCGATGATCCGGGTGAAAAGGTTCAAAGCTTGCGGTAGGAATCAGGAGATTCCTGGGTTGAATCGAACTGTGCAGACTGGCAGAAGTTGACCGGGCTGAGGTTAGCTGACTACTAGCTAGTAGCTAGAATAGCTTGCTAGCTTCTGTATTCTGTTCCCGGTTCTAAAGTATAGAAAATAGCATATCCATATCACATTGGGTGAGGCAGGTTACAGGCGAGTGTTGAAATTGAGGTTAAAAATATAAAAAATAAATACGAAATATATACGAAGAAAAAAAAGATATATACATGGGACACGAAAAGACAAGACAAGACAAAGACAAAGACGTCTGACTGCTATGCCATCTTAGATTCAACAGCTTTGCTGCAGTGGGGGACTGGTGCACTTCACAAAATAAATGGCATCATGAGGCAGGAAAAGTATGTGGATATATTGAAGCAACATCTGAAGACATCGGTCAGGAAGTTAAGCTTGGTCGCAAATTGGTCTTGAAATGGACAATGACCCCAGGCGTACTTCCAAAGTTGTGGGAAAATGGCTTAAGGACAAGAAAGTCAAGGTATTGGAGTGGCCATCACAAAGCCCTGACCTCAATCCTATAGCAAATATGTGGGTAGAACTGAAAAGCATGTGCGAGCAAGGAGGCCTACAAACCTGACTCAGTTACACCAGCTCTGTCAGGAGGAATGGGCCAAAATTCACCGAACTTATTGTGGGAAGCTTGTGGAAGGCTACCCGCAAATTTTGACCCAAGAAAAACTATTTAAAGGCAATGCTATCAAATGGTAATTGAGTGTATGTAAACTTCTGACCCACTGGGAATGTGATGAAATAAATAAAAGCTGAAATAAATAATTCTCTGTACTATTATTCTGACATTTCACATTCCTAAAATAAAGTGGTGATCCTAACTGACCTAACCTAACTGACCTAAAACATTTGAACTAGGATTAAAGGTCAGGAATTGTGAAAAACTGAGTTTAAATGTATTTGGCTAAGGTAAACTTCCGACTTCAACTGTAATATTTTTTATATTTATACAGTATATGGCAGCTAGAAATCAAAACTGGATGTTCTTCAGAGATAGTTGGGAGGGGTTGATGGTAGCTGAAGGCTGGGATTAAAAAGAAACAAAAGAAAAGATAACTAACGTAAACTACACTCTCCGTAAAATGTATATGGTATTAATTAACTGGAAGTAGAAGCCTAAGTATTGTTCTCCTATAGTTTACTCCAATTAGGGGAGGGGTGATAGGGTTAGGGAAAAATATATTTAAAAAAATATACACTGCACTACAAACGTTTGGGATCACAGAGAAATGTCCTTGTTTTTGAAAGAAAAGCACATTTTTCGTCCATTAAAATAACATCAAATTAATCAAAAATACATTGTAGACATTACTGTTATGGCTGAAATCCTGATATCGGGATCGATATAAGAACTACCAGTGAAAATAGAGGGCACCAAATTCAAACCACAGAAATCTCATAATTACAATTCCTAAAACATACATGTGCCTTATATCATTTTAAAACTATTCTCGTTGTTAATCCCACTGAAGTGTCCGATTTCAAAAAGGCTTTTCAGCGAAAGCACTACAAATGATTATGTTAGGTCTCCACCAAACCACAATAAGCACAGCCATTTTCCAGCAAAATATAGCATTTCAAAAAGCATAAATAAAGATAAAATTAATCACTAACCTTGATTTATCTTCATCAGATGACACTCATAGGACTTCATGTTACACAATATATGCAAGTTTTGTTTGATAAAGTTCATATTTATATAAAAAAATCTTAGTTTACATTGGCGCGTTAGATTCACTAGTTCCAAAAACATCAAGTGATTTTGCATAGCCACATCGTTTCAACAGAAATACTCATTATAAATGTAGATGATAATACAAGTTATGCACATGGAATTATAGATATACCTCTCCTTAATGCAACAGCTGTGTCAGATTTCAAAAAATGTTTACGGAAAAAGCAACCCATGCAATAATCTGAGACGACACTCAGAACAGTAGCCAAATTAGCCTCCATGTTGGAGTCAAAAGAAACCAGAAAATACATGATAAATGTTTCCTTACCTTTGATGAACTTCATCAGAATGCAGTCCTAGAAATCCCAGGTCCACAATAAATGCTTGATTTGTTCGAATATGTCCGTTATTTATGTCTAATTAGCTACTTTGGTTAGAGCATTTGGTAAACAATCCCAAAGTCAAAAAGCGAGTCCACTATAACCTGACGAAATGTACAAAAGGTCTGTAACAGTCAGTAGAAAAATGTAAAACGATGTACTGAATCAATCTTTAGAATATTGTTTACATATATCTTGAATAACGTTCCAACCGGAGAATTAGAATTACTTCAGATGAGCGGTGGACAGCAAGTACTTCCCCTGTGAACGCGCCTGGTGAAAGCATGGTCCACTCATGGCTATGGTAACTATTTCCTGTGTCAATCAACCCCCCTTCACATTAGAGTCATCAGACAAAGTTCTATTGACTGCTGACACCTAGTGGAAGGCGTAGGAAGTGAAAACTCATCCATATCTCGCTGTAATTTCATTGACCTTGGTTGAAAATCTGCCATCTCCAGAAAAAAACCAGGAAGTGGAATTTCTCAGGTTTTTGCCTGCTATATGAGTTCTGTTATACTCACAGATATAATTCAAACAGTTTTAGAAACTTCAGAGTGTTTTCTATCCAACGCTAATAATAATATGCAAATATTAGCAACTATGACTAAGGAGCAGGCCGTTTGATATGGGCACCTTTCATCCTAGCTACTCAATACTGCCCCGGCAGCCATTAACAGTTAATGTTGTTAACCTCTTGAACCTAGGGGGCACTATTTTTATATTTGGAAAAATAACGTTCCCAAAGTAAACAGCCTATTTCTCAGGACCAGATGCTAGAATATGCATATAATTGACAGATTGGGATAGGAAACACTCTAAAGTTTCCAAAACTGTCAAAATATTGTCTGTGAGTATAACAGAACTGATATTGCAGGCGAAACACTGAGAAAAATCAAACCAGGAAGTGGCTTCTATTTTGAAAACTCCATGTTCCATAGCCTCCCATTACTCCATTTAAAGGGATTTCATCCAGATTCCTTTTCCTATCGCTTCCTCAAGGTGTCAACAGTCTTCAGACATAGTTTCAGGCTTTTATTTTGAAGAATGAGTGTGAACGACCACATTGCGTAAGTGGATAGGTGGGGGCTCTCAGAGTGAATTGTGCGCAAAAGAGAAAGGCGGCCATTGTTACTCCCGGTCCTAGTGAAACGCCAAATGTCCCGGTTGATATATTATGGAATAGATATTTGAAAAACACCCTAAGGATTGATTATAAAAAACGTCTGACATGTTTCTGACATGTTGTCTGCGTTGTCGTGACCGCTCTTTCATGGTGGATTCCTGGGCATAACGCACCAAACTAACGGAGGTATTTGGATATAAAAAATATCTTTATGGAAAAAAGGGAACATTTGTTGTCTAACTGGGAGTCTCGTGAGTGAAAACATCCGAAGATCATCAAAGGTAAACTATTAATTTGATTGCTTTTCTGATTTTCGTGACCAAGTTACCTGATGCTAAGTGTACTTATTGTTTTGTCGAGCGATCGTTAAACGTACACAAACGCTTGTATTGCTTTCGCTGTAAAGCATCATTTCAAAATCTGAGACGACAGGTGGATTAACCTGTCTACGATACTGGTTCCCAATTGGGAATCAACCCTCCCACGTGCAGCTGAAACGGTGGCGCATGGAACGCAAAAATATTCTTAAAAATATTTAACCTCCACACATTAACAAGTCCAATAGCTCAAATGAAAGATAAACATCTTGTTCATTTAGCCAGCAAGTCAGATTTCTAAAATGTTTTACGGCGAAAACATAGCACATATATATGTAAAACCACCACCAGACACAGCTCATTTCAATAGCCAAAACATGCAATCAACAAACGCAGGATTAAAAAATAAATCGCTCACTAACCTTTTGAAAATCTTCATCAGATGACAGTAATATGACATATTACACAGTACATTTTTTTTTTTTTCAATAATATGCCATTTATATCCATAAATGTCCATTTACAGTGAGTTCACCTTCAGAAATTACTCAAAAATGCCCGCAGGAAATCTATGTAGCGCGGCAAGATAACGTAAATAGACATCATAAACTTTGACTAAATATACATGTTCTACATATAGTTAGAAAGATACACTGCTTCTTTATGCAACCGCTGTGTTAGATTTATTTTTAACGTTACAGAAATCGCACACTATTCCATATTGTGAGACAGCGCTCAGTTCCAAGCTACATTTCCACGTAATGTTGGAGTCAACAGAAACACAGATTTAAGCATAAATATTCCCTTACCTTCGATGGTCTTCGTTCAGAATGTTCTGGAAGGCTTCATACTTACCCAATACATCGTTTGGTTTCAAGTCTTGCGTCTTTGTATTAGCTACTGCTAATAACATCAGCTGAAATGCACCCAAAACGTCCTCTGGTCCGGATAAGTTGCGCATCAAAACTTCAAAATTACACATTATATGTCGACTAAACAGGTCAAACTAAGTGCAGAAGCAAGCTTTATGATGTTTTAGACGTGCAAAACAAACTTCAATTCAATCGGCCATCGTCTGCCCTTCTCTTCAGTGCTGGAAACAAAGGAATGGCTGTGACCAATTCGCGCCCATACGCACAGCCTATTCTCTCGTGGCACGCACTAATTTCACTGCCATAGGGTCAATTCTCGCGCGATTTGAACGGTTTGAAGCTCTAATGAAAGAGGACATCTAGCGGAAGAGATAGAAAGTGTCCGCAGAATCATAGCTGGTTGGGAAGGGTGGGGGCCATGACGTCAAAGTTGCTCCAACTTTCATGGCCACAAAAACTAGTTTGGAAGAATGCCTGCCCTGTGAGTTCTGCTATACTTACAGACATAATTCCAACGGTTTTAGAATCTTTAGAGTGTTTTCTATCCAATAATAATTTTTATTTGCATATATTAACAATTTTTGAAAGATTTTTTTTCCAGTTTACTAGGGGTACCCAATCTCTCCAAAGGGGGCGTATGTCTGCCATATCCTCTTAACAAAAGGCTAAACTGTGTTTTGCAATATTGCACTTGTGATTTAATGAATATAAATATTTTCTAGTAATATTATTTGACTGTGGCGCTATGCTATTCAGCGTTGCTGATGAAAATTATCCCGGATCCTGTATGGGTGGTTCAGAGAGGTTAATGACTATTGTAGCTGGAAACGGCTGATTTTTAATGGAATATCTGCATAGGCGTACAGAGGCCCATCACTCCTGTGTTCCAATGGCATGTTGTGTTAGCTAATCCAAGTTTAGCATTTTAAAAAGGCAAATTTATCATTAGAAAACCTATTTGCAATTATGTTAGAACAGCTGAAAAATGTTGTCCTGATTAACCTCTCTAGGGTGAGGGGCAGCATTCGGAATTTTGGATGAAAAGCATGCCCAAATTAAACGACCTGCTACTCGGGCCCAGAAGATATTATATGCATGTAACTGGTAGATTTGGATAGAAAACCAAAACTGTTAAAATAGTGTCTGTGAGTACAGCAGAACTGATTTGGCAGGCGAAAACCTGAGAAAAATCCATTCAGGAAGTATTTTTTTTGTTGGTTTTGTAGTTTTCTATTCAATGCCATTACAGTATCCATTGATTAGGACTCAATTTGCAGTTCCCATGCCTTCCACTAGATGTCAACAGTCTTAACCTTTTGCAACTAGGGGGCAGTATTTACATTTTTGGAGAAAAAAAATGTTTTGTCACGATAAGATGCTCGACTATGCATATAATTGACAGCTTTGGATAGAAAACACTGACGTTTCCCAAACTGCAAAGATATTGTCTGTGAGTGCAACAGAACTGATGTTACAGGCGAAACCCAGATAAAAATCCAACCAGGAAGTGACGCATTTTTTGAAACAGCTTCATGCCAATGACTCCTTATATGGCTGTGAATGGGCTACGAATGAGCTTACGCTTTCTACGTTTTCCCCAAGGTGTCTACAGCATTGTGACGTCTTTTTACGCATTTATGTTTAAGAATAGCCGTAAGGGACCACATTGAGCAAGTGGTCACGTGATGGCTCCCGCAGAAAATCTTGCGTAAAGTACTGAGGTAGCCATTTTTCCAATCGCTTCTTATGAGAAACCAATTGTCCCGACGGATATATTATCGAATAGATATGTGAAAAACACCTTGATGATTGATTCTAAACAACGTTTGCCGTGTTTCTGTCGATATTATGGAGCTAATTTGGAAAAAGTTTGGGGTTGTAGTGACCGCATTTTCCGGTCGATTTCTCTGCCAAACATGACGAACAAACGGGAGCTATTTCGCCTACAAAAATAATATTTTTGGAAAAAACATTTGCTATCTAACTGGGAGTCTCCTGAGTGAAAACATCCGAAGTTCTTCAAAGGTAAATGATTTAATTTGATTGCTTTTCTTATTTTCATGAAAATGTTGCCTGCTGCCAGCAGAGCCTAGCATAGCATTATGCCCTGATAAACTTACACAAATGCTTGTCTAGCGTTGGGTATAAAGCATATTTTGAAAATCTGAGATGACAGTGTGATTAACAAAAGGCTAAGCTGTGTCTCAATATATTTCATTTGTGATTTTCATGAATAGGAAGATTTTGTAGGAAGATTTATGTCCGCTGCGTTATGATTACGCTCCCGGATCCGGGTTTGAGAGTTACAAGCAGTTTTAAGAAATTGTTTCAGGCTTGTATTCTTATAAATGAGGGAGTAAGACCAGTCTGAATGAGTGGACCCTGACGTGGCAAAGAGCATTTTCATGCGCAATCCCGAAAGAATGCATTTCTTGTTTACCTTTTATATTGACAACGTTATTGTCCGGTTGAAATATTATAGATCATTTAGGCTAAAAACAACCTGAGGATTGAATATAAACATCGTTTGACATGTTTCTATGAACTTTACGGATACAATTTGGATTTTTTGTCTGCCTGTTTTGACTGCATTTGAGCCTGTGGATTACTGAAGAAAACGCGCAAACAAAACGGAGGTTTTTGGATATAAAGAGACTTTATCGAACAAAAGGAACATTTATTAAGTAAATGAATGTCTTCTGAGTGCCACCATATGAAGATCATCTAAGGTAAGGGATTAATATGATCTCTATTTCTGAGTTTTGTAACGCTTCTGCTTGGCTGGTTACTGTTTCTAATGATTTGTCAACTGGGCTATGTTCTCAAATAATCGTAAGGTATGCTTTCGCCGTAAAGCATTTTTAAAATCTGACACAGTGTTTGGATTCACAAGAAGTTCATCTTTAAACCTATGTAAAATACTTTCTCAACATTGTTTTGGTTCTAGCTAACGTTAAGTTAGCTGGCTAGCCAGTGTAAATAATGACCATATCATATAGCGGACAACATCTTAAATTTAGATAATTTCAGGAAAATAAACTCACACCATGATCATTATATCCAAGTTAATAGTGAGCTAATTACAGAAAATAGCTTACAGTTGTGAGTGTGATGAAAAAAACGCTTCTCCCTCTCTGTCATGGTTGCCCTTAGTTTGAAGATATAATCTGGAGACAGATGTTTTATACACACAGCCTTCTGTGTGCTCTCTTCTCGATTCCCTCTGCATATTTGCAATCAAACGCCTGAATTTTCTCCATCTCCTTAGCTATCATGCTCTGCGTCCACTGGGCATTAGCAAGAGCATTAGCAACAGTTTTGCAGTTGTTCATACTATCTTTCAAAAAATCTGTGTCAGAAAGGATTACCTACACATACTGAACAGCTCATGTTATAGACATAAGCCTGCTACATGGCAGACCAAACCGAACTAATCTCTCGTCATGTCCAGGAAGGTTTCTGACTTTTTCCATGGCTAAACCAACTAGGCTCGTAATTTAATACTGTTATTGATATTACAGATGGCATACACATTTGTTATTAAGGCACATGAAAGTTCACATGTTCCAGAAGGCATCCCCCCCCCCCAAAAAAAAGCATTTTGATAACAAAACAAAGTTTGCGTTCAAATGCCTCTCCTGTGAGGTTGTGACTCTCGACATACGCTTAGTTTCCTGAAACTAGTCATAGATACATGTTTAGAACTAGAAAACAACTTGATAATGGTAAAGATAAAGGTAACCTGTCGGGGAGGTATGTTTTGTCAAGTTCCTAAAATGGTTTTGTAAGTGAGTTCGTCACACTTTTATTGAGGGTTGGGTATGGATTACTTACATGCCCATTTTTCCCAATAATGCCCAATTACCCAGACACAACATGTTGTGGTCCACCCCCAGCTGCCTTGTGGACAATGCACACACGTTTTACTTGGTGGCAGGTAACCTAGCGGTTAAAAGCATTGGGCCAGGAATGAAAGGTCACAGGATCAAAACCCTGAGCTCACTAGATGAAAAATCTGTTTATGTACCATTGAGCAATGCACTTAACCCTCATTTCTCCTTTATGTCACTCTGGATAAGAGAGTCTTCTAAATTACAAAAATATAAATAGCACTGAAAATTGGCTTCAATAATGTTGGCGCAAACTTCCAATGCGTTTCACCAATATTGTCAGATGGCCAGGAATGAATTACATCTGTCACGACTTCCGCCGAATTCGGCCCTTCTCCTTGTTCGGGTGGTGTTCTGCGGTCGACGTCACCGGCTTTCTAGTCACTACCGATCCATTTTTCTGTTTCGTTTTGTTTTGTCTGATTACATACACACCTGTTTTACATTCCCTCATTACATTCCCTATTTAAACATCTGACATACATTTCTGTTCTGTCCGTGATTGTTTATGTCGTTAGTGGTTGTGTTCGTGTTAGAGTTTTGTTGTATGTTCCATTTTGGAATTTTGCTTTATTCTTTGAGTAAACTCAGTTGAGCGGAGTTTACGGAGTCAGGCGCAGGACACTCCATACCTGTGTCCTGCGCCTGACTCCGCTTTCACTCTGCACCCAATAGCTGACAACATCTGACACGGGCAATTCTGCTGGCTGTCAGCCAGACTGATGTTGGGGAGTAGGCTACTTTATGTTTGGTTATACAGCATTATTTGATAATGCTAGAAAGCCAGGCTAGCTATGACACCACAGGTGAAAGGGGAATGTGTAATGTGATGTAATGTGTTGTAGCATGTCAAAGGAAGATGTTACGTTAGCTAGCTACATTGCTAACAACAGCTAACTGTAGCCAATTGGCATTTGTGACCGACAGTCTCGATTCAGTTTAATGTAGCAAAATTTGAAATAATGTTTTTTGCATTGGATAAAAGTAGAGACTCAGAGCTAGAAAATTGTATATTATACAATACATTGGAAGAACATGCATGAATCTGCAGGTAGCTAACCAATCAGGTTCAATGTTAGCTAGCTAACATTAGGCTATAACTAGCAATGTAAATGGCTCTGAGATACGATTCATATTAATACACAGATCGTACACATCTAACGTTAGCTAGCTAGCTAACAGTACTCTTTAACTTGAAATTAAAATGACTTTCTGACAAAATTAGAAATGTGTAATATCTAAAATGTAGCAACCTAGACAATCTTACCCATATACATTGATGGACGCTTCTCCCTCTCTGTCACAGATACCATGGTTGCCTTAGTTTGAAGATGTAATCCGGAAACAGGTGTTTTATACAACAGCCTTCTGTGTTCTCTATTTGACTCCGATTGCATATTTGCAATCAAATGCCAGCATTTTATCCAACTCTTTAGCTATCATACTCTAATTCCACCGTGCATTCCACTGATTTCGAAACTCGTTCCTCCAGAAAGTGGAGAGCAACATTTATGCTGTTCTACTTTGTACCAGCTCATATTATAGACAACATATCCAAGGATTACAGTTGAAGAATTAAAGAAGTTGGTTACATCTTGGGATCAGCATGTCTCCAAATCCAAAACTACAAGTCATGCCAGCAAGTTTTCTGGAAGGGTTGCCAGAAGACAGCCTCTGCTGTCACCAAACAACAAACGTAACCTATTTAATCCCATCGGTCACAATAGTGACTGTAAAAAAATGTTTCCAGATATAAGGCTCTATAAATGTTACTGAATGATGTATCAATGCATTTCCAGCAAATATTGAAACAATAAAGGGTCTCAATGAAAAATGTGCGGTGTCACATGGTTAGTGTAAATTGTCACATGACCAGAGCTGTTTACTTCCTGGTTGCGCCATGAGAAGAGGATGGCTTCATCAAAGCTCCCAAACAAAAGGTTAGTAAAGTACTCTATGACAAAGCTTCTCACTGGCCAATCAACCCGATGCACCAGTTCCAGAGAGTCATCATTGTGACAAAGGTACTACCTATGCATGTGAGAAATACAAAGCGCCACTGCACTTTGAGTGCTTCAAGATATACCATGGACAGTAGAAAAGGAGATAAGGGCTGAAAAAGACAATAAAAGAAAAATAGAAAAGTTGATAAAGGGTGAGGAGAAGCAGTACAACAGACTCTAGGAAGAAAAGAAAATTTGACGAAAAAGACAATCAAAATGATTTAAATGTTTTTGGAAAAGGTCAATTGATTCAAGACATACTATATGACAGGTCTGACTGATCACAGTTTAAAATAGTGACGCACAAACTAATCTGGCACTTGGTTCTGAAGCCTACCTCTATGAGATATACAGTATATGCACTCATTGTGCAGTGATGCTTTTTATATATATATAATTGTATTTTGTTCAGTGTAGGCCTCTACTTGAATGCATATTCTACAGGCTACCTCTATCCTAAATGTTACCTTTATGTTCAGTTGGAATTAATCACACGACTGCTATACAGTTGTTAGTGAATGTTGCACTAAAATGTCACAATGACAATGTTACAATGAATATTGCACTAAAGTACAAGTTCAAATGTTACAATAAAGTTATAATATTAATGTTTCAATATATGTTGCACTAAAGTAACAATGTTACAATGTATGTTACAATAAAGTAACAATGTTGAAATAGGTTGATGGTTGTTTTTTTGTCTTTGCTCTCAGTACTTATATTGTGTTGTATAAGGGTTTTTTATGTGTAAAATAGTCACACTAGAATGTGACGGGGCATTCTAGAGGCAATGCTGGGGACTGTTAGTGACAGAGTTTTAAATGTGTTAATACCTGGGTTGGGATTTATAAGAACTTTGATAACTGCATTAGAGAAATATTTTAATTCAGTATACGTAACATTATCCCACCAGTCACAATTGTGACCGACCATAAAACACACCTTTTCACCTACTTTTCCATTAAAATTTCAAAAAATAATGATTTATCACTTCAAAGGGTTACTAATGACACTTGATCTGGATATGTTCATGCTTGGGAAAAATTTGGGATTAAATAGGTTAAATGCCTGGAGTTTGCTAAATGTCATTGGAACTTTGATTGGAGCCAGGTTCTATGGTCTGATGAGACTAAAATATAGCAACAAACACCAGAGGTTGGTTTGGCGTAAAAAAAATAAAAAAAATATAATCCCCACTGTGAAGTATGGGGATTGGATCTGTGATGTTGTGGGGCTATTTTACTTCCAAAGGCCCTAGGAACCTTGCTAGGGATGTATAGCATCATGGACTCCATCAAACTGGGTCGTCGTTGGCTCTTCCAGCAAGACAACGATCCAAAGCATACATTCAAATCCACACGAAAATGGTTCAGTGATCATAGAATCAAGCTTTTGCAATGGCCATCCTAGTCCCCTGACCTAAACCCCATTGAACACCTGTGGGTGAGCTGAAGAGGAGAGTCCACAAGTGGACTCTGAAGGATCTGGAGAGTTTCTGTATGGAGAAATAGTCTAAAATCCCTTCCAATGTGTTATCCCACCTCATCAAACATTACCCTTCTGGCAAAGGGAGGGTACACAAAGTACTAAATGCAGGGGTGCCAATAATTGTGACATGCATGTTTTTGAATAAAATAATAATTTCTTAATGATGATTAGTTTTTTTTTCGAAATCTTTAACTCAAAGGTTAAATTCATATGATATTTTGAGTGGAAGATCAAGCTGATAACTTACCTAGGGTGCCAATAATTCAAGAGAAAATTGTATACCATGGTATAAATGTGGATAATGGAAATACCATGATTTTAACCTGCGTTATACATTCTACCATGGTAAGGCACAATTATGATAAATGGTACTAAAAATGTTCACAAGGTTAATTTATTAATTGTGCGTTACCTTGGTACAACGGCAGTATAACACATAAAATAAAAAAACCCACCAAGGTCAAAAGAGGTTGGTTGATATTATATTGATGCATATACCTGTCATTGGGCTACTGTTGACGGTCCTAGTTTTTCTGTAACATAAAAAAAAGGGAAATAGTTGCTGTCAAAAAGTAAATGATGTATTAGTGGTACGTTTTTTTGGTCATGTTTGGGTTCCCTGTGTTGCCAACCAGAAATGTGGGAGAATGTGTGATATATGGTAGCTTAATCACTTTGCTACCTGACAACTTTACGGTTTTTACTTTTTAATTACCGTTTATATTTTTAGTTTTCCCCTCACTCAACATTTTTTCATTAAACTTTTTCACTCCGGAAGTTTTACCTGGACCTGGTTCGTCAGGACTTCCAACAGCCAAAGCTAAGTAGTAACATTAACATGATGACTTCTAATTGCGGTCGCTGTACTCATAATATACAGGAGAATGATTGCCTTACGGCGAGGATAGCTGTGCTGCAAGCCCAGCTTCAGACGCAATCGTTAGGCGTTAAGTGTAATTTCAGTGTAGGAAATGATGAAACAGCATCTGAGCCACCAGTAAGTACAGATAGTATAAATCCCCTCGCACAGTCTCCGCAGCCAGACAACTTTCTCATGGCTTCTGGAGGGAAATGCTGTAGGAATGCTTAACCGGTGTCGCTCATTCAGCCGACAGAAATTTTCAACCGGTTTTCCCCATTAAGCAGTGAGTCGGAGTCAGAAGCCAAGCCTTCTCTGGTCTCTACTCCTTCCGTTACAGGGTCTGAGACGTCAAAGGCTCCCACCATTAGCTCTGACAAATTTAAAACCCTAGTCATTGGCGACTCCATTACCCGCAGTATTAGACTTAAAACGAATCATCCAGCGATCATACACTGTTTTACAGGGGACAGGGCTATCGACGTTAAAGGATAATCTGAAGATGGTGCTGGCTAAAGCTAAAATTGGCGAGTGTAGAGAGTATAGAGATATTGTTATCCACGTCGGCGCCAATGATGTTAGGATGAAACTCTGTGTGTAATTAATCCGACCCTCCCTGCCTAGTCAACGCCATTTTAACTGCTATTGTTGTGCTAGCTGATTAGCTGTTGTTGTCTCACCTACTGTTTAGCTAGCTCTCCCAATTCAACACCTGTGATTACTGTATGCCTCGCTGTATGTCTCTCTCAAATGTCAATATGCCTTGTATACTGTTGTTCAGGTTAGTTATCATTGTTTTAGTTTACAATGGAGCCCCTAGTTCCACTCTTCATACCCCTGATACCTCCTTTGTCCCACCTCCCACACATGCGGTGACCTCACCCATTACAGCCAGCATGTCCAGAGATACAACCTCTTTCATCATCACCCAGTGCCTGGGCTTACCTCCGCTGTACCCGCACCCCACCATACCCCTGTCTGCGCATTATGCCCTGAATATATTCTACCATGCCCAGAAATCTGCTCGTTTATTCTCTGTCCCCAACGCTCTAGGCGACCAGTTTTGATAGCCTTTAGCCGCACCCTCATACTGCTCCTCCTCTGTTCCGCGGGTGATGTGGAGGTAAACCTAGGCCCTGCATGTCCCCAGGCACCCTCATTTGTTGACTTCTGTGATCGAAAAAGCCTTGGTTTCATGCATGTCAACATCAGAAGCCTCCTCCCTAAGTTTGTTTTACTCACTGCTTTAGCACACTCTGCTAACAGTGATGTCCTTGCCGTGTCTGAATCCTGGCTCCGGAAGGCCACCAAAAATTCTGAGATTTCCATACCCAACTATAACATTTTCCGTCTAGATAGAACTGCCAAAGGGGGAGGAGTTGCAGTCTACTACAGAGATAGCCTGCAAAGTAATGTCATACTTTCCAGGTCCATACCCAAACAGTTCGAACTACTAATTTTAAAAATTACTCTCTCCAGAAATAAGTATCTCACTGTTGCCGCCTGCTACCGACCCCCCTCAGCTCCCAGCTGTGCCCTGGACACCATTTGTGAATTGATGAATTAGCTTCAGAGTTTGTTCTGTTAGGTGACCTAAACTGGTATATGCTTAACACCCCGGCAGTCCTACAATCTAAGCTAGATGCCCTCAATCTCACATAAATCATCAAGGAACCCACCAGGTACAACCCTAAATCTGTAAACAAGGGCACCCTCATAGACGTCATCCTGACCAACTGGCCCTCCAAATACACCTCCGCTGTCTTCAACCAGGATCTCAGCGATCACTGCCTCATTGCCTGTATCCGCTACGGAGCCGCAGTCAAACGACCACCCCTCATCACTGTCAAACGCTCCCTAAAACACTTCTGTGAGCAGGCCTTACTTCCTCACCATTTTAGATAAGCCTGCTCCGTTCAAAAAATGCAGAACTAAGAACAGATATAGCCCTTGGTTCACTCCAGACCTGACTGCCCTCGACCAGCAGAAAAACATCCTGTGGCAGACTGCAATAGCATCGAAGAGTCCCCGTGATATGCAACTGTTCAAGGAGGTCAGGAACCAATACACGCAGTCAGTCAGGAAAGCTAAGGCCATCTTCTTCAGGCAGAAATTTGCATCCTGTAGCTCCAACTCCAAAAAGTTCTGGGACACTGTGAAGTCCATGGAGAACAAGAGCACCTCCTCCCAGCTGCCCACTGCACTGAGGCTAGGTAACACGGTCACCACCGATAAATCCATGATTATCGAAAACCCAAATCCAGATAGCAGATGTTCTGAAAGAGCTGCAAAACCTGGACCCGTACAAATCAGCTGGGCTTGACAATCTGGACCCTCTATTTCTGAAAAAATCCACCGCCATTGTCACAACCCCTATCACCAGCCTGTTCAAACTCTCTTTCATATCGTCTGAGATCCCCAAGGATTGGAAAGCTGCCGCAGTCATCCCCCTCTTCAAAGGGGGAGACACCCTGGACCCAAACTGTTACAGACCTATATCCATCCTGCCCTGCCCATCTAAGGTCTTCGAAAGCCAAGTCAACAAACAGGTCACTGACCATCTCGAATCCCACCGTACCTTCTCTGCTGTGCAATCTGGTTTCCGAGCCGGTCACGGGTGCACCTCAGCCACGCTCAAGGTACTAAACGATATCATAACCGCCATCGATAAAAGACAGTACTGTGCAGCTGTCTTCATCGACCTTGCCAAGGCCTTCGACTCTGTCAATCACCATATTCTTATCGGCAGACTCAGTAGCCTCGGTTTTTCTGATGACTGCCTTGCCTGGTTCACCAACTACTTTGCAGACAGAGTTCAGTGTGTCGAATCGGAGGGCATGCTGTCCGGTCCTCTGGCAGTCTCTATGGGGGTGCCACAGGGTTCAAATCTCGGGCCGACTCTTTTCTCTGTATATATCAATGATGTTGCTCTTGCTACGGGCGATTCCCTGATCCACCTCTACGCAGACAACACCATTCTATATACTTCCGGCCCGTCCTTGGACACTGTGCTATCCAACTTCCAAACAAGCTTCAATGCCATACAACACTCCTTCCGTGGCCTCCAACTGCTCTTAAACGCTAGTATAACCAAATGCATGCTTTTCAACCGTTCGCTGCCTGCACCAGCACGCCTGACTAGCATCACCACCCTGGATGGTTCCGACCTTGAATATGTGGACATCTATAAGTACCTAGGTGTCTGGCTAGACTGTAAACTCTCCTTCCAGACTCATATCAAACATCTCCAATCGAAAATCAAATCTAGAGTTGGCTTTCTATTCCGCAACAAAGCCTCCTTCACTCACGCCGCCAAACTTACCCTAGTAAAACTGACTATCCTACCGATCCTCGACTTTGGCGATGTCATCTAGAAAATTGCTTCCAACACTCTACTCAGCAAACTGGATGCAGTTTATCACAGTGCATTCCATTTTGTCACTAAAGCACCTTATACCACCCACCACTGTGACCTGTATGCTCTAGTCGGCTGGCCCTCGCTACATATTCGTCGCCAGACCCACTGGCTCCAGGTCATCTACAAGTCCATGCTAGGTAAAGCTCCGCCTTATCTCAGTTCACTGGTCAAGATGGCAACACCCACCCGTAACACACGCTCCAGCAGGTGTATCTCACTGATCATCCCTAAAGCCAACACTTCATTTGGCCGCCTTTCGTTCCAGTTCTCTGCTGCCTGTGACTGGAACAAATTGCAAAAATCACTGAAGTTGGAGACTTTTATCTCCATCACCAACTTCAAACATCTGCTATCTGAGCAGCTAACCGATCGCTGCAGCTGTACATAGTCTATCGGTAAATAGCCCACCCTATTTTACCTACCTCATCCCAATACTGTTTTTATTTATTTACTTTTCTGCTCTTTTGCACACCAATATCTCTACCTGTACATGACCATCTGATCATTTATCACACACAAATAAAATGAAACAGTCAGAGGTCACCAAGCGCAACATAGCTTCTTCGTGAAAATCAGCTAGAAAGATGTGTCGGAATCGAGTAATTGTCTCTGGCCCCCTCCCAGTTAGGGGGAGTGATGAGCTCTACAGCAGAGTCTCACAACTCAATCGCTGGTTGAAAACTGTTTTCTGTCCCTCCCAAAAGATAGAATGTGTAGATAATTGGCCCTCTTCTGGGACTCACCCACAAACAGGACCAAGCCTGGCCTGTTGAGGAGTGACGGACTCCATCCTAGCTGGAGGGGTGCTCTCATCTTATCTACGAACATAGACAGGGCTCTAACTCCCCTAGCTCCACAATGAAATTATCTTCATCAGAAGGCAGTTCCAGGAATCCTAATTCGACAATAAATGACTGATTTGTCATTTAAAGATCCATAAAGTCCATCATTTATGTCCAAATAGCCACTTGTTGTTAGCATGTTCAGCTCAGTAATCCATTTTCATGAGGCGCAAGCACTTCGTCCAGACAAAAACTCGAAAGTTCCGTTACAGGTCGTAGAAACAAGTCAAACGATGTATGGAATCAATCTTTAGAATGTTTTTAACATAAATCATCAATAAGGTTCCATCCGGAGAATTCCTATGTCTGAAGAAAAGCACTGGAAAGACAGCTAACTCTCTCGTGACTGCGTTGTCATGAGACCAAGGCACTCTGCCAGACCACTGATTCAAACAGGTCTCATGAGCCCCTCCTTTATAGTAGAATCGTCAAACAAGTTTCCAAAGACGGTTGACATCTAGTGGAAGCCGTAGGAAGTGCAACATGACTCCGTAGACACTGTGTACTCGGTAGGCCAAGCTTTGAAAAACTACAACCCTCAAATTTCCCACTTCCTGGTTGGATTTTTCTCAGGTTTTCGCCTGCTATATGAATTCTGTTATACTCACAGACATCATTCAAACATTTTTAGAAACTTCAGAGTGTTTTCTATCCAATACTACTAATAATATGCATATATTAGCATCTGGGACAGAGTAGGAGGCAGTTCACTCTGGGAACGCTATTCATCCAAAAGTGAAAATGCTGCCCCCTATCCCAAAAGGGTTATAGTCAATGAACTAATCACTGATCATAATCTTGATGTGATTGGCCTGACTGAAACATGGCTTTAGCCTGATGAATTTACTGTGTTAAATGAGGCCTCAACTCCTGGTTACACTAGTGACCATATCCCCAGTGCATCTCGCCAAGGCAGAGGTGTTGCTAACATATATGATAGCAAATTTCAATTTACCCCCCAAAAATATGTTATTGTCTTTGAGCTTCTAGTCATGAAATCTATGTAGCCTACCCAATCACTTTTTATAGCTACTGTTTACAGGCCTCCTGGGCCATATACAGCATTCCTCACTGAGTTCCCTGGATTCCTATAAGACCTTGTAGTCATAGCAGATAATATTCTAATTTTTGGTGACTTTAATATTCACATGGAAAAGTCCACAGACCCACTCCAAAAGGCTTTCGGAGCCATCATCGACTCAGTGGGTTTTTTCCAACATGTCTCTGGACCTACTCACTGCCACAGTCATACTCTGTACCTAGTTTTATCCCATGGAATAAATGTTGTGGACCTTAATGTTTTTCTTCATAACCCTGGACTATCGGACCACTATTTTATTACATTTGCAATCGCAACACATAATCTGCTCCGACCCCAACCAAAGAGCATCAAAAGTCGTGCTATAAATTCTCAGACAACCCAAAGATTCCTTGATGCCCTTCCAGACTCCCTCTGCCTACCAAAGGACGTCAGAGGACAAAAATCAGTTAACCACCTAACTGAGGAACTCAATTTAACCTTGTGCAATACCCTAGATGCAGTTGCATCCCTACAATCTAAAAACATTTGTCATAAGAAACTAGCTGCCTGGTATACAGAAAATACCCGAGCTCTGAAGCAAGCTTCCAGAAAATTGGAACGGAAATGGCGCCACACCAAACTGGAAGCCTTCAGACTAGCTTGGAAAGACAGTACCGTGCAGTATCAAAGAGCCCTCACTGCTGCTCGATCATCCTATTTTTCCAACTTAATTGAGGAAAATAAGAACAATCTGAAATATGTTTTTGATACTGTCGCCAAGCTAACTAAAAAGCAGCATTCCCCGAGAGAGGATGGCTTTCACTTCAGCAGTAATAAATTCATGAACTTCTTTGAGGAAAAGATCATAATCAATTGAGAGCATATTACTTACTCCTCTTTAAATCTGTGTATTCCTCCAAAGCTCAGTTGTCCTGAGTCTTCACAACTCTTCTAGGACCTAGGATCAAGGGAGACACTCAAGTGTTTTAGTACTATATCTCTTGACACAATGTAGAAATTAATCATGGCCTTTAAACCTTCAAGCTGCATACTGGACCCTATTCCAACTAAACTACTGAAAGAGCTGCGTCCTGTGCTTGATCCTCCTATGTTGAACATAATAAACGGCTCTCTATCCAATGGATGTGTACCAAACTCACTAAAAGTGGCAGTGATAAAGCCTCTCTTGAAAAAGCCAAACCTTGATCCAGAAAATATAAAAAACTATCGGCCGATATCGAATCTTCCATTCCTCTCTAAAATCGTAGAAAAAGCTGTTTGCGCAGCAACTCACTGCCTTCCTGAAGACAAACAATGTATACAAAACGCTTCAGTCTGGTTTTAGACCCCAACATAGCACTGAGACTGCACTTGTGAAGGTGGTAAATTACCCTTTAATGGCGTCAAACCGAGGCTCTGCATTTGTCCTCGTGCTCCTAGACCTTAGTGCTGCTTTTGATACCATCAATCACCACATTCTTTTGGAGAGATTGGAAACCCAAAATGGTCTACACTAGATCTTATCTGCCGGAAAAATATCAATTTGTCTCTGTGAATGGTTTGTCCTCAGACAAATCAACTGTACATTTCGGTGTTCCTCAAGGTTCCGTTATAGGACCACTATTGTTTTCACTATATATTTTACCTCTTGGGGATGTCAATCGAAAACATCATGTTAACTTTCACTGCTATGCGGATGACACACAGCTGTACATTTCAATGAAACATGGTGAAGCCCTAAAATTGCCCTCGCTAGAAGCCAGTGTTTCAGAAATAAGGCAGTGGATGGCTACTTTTAAACAAAAACAAAACAGAGATCCTTGTTCTAGGTCCCAAGAAACAAATAGATATTCTGTTGAATCTTACAATTCATCTTGATGGTTGTACAGTCGTAGCAAATAAAACTGTGAAGGACCTCGGCGTTACTCTGGATCCTGATCTCTCTTTTGACGAACATATCAAGACTGTTTCAAGGACAGCTTTTTTTCGATGTACGTAACATAACATACACAAATATCAGAAACTTTCTGTCCAAAAATGATGCAGAAAAATGTATCCATGCTTTTGTTACTTCTAGGTTAGTCTACTGCAATTCTCTACTTTCCAGCTACCCGGATAAAGCACTAAATAAACTTCAGTTAGTGCTAAGTACGGCTGCTAGAATCCTGAATAGAACCAACAAAATTTGATCATATTACTCCAGTGCTAGCCTCCCTACATTGGCTTCCTGTTAAGGCAAGGGCTGATTTCAAGGTTTTACTGCTGACCTACAAAGCATTACATGGGCTTGCTCCTACCTATCTTCCGATTTGGTCCTGCCGTACATACCAACACATACGCTACAGTCACAAGACGCAGGCCTCCTAATTGTCCCTAGAATTTCTAAGCAAACAGCTGGAGGCAGGGCTTTCTCATATAGAGCTAAATTTTTATGGAATGGTCTGCCTAACCATGTGAGAGACGCAGACTCAGTCTCAACCTTTAAGTCTTCACTGAAGACTCATCTCTTCAGTAGGTCATATGATTGAGTGTAGTCTGGCCCGGGAGTGTGAAGGTGAACGGAAAGGCTCTTGAGCAACGAATCACCTTTGCTGTCTCCGCCTGGCCGGTTACCCTCTCTCCACTGGAATTCTCTGCCTCTAACCCGATTACAGGGGCTGAGTCACTGGCTTACTGGTGCTCTTCCATGCTGTCCCTAGGAGGGGTGCGTCACTTGAGTGGGTTGAGTCACTGACGTGGTCTTCCTGTCTGGGTTGGCGCCGCACCTTGGGCTGTGCCGTGGCGGAGATCTTTGTGGGCTATACTCGGCCTTGTCTCAGGATGGTAGGTTGGTGGTTGAAGGTATGGTGTGGGGGCTGTGCTTTGGCATAGTGGGTGGGGTTATATCCTGCCTGTTTGGCCCTGTCCGGGGGTATATTCGATGGGCCACAGTGTCTCCTGACCCCTCCTGTCTCAGCCTCCAGTATTTATGCTGCAGTAGTTCATGTGTCGGGGGCTAGGGTCAGTCTGTTATATCTGGGTATTACTCCTGTCTTATCCGGTGTCCTGTGTGAATTTAAGTATGCTCTCTCTAATTCTCTCTTAATTCTCTCTCTGAGGACCTGAGCCCTAAAACCATGCCTCAGGTTTACCTGGCATGATGACTCCTTGCTGTCCCCAGTCCACCTGGCCATGCTGCTGCCCCAGTTTCAACTGTTCTGCCTGCGGCTATGGAACCCTGACCTGTTCACCGGACGTGCTACCTGTCCCAGACCTGCTGTTTTCAACTCTCTAGAGACAGCAGGAGCAGTAGAGATACTCTCAATGATCAGCTATGAAAAGCCAACTGACATTTACTCCTGAGGTGCTGACCTATTTCACCCTCGACCACTACTGTGATTATTATTATTTGACCATGCTGGTCATTTATGAACATTTGAACATCTTGGCCATGTTCTGTTATAATCTCCACCCGGTATAGCCAGAAGAGGACTGGTCACCCCTCATTGCCTGGTTCTTCTCTAGGTTTCTTCCTAGGTTTTGGCCTTTCTAGGGAGTTTTTCCTAGCCACCGTGCTTCTACACCTGCATTGCTTGCTGTTTGGGGTTTTAGGCTGGGTTTCTGTACAGCACTTTGATATATCAGCTGGTGTAAGGAAGGACTATATAAATACATTTGTTTTGATTTGATTTAATCTTTGGTATTTTGAAATCATTTATTTATAGTCATTGGGTGTTGTGCTTGTTTCGGCCCGCAGAAGAATCAGCTTGCTTAGTGGTTGCTTCACGCGCTCTTGCTCTACAGTGGCTCTTGCACCACTTTGCCTCGTCAGTGAGTCAGTTGTCACTAGTTACCATAGGCACAAAGCAATTATTGGATATCTTTAAAATTCATGAAAACAAACTTGTTTTTTGGTCTTAATTTAAGATTAGGATTAGGCATAAGGTTAGCAGTGTGGTTAAATGTAGCAGTGTCGTTAAGGTTAGGATTACCAGAAAAATGGTGGGACACAGACCATCATGATAATACTGTATAATGTTATCAACTACCATGCTTTAATGTTTCACGAAATGCAAAGCCATGGTATTTTTTTGTTAGTACAATGAAAAAATACCATTGTACAATCATGTTTTTTCGGTCACTCCCGTGGCAGGAAAATACCATGGTACTGATACAAATGCCAAAACTTTGTTCTCACCATAGGAAAGTTAGCTTAGCTTCCCTCACTGTACTCACTACTACCCTTATTTGTTGTGATTGAATGATAAAGACATACCCAAGAAACACTCACATCAAACCACACCCTCAAAACAACTCTTATTTGGCTTTAGTCATGGGCGCTAGCATTTCCTAATGAGCAAGCTTACAAAAGAGGCAGAACAGTTCAGCCCCCTCTTTGATTTGTTTATTAAAACCATGACTAACAGTCATTGAAGGGTGTCAACTCCCTTACACAGCCATACCCATGCTATTTAAAGGTCACTACTTGTGTTATTTTGTTATAAATCGACCTTGAGCAGACCCTAGGCAGTATAGATCTCCCCACTCTCACGATCTTCTCTTTAGTAGTCATAGATACACTCCCTAGATGTCCTACCATTTAACCTCAGCAGTCAATTCATTTATTGGGATATCCAAAGATAACGCAACATGCTCAGCCATCCCCCACTCCTCAGGCCCTCAGCCATGCTAAAGGATTCTAATCACACATATAAGATTTGAGATCGCTGCCCAAGATTGGAAATTCCTCCAGACTCCTAAAATAAGATTTTTCAAGCATATGCTGTGAATCCAAACATGACATCCAAAGTACATGATTTATCTGTGTCTGTATTTACTTTTATTAATCTGATGACTGTTATTTATCTAATCAACTAACTATGTTTAATTGTTACCCAATTAAAATAATAATGTAACAATTAACTCATTAGGAATTTGGACACCACGAGAGAAGTTCTTTAAAGAGTTAGAGTTACAATTTTGTTTCTGGTGTCCTTTGACAGCTCTTTGGTCTTGGCCATAGTGGAGTTTGGAGTGTGACTGTTTAAGGTTGTGGACAAGTGTCTTTTATACTTATAACAAGTTCAAACAGGTGCCATTAATGCAGGTAACGAGTGGAGGACAGAGGAGCCTCTTAAAGAGGAAGTTGTCGGTCTGTGAGAGCCAGAAATCTTGCTTGTTTGTTGGTGACCAAATGTGGTATTTTTCTGCATCGCAGAGTCCACTTGGGCGCATGGAGTACTTAGGTTAGACACGTGAGTGTCACACTTGCTCCATCTGGCCTCATACTTATCTGTCGTTGTTTGCAAGTAGAGGTCTTTAGTAAGGAGCGTGAGATTCAGTGATGAGATTTCTTCCACTTGCTTTGAGTAAAATGCGTCCATCTTTCTCACCTGGGTGCTCTAATCATTTGGTCAGTGACATCAATGAGTTCCTCTGTTTTGTCATCCAACTTAGTCATTGTGTTCATTAACTGCATGCTCTTCAACCAATCGCTGCCCGCACCTGCCCGCCCGTCCAGCATCACTACTCTGGACGGTTCTGAGTTAGAATATGTGGACAACTACAAATACCTAGGTGTCTGTTTAGACTGGAAACTCTCCTTCCAGACTCACATTAAACATCTCCAATCCAAAATGAAATCTTGAATTGGCTTCCTATTTCGCAACAAAGCATCCTTCACTCATGCTGCCAAACATACCTGACCATCCTATTGATCCTTGACTTCGGCGATGTCATTTACAAAATAGCCTCCAACACTCTACTACACAAATTGGATGCAGTCTATCACAGTGCCATCAGTTTTGTCACCAAAGCCCCAGATACTACCCACCACTGCGACCTGTACGCTCTCGTTGGCTGGCCCTTGCTCCATACTCGTCACCAAACCCACTGGCTCCAGGTCATCTACATGTCTTTGCTAGGTAAAGCCCCGCCTTATCTCAGCTCACTGGTCACCAAAGCAGCACCCACTTGTAGCACGAGCTCCAGCAGGTATAGTTCACTGGTCACCCCCAAAGCCAATTCCTCTTTGGTCGCCTTTCCTTCCAGTTCTCTGCTGCCAATGACTGGAACGAACTGCAAAAATCACTGAAGCTGGAGACACATATCTCCCTCACTAGCTTTAAGCACCAGCTGTCAGAGCAGCTCACAGATCACTGCACCTGTACATGGCACATCTGTAAATAACCCATCCAACTACCTCATCCCCATACTGTATTTATTTATTTATCTTGCTCCTGACGTGTCTTTACTGTCATTAAACTGAAGATATAGTTTTTATCAAAGATTCTCTGTATTACGCGATTAGACTAATTAATCATGTAACCGTAATTAACTAGGAAGTCGGGGCACTAAGGATAAACATGTTCAGATTACAAGGTTATAATTTCCTAATATAACCTTTCAGATATTTTCATATCTGATCCATAGTCTTCTGATTAATGAATTATTTACTTTACCTCACGTTAGTCTCATTCCAAACGTCGTAAATTGTTGGTTATCTGCACGAACCCAGTCTTCACTATGAGTTATCCATACATCAATTGTCTTAAATAATGTATTTATTACTAACTAAGTATTCGCAGAAATGTATAAACAAACACAGTAAATGTGGTTACAAGAAGTGATAAGGCAATGTGCCCTAGTGGGCTAAACCGGCATCGTGGCTTGTTGGACAAAATGGGGAGTGGGGGACAGCTGAGAAGTCACTATAGAGTTGATAATTATAACAATTTAAATGCTAATCCTTTACACATGAACACTCACTCATTTGGGAAGAATTGCAATTTATATATATATTTAGGCTCAGTGTGTCGTCTTGATCGCTGGAAAAAAGTTTGTTTCTTTTGTAGAATTGTCCGTGTCTCTCCCCTCTCTCTCTGTTGTGGTTATAGTGGATAGTTCAGAGTGACATTCATTCATTTCTTTATAAAAAGGTTGTTTCGGCGGTTGTCGTTATTCGCGTTCAATGATACCGAATTCCTAGCTGCAGACTAGTAATTAATATCAAAGACTTGTTCATATTCTGTCGGTATCGATAGTCTAAGAGATTAACCATGTGGTATGAAAGATTAAGCAATGGTCAACAACCTTTGTCCTCTCCCAATGGAGAAAAACATGGTCTAGTGATAATTTCTCAAAGTTGGGTTTTATTCGGAATTGCAGAAAAGGGCTGTCCCAGGACGCCTGACCCTAACTGGGCTCAGGGGCGGTCCTCTGATTTAGTTAACTCCAATTCCCTTTTTGAGTTTTCATTTATTAAACAGTCCAAAATCACATTGTAAAATTGTGTAAACAGTATCATACTCAGTTATCAATATTATACAACAATTATATGTAAACCTCATATCTGAGGCTATTATATAAACAACGTTATGGTAATGTGGCCACACCGTCTCCCATGAGCTTCCATAAGTTCTAACAAACAGACCAGTTCGTAGCTGGATTCTTCACCGATCTTCTATACTTTCTCCGGAACATGAAATTTGTTCGGACCTCGAGTTCTGTGAGGTGGAAGAAATTCCCCTGTTCTCTATGAAAATGTACTCTCTCTATACTGTGTGTCCATGAGGATATCCTCAGGAATTTACGACGTCTCTCTGACTGCAGCAGCCTAGTTGAAGGAGGAAAGGGGGAGGCAGGGAGAGGGGGATGGGGCTCGCCACACCCAAAGAGGGCAACGTCATGACACTCCTTTGCACCCCAGTATCTCTACTTGCATTTTAATCTTCTGCACATCTACCATCCCAGTGTTTAATTGCTATATTGCAATTACTTCGCCACCATGGCCTATTTATGGCCTTATCTCCCTTATCTCACCTCATTTGCACACAATGTATATACACTTTTCTACTGTATTATTGGCTGTATGTTTGTTTATTCCATGTGTAACTCTGTATCGTTCTTGTATGTGTCGAACTGCTTTGCTTTATCTTGGCCAGGTCGCAGTTGTAAATGAGAACTTGTTCTCAACTTGTACCAGGTTAAATAAAGGTCAAATAAATACATGCATAAACTGATCATCTTTGGTCTGCATTATTTGGAATAGGACATTATTGCTTTGAATGTTGTTCATCAAAACGGCATGCATGTTATCAAGTTGGCACCCCTGTTTGTAGGATCTTGTCAGATTTTTCTAGTTTGGCGTGGACTTCGTCGTATTTATTTTTGGTTGAATTGAATTGTGCCTGTAGAAGACAGTTGTGTTCTTGTAGGAGAGGATTTTGTTCAAGAGTTTATGCTCGTTCATCATAAGTTTTTGACATTTTATACGCAGTTCCTCGGTTAACAGTATATTTTTTTGTCTTTTGTCATTCGTTTCCCGGTTCTCTCCACCTGTCCCTTCATGTCAACCATTTCTTGCTCGTGTTTCTGCTGTGCACTGCAGTACTGGACCAATGTCAATCTCTGCTGGCGGCCATATATCAGGACTAAACTGGAGAGAACTTTTACAAGCCTGCGCCTGATGGTTTATTTTGGAGGGCAATTTCTGCTTATGGCATAGTTTGGGTTTATCTTTCTATGGGTGAGGGTTCAATGATTAGCGGGGAAATGGGGGGCACCCCTTTGATAGCTTGCTCATTATTTGAGTCGTTGGAAGCTGCAAAAAACTATTATAATCTAATTATAGATGTTAATGAATCATCAATACTGGCTCAGTGATGTGCGAGTTGGACGTCAATGAATTTGCAAAGCAAATTTAATTTATAAAGCAATTTTAATGATAAATCATACCTTCTATCTAGGACTTCAACTTTAATTAACCTGAAAGTGTCACTGTATCTAGGTTAATGTCTCAATAGTCATATACTTAGCACACAAATCGCTGCCCGTTTGGAGTATGAAATCATGAATGTATTTACATGCAAGTGTCTTGTGTCTTTGTGTATTTCTGTCATAGCAGCCTTTCTTGGAAAGGGTGATGGGCCTTTGTGCGCACGCTTGTCAGGCTCTGATTGTACAAAAGGATTCCCCATCTCTTCTACTGTTGCTCTCCTCTGCTGTCGTCTAGTATCCGGTGACTTGTCATGTAGTCCTGAACAGAACTAGAGTTTTTCATCCTTACATTTGCTCTGATAGTCTGATAGTCTCATTTACTCTGATAGCATTCTGGACCATTGCTACTCTAACTTCCGCGATACATACAAAGCCCTCCCCCGCACTCACTTCGGCAAATCTGACCATGACTCCATTTTGTTGCTCTCAGCCTATAGACAGAAACTAAAACAGGAAACGCCCCTGCTCAGGTCTATGCAATGGCAGTCTGACCAATCGGATTCCATGCTTCAAGAGTGCTTCGATCACGTTGACTGGGATATGTTCCGGGTAGCCTCAGACAACAACATACGCTGACTCGGTGAGCAAGTTTATTAGCATGTGCATCGGTGATGTTGTACAGTACACACTGTGACTATTAATACCTTCCCTAATCATAAACCGTGGAATGATGGCAGCATTCGCACAAAACTGAAAGCGAGAACCACCGCTTTTAATCATGGCAAGGAGACTGGGAACATGACCGAATTCAAACAGTGTAGCTATTCCCTCTGCAACGCAATCCAGCAAGCAAAGCATCAGTATAGAGACAAAGTATAGTCGCAATTCAACGGCTCAAACACAAGACGTATGTGGCAGGGTCTACAGTGAATCACGGATTACAAAAAGAAAACCAGCCTCTTCGAGAACATTTACGTCTTGCTCCCAGACAAATTAAATAACTTCTTTGCTCACTTTGAGGAAAATACAGCGCCACTGACATGGCCCGCACCCAAAGCCTTGGGGCTCTCCTTCACCGTGGCCAACATGAGTTTAACACCATATTACCCTCCAAACTCATCATTAAGCTCGAGACCCTGGGTCTCAACCCCGCTCTGTGCAACTGGGTCCTGGACTTTCTGATAGGCTGCCAGTTGGTGAGGGTAGGAAACAACATCACCACCCCGCTGATCCTCAGCACTGGGGCCCCACAAGGGTGAGTTCTCAGCCCTCTCCTGTACTCCCTGTTCCACCTTGACTGCATGGCCATGCATGCCTCCAACTCAATCATCAAGGAGTGGAGAAGGTGGAAAGTTTTAAGTTCCTCGGTGTACACATCACGGACAAACCAAAATGGTCCACCCACACAGACAGCGTGGCGAAGGGGCAACAGCACCTCTTCAACCTAAGGAGGCTGAAGAAATTTGCTTGTCACCAAAAACACTCACAAACTTTTACAGATGCACAATTGAGAGCATCCTGTCAGGCTGTATCACCACCTGGTACAGCAATTGCCCACCCATAACTGAAAGGCACTCCTAACATAGAGTGGCTGCTACCACCATACAGACTCAAATCTCTGGCCACTTTAATACATTTAATAAAATTATTAATAAAGGTATCACTAGTCACTTTAAATAATGCCACTTTAATACTGTCTACATATCCTACATTACTCATCTCATATGTATGTATTGTATTCTATACCATCTACTGCATCTTGCCTATGCCGCACGGCAATCGCTCATCCATATATTTATATCTACATATTCTCATTCTTCCCTTTACATTTGTGTGTATTAGGTAGTCGTTGTGAATTTGTTAGATTACTTGTTAGACATTACTGCACTGTCGGAACTAGAAGCACAAGCATTTAGCGACACACGCATTAACATCTGCTAAGCATGTGTATGTGACCAATAAAACGTCATTTGATTTGAAGATAGGCTAACCAGCTGTGTTGATGGTTTTCAGTGGGGTGATGAGAGTAGTAGAATATTTGATGGTTGGAAGAGAGTAGTAGAATGGTCCCATTAAATTCACTTTTCTATATACTTTATTTAGGACAGCGAATCAGCCATACCAGTGATTGTCCGGGAGGTGACTATGGTCTCTACCTTGTGTTGAGATTCAAAGTTTAGGTCACACTAAGTGTGCAGATGCAGCTAAATGTCTTTCTGGTCTGATATGTTACTTCTTAACCCATCGTTTTATACAGTTAGTTCAAATTGGGCGGTTCTGTTGGCTGACGTGCTCTATGACCTCACTAAACAATTTTCTCTTATAGTTTCTAAGATCATATTCCTCTTTTAACAAAAACACGTTCATAATTTTTCATACACAACGTAGGGGATGGAAACTTTGTGCATGTATTGTGTATACATGTATTGTGGATTCCTTTATAACATTTTTAATGACGTCACAAAATAACCAAATGACATTCGTGGTCTCTGGGTCACCTCTGACTATTCCCCACGTTCTCTGTTAGAAATATTGTTCCAGTATTCACTTTAGAACGTGATGAGTTTTGGCAGGATAACAAATGCCCTTTCCTGTGGTGAACATTGGAGAGGGATGTTTTCTCCTTGATTTACAAGAGGGTGTGAGCTGTCAACACCCCACCAGCTCCCTTCTCCCCTCTCTGCAGGTGAGATGGGGTCTGGCTGAAGTTATTTATTGCAAAGCTGATCAGACCTATTTGGATCCTTACAGAACAGTCATGACATCTGTGAAGACACTTTTCTCATGTTGATTTCCACATAATATTCAATCTGATGTTTTTTTTTAAAGATTCCAGTCTTAATGGAAGGGTTGATTATTCTTACCTAGGGGTTAAGTGCTGGTTAAGTATTACAAGCCCAAAGGTAAAGAAAGTTCTCTGGAATTTACTTCCTTCTGCCTTTGCAGAAGCGATAAATAAGTTCCAAAGATTTATTTTATGTATTAATCACCTCAAATTATATTAATTAACACTCTCGGCTTCACACGCGTCCAAAATAAATGTGTCACCCTCGGGGCATTAATGTGTGTTGGAAAATGGTCATGCAGAGAAATGTCAGCCTGGCCTCAAAGACTAAATGTAACATAGTAAATCTGTGACACTCAAATTAGTATAATAGTAATGTTTGGTATAGTTACATAAGACAGAAGGTTACTTAAAGGTCAACTGCTTCTTAGAACCAACTTCTCTAGTTTTAAACGGCCTTTGTGACATTGATGTGAGTCAGAAACAAATTATAGTGTCAAAATTGACAAAGTTTAAATAGGATAGTTTTTGTCATTTAAGTCAGTCTCGTCAAAAACTGAGTTTTGTAAGTGAATTTGTCACGACATACTGGAGGTTTGGGTATGGATTACGATCATGCCCACTTGCCCAGTGCCCACAAACCAGAGAAAAGCAGCTGTGTTAATTGCACTCTATCAGCTGTGTGCACTCTATCCAATCATAGCAGCCAGAACCTCCAGACAGTGAGACAGAGCTGTCTATTATGCAGCGACTCAGACTTGTTTACATAACACAACATGTCGCCAAAGTTATGTTGAAATAAGCCTTTGCCCTAAGCCCATTATGGAGTGGCCACTTGCTGATGTGTATGATAGTGTCCACATTCGAATCCGCCACATTTTGGGGCAAAATGAGAATTGAGACGATCAGAGCTGCAATTTGTCAACATTCCAAAACAAATTTGAGAGCATCTTCCATCCCCCCACAACCTGTTTGGATACATGATTCCCTATGAAAGACTTCCAGACAGACATACAGTCTTGTAATAGATAAAGAAGCACACACATCGCCACTCGCCAGTGAATTGATAAACTGATTGCAGCCTAGTTGCTCATTGTGCCTGCCATGTACTATTTAATGATAGTTTTATTGACAAACACAAAGCTAGCATGTGAGTTTAGGCACTAGTTTGTGTCACTTGTGCTTTATTTACGATAGTTTGATGGCTTGCAGAAGATGAAGTTGAAGACATGTTATTGTTCTCAGAAATAAATCCTGAGTGTGAAGCCAGACTTTCCAGACTCGATTGACTATATGCAGTGCACTGACTCGTTTTTCATGCACATATTTTAACTTGAGAAATACTGCACCAAACACCTTAGCGACTCAGAAAAACATACTCAGCAAAAATGTCAAAATTACTTACAGATTTCTTGATTTTTCCAACAATCATTCTGACTATTTACAGGAAGTGACTATTTTGAGGAAGTGGCTATGTTGTTGCTACGGTGACTCAGGAGGGACAAGCAAAAGTACCTGCCAGGGTACTTCATGTGAACATAACACACCCATGAGGCCAAATCAGGAAGTTCAGTCACCTTTTAATAAGCCAGAAACAAAAGGAGGGAGGCTAGTCGTGGAGGATGGGCATGTTCAAATCACATCACGGACAACTTTAGCATTTTAGATAATTAGCTACTTTGCAACTACTAAGCATGTTAGCTAACACTTCCCCTAACCCTTACACTAACTCTTGCCTTAAGCCTAGCCACCTAGCTAAGATTAGCAACAGAAAAGTGGAATTCGTAAGATATCACACTTATTGCAAATTCATAACATACTGTAAAAATTGCATTTCGTAACATATAATGTGAATTGTAAATTTTCAAATACCATGCAAAATGGATAATGGACCTCGCATCACCGCGAGAACACCATCTCCACAGTGAAGCTTGATAGTGGCAGCATCATGCTGTGGGGATGTTTTTCATCGGCATACTTATTTTCCACCATAATTTGCAAATAAATTAATTAAAAATCCTACAATGTGATTTTCTGGATTTTTTTTCTCATTTTGTTCTCATTTTGTCTGTCATAGTTGAAGTGTACCTATGATGAAAATTACAGGCCTCTCTCATCTTTTTTAAGTGGGAGAACTTGCACAATTGGTGGCTGACTAAGTACTTTTTTGCCCCACTGTAACTGGTTTGCAAGCACATTAATAGTACATCATTAATAATTTATAAACTGTGAACAGACTATAATCAAACACATTATCTTGAATAATTAATTCATACATTAAAATAATGTTTATCAATGTGTGAATGACTAGAGATTGATTATTTACATTTACAAATGTAGGAATAATGATTAATACATAGTATGTAAACTCTTTGTTTATAATTGGTTTATTAAGAGACCTTAATATAAAGTGTTTCCCTGTTTTATTTATGTATTTATTTGCCTGTTTTTAATACAATGTGGCAATTAAAAGCTGTAGTTTATTATTGATTTTACTCATGCGATCAATTTAGAAAGCCATGTTGGGGGTTGCCCTGCTGTAACGAGTCCGCTGAGAGTCGGGAAGCAAGTTCAGGGAGTGAGTGTTTTAATAAATGAACACAACAAGAAACACAAAAAATGCACAGACATGACACTGGAACAAAAACAATAACACCTGGGGAAGGAACCAAAGGGAGTGACATACAGTTGAAGTCGGAAGTTTAAATACACTTAGGTTGGAGTCATTAAAACTCGTTTTGCAACCACTCCACAAATGTATTTTGAACAAACTATAATTTTGGCAAGTTGGTTAGGACATCTACTTTGTGCATGACACGAGTAATTTTTCCAACAATTGTTTACAGACAGATTATTTCACTTATAACTCACTGTATCACAGTTCCATTGGGTCAGAAGTTTACATACACTAAATTGACTATTGCCTATAAACAGCGTGGAAAATTCCAGAAAATTATGTCATACCTTTAGAAGCCTTTGATAGGCTAATTGACATCATCTGAGTCAATTGGAGGTGTACATGTTGATGTATTTCAAGGCCTACCTTCAAACTCAGTGCCTCTTTGCTTGACATCATGGGAAAATCAACAGAAATCAGCCAAGACTGCCAAAAAACTGTAGACCTCCACAAGTCTGGTTCATCCTTGGGAGCAATTTACAAATGCTTGGAGATACCACGTTCATGTGTACAAACAATAGTAAGCAAGTATAAACACCATGGCACCACGCTGCCGTCATACCGCTCAGGAAGGAGACGTGTTATGTCACCTAGAGATGAAGGTACTTTGGTGCGAAAAGTGCAAATCAATCCCAGAACAACAGCAAAGAACCTTGTGAAGATGCTTGAGGAAACAGGTACAAAAGTATCTATATCCAGTGTAAAAGGAGTCCTAGCATATCCTGAAAGACTGCTCAGTAAGAAAGAAGCCACTGCTCCAAAACCTCAATAAAAAAAGCTCGACTACGGTCTGCAACTGACTGATTAAATAAAATAGAACTGTTTGGCTATAATGACCATTATGTTTGGAGGAAAATGGAGGAGTCTTGCAAGCCGAAGAACACCATCCCAACCGTGAAGCACGAGGGTGGCAGCATCATGTTTTGTGGGATTGCTTTGCTGCAGGAGGGACTGGTGCACTTCACAAAATAGATGGCTTCATGAGGTAGGAAAATTATGTGGATAAATTGAATCAACGTCTCAAGACATCGGTCAAGAAGTTAAAGCTTGGTCGCAAATTGGTCTTCCAAATGGACAATGACAAAGTTTTGGCAAAATGGCTTAAACACAACAACGTCAAGGTATTGGAGTGGCCATAACAAAGCCCTGACCTCAATGCAGTAGAACATTTGTGGGCATAACTGAAAAAGCATGTGCGAGCAAGGAGGCCTACAAACCTGACTCAGTTACACTAGCTCTGTCAGGAGGAAGGGGCCAAAATTCACCCAACTTATTGTGGTAAGGTTGTGGAAGGCTACCTGAAACGTTTGACCCAAGTTAAACAATTTAAAGGCAATGCTACCAAATAATAATTGAGTGTATGTAAACTTATGTCCCACTGGGAATGTGATGAAAGAAATATAAGCTGAGCCAAATTATTCTTTCTACTATTATTCTGACATTTCACATTCTTAAAATAAAGTGATGATCCTAACTGACCTGAGACAGGGAATTTGTTCTGGGATTGAATGTCAGTCATTGTGAAAAACTGAGTTTAAATGTATTTGGCTGAGGTGTATGTAAACTTCCGAATTCAACTGTATATATAGGGAAGATAATCAGGGAGGTGATGGAGTCCAGGTGAGTCTGATGACGCACAGGTGCGCATTACGATGGTGACAGTTGTGCGCCATAACGAGCAGCCTGGTAACCTAGAGGTTGGAGAGGGAGCACACGTGACCTGTGGTCATAGCAATTCATATTATTCAGCAAATAATGTGCTTTTGTTACTTTTATAATTAGATTTTTTTTGTGGCGGTTACAGAATAGCATGGTAACATCCAGTGCAAACAGAAAGTGTTCAAACTGCTTCACTTTTTCATCATTTTGTTACGTTACTGCCTTATTCTAAAGTAGATTTAAAAAAATCCTCATCAATCTACACACAATACCTCATGATGACAAAGCGAAAACAGGTTTTTAGAAATGTAAAAACAGAAATACCTTATTTACATAAGTATTCAGACCCTTTGCTATTAGACTGTAAATTGAGCTCAGGTGCATCCTGTTTTCATTGATCATCCTTGAGATGTTTCTACAACTTTATTGAAGTCTGCCTGTGGTAAATTCAATTGATTGGACATGACTTGAAAATGCACACACCAGTCTATATAAGGTCCCACAGTAGACAGTGCATGCCAGAGCAAAAACCAAGTAATGAGGTCGAATGAATTGTCCTTAGAGCTCAGAGACTGGAATGTGTCGAAGGCACAGATCTCCGAAAGGTACCAAAACATTTCTGCAGTATTGAAGGTCCCCAAGAACACAGTGGTCTCCATCTTTCTTAAATGGCAGAAGTTTGAAACCACCAAGACTCTTCCTAGAGCTGGATGCCAAGCCAAACTGAGGAATCGGGGGAGAAGGGCCTTGGACAAGGAGGTGACCAATATCCCGATGTTCACTTTGACAGACTCCAGAGTTTGACTGTGGATATGGGAGACCCTTCCAGAAAGACAACCATCTCTGCAGCACTCCACCAATCAAGCTTGTATGGTAGAGTAGCAAGACGGAAGCCACGCTTCAGTAAAAGCCACATAGCAGCCTCCTTGGAGTTTGCAAGTCACCTAAAGGACTCTCAGACCAGGAGATAGAAGATTCTCTGGTCTGATGAAACCAAGATTGAACTCTTTGGAATGAATGCCAAGGTTGACATTTGTAGGAAACCTTGCACCATCCCTATGGTGAAATATGGTGGTGGCAGCATCATGCTGTGGGGATGTTTTTCAGCGGCAGGGACTCGGAGACAAGTTAGGATCGAGAGAGCCTTGAACCCAATCAAACATCTCTGGAGAGACCTGAAAATAGCTGTGCAGTGGCGCTCCCTATCCAACCTGACAGAGCTTGAGAAAATCTGCAGAGAATGACGGGCAAAACTCCCCAAGTACAGGTGTGCCAAGCTTGTCATACCCGAGAAGACTAGAGGCTGTAATCGCTGCCAAAGGTGCTCCATCAAAGGGTCTGAATACTTATAAAAATGAGATACTTCTGTTTTTTTTTATATACATTTCTAAAAACCTGTTTTGCTTTCTCATTAGTGGATATTGTGTGTAAATTGATGAGAAAAAACAACCACAACAATTTAATACATTTTGGAATAAGGCTGTAACGTAGCAAAATGTGGAACAAGTAAAGGGGTCTGAATACATTCAGAATGCACTGGAGCTTCACTTGTCCATATACCAGCGATGGGATCAAGATGCAATTTAGCAAGTCCTAAGCAAGTCTCAAGTCTTTAACATTTGATTCTAGAATCAAGTAGACAAGTAACAATGGGAAGTCTTAATTTAGAATCTCGAGTCCTCAAAGCAATGGTTAAGTGTTTTATACCAATTGCAATGCAATTTTTTTTTATTCAAGTTATATTTTCTGTTTTCCTTACACTATATCTACTAGTACAATACATTGGCCTACATAATGAACACAGATCCTGAAATAAATGTTTTTTGAATGATCATTGCTATTAGAAAGACCTTCCAAATGATTATTTACAGCTAGTGTTGATAGTACAGCTACAGTTTGACTGACATTTCCAATTAACATCAAGTGTTGTTGTTTTCTCCCTGCCCACTACATGCACATTAAAAGGTCTTTGGTTGGCTGAGAATAAACATTCACTGAACCTCTTGCTCAGAGCGCGTATATTCAAGCTCTAATTTTCTTTTCGCGCCTGCCGGCGCCGCAGTGCAATGCCGGACATAATTTAAAGGTCATTTCCAATATAACCCAATGCAATTCTCTGCTTTGAGCAATGAAATTGCCACAAATAATGTTCACAGTGAAATACAGAATTGAACAAGAGAGGAAGTTGGTGCTGCTATTTTGGGAGGGGGAAATCCAAGTCTCCCGAGTCTCTTGAGTATTACAAGAAAGTCCAAGTGAAGTCCAAGTGAAGTCTTACAGTATACGCTCATGTCAAAGTCAACTGTCACAAAATTTGCAGCACGAGTTGTACTCGAGTCCACATCTCTCCCACATACAGACTCAATAATATTAGCAAGTTTGGAAATTCACAACTAAAGAAAAAGTGGCATTATTGTAGATATTATAACATTGTATTAACAATGTAACAACATAATTTATGGTTTCAAGGTATGAACTATCATAACTTTCAGGGTGTAAGCCTCGAAAATAGTTGAAGAAAATACCATTTGAAACAGTTCAACAGACAAAGAGAGGACGATAGAGGAGGGGATCGTTAGGAAAACTGACAAAGCGTCTTAATAAAGGATAAGGATCCAACTGCAGGCTGAAAAGGTTTTAGCTGGACCAGTGTCTGTGACCACCCTAGTTCAGGACCATCAACTCAAGATAATGGTCTCCCCTTAGTGTCTTGTTCCCAAAGCACAGACACAGGGAGCACCTGGTCATATAAAGTATTTTCAGTAAAAAGAGATTGGAAATCTTTGAAAACATATGATTGTGACAGGCAAACGTAAAGTTGTGAAATTCACTGTTTACCTGAAAAGCTATGAGGAATTCTAAAGAGAGGTCCCTCGAGAGACGATCATTGAGCTTACACCACGGCAGCTTAGAACTGTGATGTTTTAAAAACGTTATAATCGATAAGTATGAACTGTGAAATCCATACAGTACACTTGCACTTAATTCACATGTAACTATCACACTTTAGTGTTAATCAATAAGCCATCCAATGAACAACCGTCTCTTTGACACATTATTTCTAACACTCCTAATTGGACATTGATTAGAGTGAACCACCAATCCCACTTCATATGACATATTTCAATGACACATTTTTTTGGTACCTTTTCTTTTTCAATTACTAATGGCCGCTGCACAGACCTTCTTAAATGTGTTTGTTAAATTTGTTGTGGTTTAGTGACCCATTACTTCTTACTAGGAGCTCCCACAAACACACACAGTGCTGCCTCATTTGAGCTTTTATATTCTGTTCCGTTAAGTATTGACCTGCCTCTTCGCTGCACTCGCCAAGCCACGCTACCTTAGCAGCCACCCGCTCGGAGCAGATGTCTATGAATGAACTACTGAACGAACTGTCTTCCATATGCATGATGACTCATCCCTTCCTGCCATTCCAGGAAACTGTGAAATGGAATGACCAGACTTGACCATCTGGGACTGTATTTTTGGCACACCGGCATTAAGACAATACCCACAGCATTGATTGTGTTACATTTAGGCCATTGATCTGCAGTTCGAAGTTAAAGGTGGGTGGGATGGAGAAGGAAGAAAGGGTGGGTGCGTGTGAGTGTGTGTGTGTGTGAGAGTGTTTCAGGGATGTCTTGTGCACTAGCTTTGTGGTCATTGCGCCTTTCAAAGAAAGAGGATTGGTAAAAGAGACAGATCACAGGCGACTTCACTTCCGATGCCGTTAGGAGGATAGGGCTTGATATCCAAACAAACACGGCAGACGATGCAGGGATGACTTCACACATAGACACAGCCGCAGCCATAGACATACTCAACATCACAATGACTCGTTTTCAAGATACAGACTGTTCTCATTGGTGTGTAGAGTTTATTTCCAAATGCCATATGCATACATTTTTAACATTTGTGTTTTTTCACCAGAAATGATTGCTTGTGTGCGGAAAATAATACTGTTGTCAGTTTTTTTTTTATTAATATATTTTCAATGTGTATGATTTCTTTTTCGGGGGGGGGGGGGGGTGGCATAACGCTATATATCCATCGATTAGCTTGGATGGAATGTTCGTATCCGTCCTCCTAGCGCATGCCACGTCTGTTTCTATGGGTATAAGCACGGTTTATCACACAAACTGTTCACACCTCTTGTTGGTAGAGAGAACATTGTGCAGGTTTAAAGCTTCAGCTACCTCTCTGGTCCTCTCTGGTCCAACGTTAAGCCAACTCTCAGAAGTTCAGAAAATTCCTCCATAGAAGCCGCTCCTCCTAAAGGTATAATTCAGTGGGCCTAATTCAGATAATACATGTCATAACAAGATGCCCACACTTCAAACCAAGCCTCCTCCTCCACCCTTTCTCGCTCTCACCTCACCCACAAAATGCCAGGCTCATCTCGCTCCCTACACTTGTCTGTGCATCACGCATGTAAACAACTATAGCTTGCCCACTCCATAGCAAGCAGCTCTATCTGCACCGATTGGTGAAGTAATTTTATGTTGAGAAAAACTTTTAAAAAAAGGAACAGAAGGGAATTATATAAACCGTAACTGTTTTGGGTTTCGAACCGGTTCAGAACTTTATTTTGCAGCTCAAAACAGTGGAAAGCACAAAACAAAATGATGGTTCTGATCAGAACGAAAAGACTGGAAAATAATTTTGGTAACAACACCTAGTCACAACCATAACTTATTACAGCTTTTTACAATCACTTTGGCACTAATTTCAGAACCTTGATGTCATTTTTCAAAACTCTAGACACAAAACTCACAACCGATGATCAAAATGCAAATTTTCCAAAACCTTTTCCAATTTCTTGGATACAATACACATAAAGCTAAGATAATTTGTTCATTGAACTAAAATCACTTGTTTAAAATGACACAACTTAACATCAAAGTATTACCATTTCAAAATGCAATTCACACATTACATCTGAGATGACTGTCTATTAATTTAATTACAGTGATCTAACTATCAATTGATACAACTGCTCAAAATTATAAGTGACTGTTGCATTACTCTTAATGCATAGTTTTATGGAAACTGACAAACAATATTCCATGTTTAAATCATGAAAGTTTCAGGATAACGAGATCCATTGACACCAATTACCGTGGAACATGAACCAATTGGACTATATTATCTATGGATGTAATATTTCATCATTATTCTTTATCAGACACTGTTTCTATGGTCCCATGTACCAATTTTCCAGACCATGTTTTCAGATTTGACATTATTGTACACTTACTGGCCACTTATTTGGGAAACCTATCTAGTACTGGGTAGGACCCCTTTTGCCTCCACAACAGCCTGAATTATTCATGGTGTTGTACGTTAAGAGATGCCCTTCTGCACACCACTGTTTTAAACCGCTGTTATTTGAGCATTTGTGGCCTTTCTGTTAGCTTGAATGTGTCTGGACATTCTCCTCTGAGATGTCAGGAGGGCAGCTGTTTCTGAGATGCTGGAATCACCATGTGTGGCATCAACAATCATACCACGGTCAAACTGGCTTAGATTACTCATCTTGCCTGTTCTAATGTTTGGTCGAACAACATCTAAAGCTCTCTACTCTATATACTCTATATATTGAGTTGCAGGCAGCCACATGATGCGCTGTTCGAATGTAACTTTCCTTGATGAGCTAAATCAGGTCTGTAGAACTGATGGCATGACCTATGTCATTGTGTGGGATAATGTCAGGTTCCACCATGCTCAAATGGTGCAAGCATGGTTTCAGGCCCAACCACAATTTTACCACCCTGTACTTACCCCCATACTCTCCTGTCCTTAACCCGATTGAGGAATTTTTCTCCACATGGAGGTGGAAGGTATATGAAAGGCGCCCTCACGAACAAGCCTCCCTTCTCCAGGCCATGGATGACGCATGCAATGACATCACGGCAGACCAGTGTCAGGCCTGGAGTCGCCATGCTCGAAGATTCTTCCCAAGATGTGGATGAGAACCTATGGCCAAATCCACAAGACAGGGTTGAGGGAAATATAGAAGTACAGTAATCAACCTTTGTTTGGCTTTTTACAGTAAGCCAGGTGAGGAACACTGCAGTTGATGTTTAACTGTAGTTTTTTTCTTTTTTGGTAGCTAATTATTTTTGCTTTGATTCAAATGTTGTGATTTTATTGCATTTTATCAATAAATGTCAGATTTTTTTCAATGATTCCAGTGTCTGTAATATTCTCTCTACTTGTCCTTTTGCAGTGATGTATTTACATGTAGTAGCATATTGAAACATGTATCACATATTTTGTACTACAATATTTCATGATTGTACAAACAACTACACAGTGAAACTGTTGGTATCTTGTGTGTGGGTGATCTAAATGATTGTTACTATGGTATTTCATGATAAATGAGTTATTTGAACCAATGATCCTGCAAGTGCAAGGTTTCTTTAAAGATATGGATGCACAATACAATGTTTTGAACATTGGACAGCCTGTGTTACAAGTGATGACTGTTTTGAGTTTTGTGTCTAGAGTTTTGAAAAATTACCACTAGGTTCTGATATTAGTGCCAAAGTGATTGTAAAAAACTGTAATGTACTCAACAATGAAAAATATTTTTAAAAGAGTAATGGATGCCTTAGAGTTCCTTAGAGCCTGGTGGTAGAATTATAAAGAAAGAATTACCACAGACACGGAGCTCCTCTCATGCATCTCATCTCCACTTCCTCTGTTTCCCACTACAGGCAAACCATTTGACTGGAAGCAATGTTTCTATTTAAGTAGGTCATTCCTGAATGCTGTGTATGTGTGTGTGTGTGTGTGTGTGTGTGTGTGTGTGTGTGTGTGTGTGTGTGTGTGTGTGTGTGTGTGTGTGTGTGTGTGTGTGTGTGTGTGTGTGTGTGTGTGTATTGTGTGTGTGTGTGTGTGACTTCATATGTGGGTGTATATCTGTGTGTGCGTATGTGTGCGAAGACGCATGCAATCGTGTGTATGTGTGCACATGCAGACAAGTGTGTGTGTCAGAGAGATAGGGAGAGAAGAAAGTTGCTTTGTATTTTGGCACTCCACGCTGCAGAAATTGATCCACCACATGCATTTAGCAGATTGCCTATTGATGAGGGAAGAAATGTATTACGCTCTGACTGATGGTAGTAATCTAGGAGTGTAAATAAATGAATATGTGCCTTGTCCTGCTAAGAGACAGCAGTAAAACCATGATTTGCAATCTCATCTGTATTTGCAAATGTCAAGTTTAGTACACCCACTTGCCCTGTAGTCACCATCCCAACAAACAGATTTACATTTTGAATAGGACAAAGGAGTATGGATGTCAAACAAAGGGAGTGTATTGTTATGTTAGATACATACACTACTCTGTACAGCTATGAACTTCACTAGTCTCTCTGAAGTGACCAGACTAGGGATAGACACTGGTGTAAACACATCATTAACCTAGGGTATAGAACGATGAGATAGGACTTGATTCCCTCAGAGTTTAGGACCTACCAGTTGTCCTTAGCTCTCAACTGTCTGTGTTGATGTGCCTGCCAGGAACAGGGAACTAGACTTCTGAGGGCTTGAATGACTCATAAAGACTAGTCTGAGTTCTTCAACATCAGGACGATCCACCACACATTTGTGAGGTGCAAATGGGAATAAAAAAGGCGATCTGTAATTAAAGGATCTGTGGAAGCCTTAGGAGTTTCAATCTCAATTCAATACAGGAAAACATTTCATTGTTACTTTTCATGAAGAGTTTCATTCCAAAATGTCATATTTACATATTCAGAAATGTTTGTACAGTGCCTTGCGAAAGTATTCGGCCCCCTTGAACTTTGCGACCTTTTGCCACATTTCAGGCTTCAAACATAAAGATATAAAACTGTATTTTTTTGTGAAGAATCAACAACAAGTGGGACACAATCATGAAGTGGAACGACATTTATTGGATATTTCAAACTTTTTTAACAAATCTAAAACAGAAAAATTGGGCGTGCAAAATTATTCAGCCCCCTTAAGTTAATACTTTGTAGCGCCACCTTTTGCTGCGATTACAGCTGTAAGTCGCTTGGGGTATGTCTCTATCAGTTTTGCACATCGAGAGACTGACATTTTTTCCCATTCCTCCTTGCAAAACAGCTCGAGCTCAGTGAGGTTGGATGGAGAGCATTTGTGAACAGCAGTTTTCAGTTCTTTCCACAGATTCTCGATTGGTTTCAGGTCTGGACTTTGACTTGGCCATTCTAACACCTGGATATGTTTATTTTTGAACCATTCCATTGTAGATTTTGCTTTATGTTTTGGATCATTGTCTTGTTGGAAGACAAATCTCCGTCCCAGTCTCAGGTCTTTTGCAGACTCCATCAGGTTTTCTTCCAGAATGGTCCTGTATTTGGCTCCATCCATCTTCCCATCAATTTTAACTATCTTTCCTGTCCCTGCTGAAGAAAAGCAGGCCCAAACCATGATGCTGCCACCACCATGTTTGACAGTGGGGATGGTGTGTTCAGCTGTGTTGCTTTTACGCCAAACATAACCTTTTGCATTGTTGCCAAAAAGTTCAATTTTGGTTTCATCTGACCAGAGCACCTTCTTCCACATGTTTGGTGTGTCTCCCAGGTGGCTTGTGGCAAACTTTAAACAACACTTGTTATGGATATCTTTAAGAAATGGCTTTCTTCTTGCCACTCTTCCATAATGGCCAGATTTGTGCAATATACGACTGATTGTTGTCCTATGGACAGAGTCTCCCACCTCAGCTGTAGATCTCTGCAGTTCATCCAGAGTGATCATGGGCCTCTTGGCTGCATCTCTGATCAGTCTTCTCCTTGTATGAGCTGAAAGTTTAGAGGGACGGCCAGGTCTTGGTAGATTTGCAGTGGTCTGATACTCCTTCCATTTCAATATTATCGCTTGCACAGTGCTCCTTGGGATGTTTAAAGATTGGGAAATATTTTTGTATCCAAATCTGGCTTTAAACTTCTTCACAACAGTATCTCGGACCTGCCTGGTGTGTTCCTTGTTCTTCATGATGCTCTCTGCGCTTTTAACGGACCTCTGAGACTATCACAGTGCAGGTGCATTTATACGGAGACTTGATTACACACAGTTGGATTCTATTTATCATCATTAGTCATTTAGGTCAACATTGGATCATTCAGAGATCCTCACTGAACTTCTGGAGAGAGTTTGCTGCACTGAAAGTAAAGGGGCTGAATAATTTTGCACGCCCAATTTTTCAGGTTGTGATTTGTTAAAAAAGTTTGAAATATCCAATAAATGTTGTTCCACTTCATGATTGTGTCCCACTTGTTGATTCTTCACAAAAAAATACAGTTTTATATCTTTATGTTTGAAGCCTGAAATGTGGCAAAAGGTCGCAAAGTTCAAGGGGGCCGAATACTTTCGCAAGGCACTGTATATTAGCTTTTAACATTTAAATAAATCAAGATTGGTAAATCAAGATTGGTTTGTTTTTCACAATTTAATCATGGCATGAGGTTGTTTAATGACATGTATTTGTAAAAAGAAAATCTCACTTGATGGTTTCATTTCAGAGATTAGTGCTGCTAGGTTCTACACAGTCAAATGTAACAAAAAAAGTGAACTTTTTATAAAGAACTGTACAAATGATATACTGTATTTGTGACATCAATAATAAAAATCCATATATTTTTTAAATCATTCAAAACAGTACTATGAGATCTGTATGTAAAACATTTACATTTGACATTTTAGTCATTTAGCACAGTTGTTCCCAAACTGTGGGGTGCGATGGGTCAGCCAGGGGGGCACATTTCTTTTTTTAAAGGAACACAGTCCGGCTTTCAACTTTGTCTTGAAAGTTATAATAGTAGAAAGGACAAGTTGCAATTTCAAAATTAGGAATTACATCATCAGTTTTCCTCTTGTCATGTAAGTCATTGCATACCTTAGAGAGCTATTTATAACTTGTCAGAAATGTCCAGATCAACTAGCCCATGTCAGTTAACATGTTTTAGCTAGGTTTTTAAGCCCATAGATTTTGTTGTAATGTTTGAGTCACTCAAATATCACATGAATACACAGTAGACACAGTAGACATGCTCATTTTTCTCTGCACCCCAGGACAAAATGTGTAGAATTGCAAGAATAACTAGCTAGCTAAGAAGCTTGTGTGTGCAGATCAGCACCAGAATTAAAAACAAATCTTACCTTTTTGTTGTTAATAAACGTGAAACGTGATAACTAAAGTATCCTTACCTAGCATTGAAAAAGTTAATTAAAAATATATGTGAGGGCTTTGAATAGGCACTTTGTTGCGTTTGTTTGTGGGACTGAAAAAAATGCCGGAACATTATTAACAGGTTCCCATGCTTTTAAAAGGTTGGTTCTGTTCTGGAACACTATAGATTACTTTGTTCCGGGTTCTGATTGTGTTCTTCAAAAAATGAGATTATTTTATGGTTTTCGGTTCTGTTCCGTGAACTGGATCCAAGTCCTGGTTCTGACACTGCCATATGCAGACATACAAACAGACTTTTACATTCTCTCTTTCTCGCTCTCTATTTCTCACTCTGTCTTACTCTAACTCACACACAAACACACTCACACATGGAGGCGCTACCGACACAGCTCAGGTAATTGAGGGGGGAGAATGTCAGAAGTGATAGCTGTGACTGGTCCATTCAGAGGGAGAAATAAGACGAGACGCATCAGGAATTTTTCCAACACCAACAACACACTCTTCAACTCGCTGACGGCTTTATATAGGACATATTCAGATTGGTCCTGCAGTTTACACCTAATGAAATGTCAATGAGCAGTAAAGCTGCCTATCCCACCTCTGTGGTTGTAAATCACGCTTGCTCCCTGGGTCCTGTCGTTACAGTAAATAAACCTCCAGATCTCCATTCACAGCCATGGTTCAAGTGGCCACGGGTCGCTGTGCACCACTTTCAGCCAATGACGTTGAATTCCCACTAAGATAAAAGGAACACAATTGCAAATATCTGCAATTATGAAACAACTCCTCTTGAGTTGCTCTCCACCTTGGAAGTGGTAGTAATGTCACAGGCATTCCTTTTCAGAAGTGCCATTTGCTCTTGTGATCTTTAAGAGTTGCAGAGAAAGGTGCTACTTGGGCTGTGGAGAAGCATTCTGAAGGCAGCCTTAAGTGCACTTGACGAGGGATAACAGCATAGTGACACGACTGCTTAAGGAGAAATAATCTCGGCATTGAAGGAAGTTGACAAGAAATGCCAAGCATCACTGACCAAAAAGACAAAAGAGCGAAAAGGCATAGCTACAGGACAGGAAGAAGATGATTTAGTGATATATATATGATTTTCACAATCAATGGGTAATGCAACACAAATTAAAGTCTAGAAATGTCAGCATTTGTAACAGGTGCAAGAAGTAAAAGGCAGGAAATTGTTGTGAAAACAATAATTTTGATTAGGGTCTAATACACAAACACATCCTCACTACATCCCCCAACATACACTACATTACCCAATGTATGTGGACACATGCTCGTTGGACATGGGAATTAATACGGAGTTGGTCACCACTTTGATGCTATTACAGCTTCCACTCTTCTGGGAAGGCTTTCCTCTAGATGTTGGAACATTGCTGTTAGGACTTACTTCCATTCAGCACAAGAGCATTAGTAAGGACGGGCACTGATGTTGGGAGATTAGGCCTGGCTCGCAGTCGGCGTTCCAATTAATCCCAAAGGTGTATGATGGAGTTCAGGTCAGGGCTCTGCGAAGGTCAGATCTAGTTTTTCCACACCTATCTCGACAAACCCTTTCTGTATGGACCTCACTTTGTGCATGGGGGCTTTGTCCTGCTGGAATAGGAAAGGGCCTTCTCCAAACTGTTGCCACAAAGTTGGAAGCACAGAATTGTCTAGACTGACATTGTATGCTGCAGCATTAAGATTTCCCTTCACTGGAACTAAGGGGCCTAGCCCGAACCATGAAAAATTGCCCCAAGTTATTCCTCCTCCACCAAACTTTAAAGTTTGCACTATGCATCGGGGCAGGTAGCGTTTGGACTGCCAGATGGTGAAGCTTGATTCATCACTCCAGAGAACGCGTTTCCAATGCTACACTGAGTCCAATTGTGGCGAGTTTTACACCTCTTCAGCCGATGCTTGGCATTGCTTATAGTGATCTTAGGCTTGTGTGCGGCTGCTTGGCCATGGAAACCAATTTCATTAAGCTCCCGATGAACAGTTCTTGTGCTGACATTGCTTACAGCGTCCGTTTGAAGCTCGGTAGTGGGTGTTGCAAACGAGAACAGACGATTTCAGCACTCGGCGGTCCCATTCTGTGAGCTTGTGTGGCCGACCACTTTGCGGCTGAGCCATTGTCGCTCCTAGATGTTTCCACTACACAATAACAGCACAGTTCACCGGGGCAGAAATTTGACGAACTAACTTGTTGGAAAGGTGACATCCTATGACGGTGCCACATTGAAAGTCACTTAGCTCTTCAGTAAGGCCAGTATACTGCCAATGGTTGTCTATGGAGATTTCATGGCTGTGTGCTTGATTTTATACACCTGTCAGCAACGGGTGTGGCTGAAATAGCCGAATCCACTAATTTGAAGGAGTGTCCACACACACACACACACACACACACACACACACACACACACCTTCACCACGCCCCCCTCCCACCATTACCAACACACAGGCCTCCTGTATGTCTCCCCTATTTAAACAGAGTGGACAGGACCAGTAACCTTGACACTGAATGCCCTTTACCTGTGTAACAGAAAGGCAATTATCAGACGTCTCTCTTCAGACATGGCTCTAATCAGTCACCGGTTGCCCAACCTCAGCACGGCATTAAACTTAACTTAGATTAATCTCTATGACAACTAGACACAGATGGTGCCAGATGTACACCTCCTGCCGGACCAAAGGGGAAGGAGTGACCTCACAGCCAGTTATTAATGTCGCCATGGCCATAGGACAGTGTGTATATGCATGTGTGTGTGTGTGTGTCTATGTTTGTGTGCACGTTCGTGCATGCACATACCTGCGTAAGCTACAGCGCAGGTGGGGGACACAACACACTAAATCCTACACTTTACACAGATTAGCGAGATGAATCACATGTTTCAAATAATCTAATTGACTTGATACATATGTGTTTCAGCCATTGTTTTTCAGGTTCTTGGAGAGCAGCCAAGAGTAGATGTAGAGAGGGCACACATGCAGGGCTGGGTCTGTCATAGTGTTGTTGCTATCCCATAATGCAGCTAAAGGCCTTGGGTGAAGGAGTAATAGGGACATGAGGGGACACGGCTAGGTGTCGGTAAACAGGGAGGCAAAGCCAAGGGGTGTATACACACACATACCTGGGGTGAGATGCACACCTGGACACCTGTATGGTGGAGAGGGAGGTCTCTATCACTGCAGGGCATGAAAGGTGGTAATATCTTTGTGTGTCACTGTGTGGCTGAACAGCACTAAGCATATTGCAGATGTGAAGGGAAATCAAAAATACTTTAATCTGATTTATTATTAGTGACACAGATATCACATTAGAATATTGTTCTCAGATTTAGTTATCTTTTATATTTAGTTCATTTCGTCCAATGTTTCAGAATATCTTGATTTTACAGCCTGGTTAAATTGGTGGAGCCAACTAAAAGTACTTTTTGGGCTATAAAGAAGGATTTTCTCTAACAAAATGCCATGCATGTTGTAGCTGGGACCCTTGGGATTGCAAACAGAGGAAGATTTTCAAAAAGTAATTTAATATTTAATTGCTATTTGTGAATTTACGAAGACCGTGCTGGTTGAAAAATATTGCGGCGCCGTCCTCAAAAATCGCATGGCATGCTTTCGCTGTAAAGCCTATTGTAAATCGGACAATGCAGTTAGAATTTAAGCTTTTAACCGATATAAGGCACTTGAATGTACCTAGGTGTTTAAAATCCATAATTTTTATGATCATTTATTTGAATTGTACGCCCTCCAACGGTCATCGGGACACCTATCGACAACTTCCGGTGAAGGAAGTTGTCGATAGGTGTCCCGATGACCGTACGCCTAGCCCTAAGAACTTGATTATTACTAGAATGCCAATCACAGCTATCTCTGTCAGAGAAAGCAGATATTCCATTAACATTGATCCAACCTCTGTCGGCGCCGCATTTCACTTCCGGCGCCGACAGAGATGGCCGCCTCGCTTCGCGTTCCTAGGAAACTATGCAGTGTTTTGTTTTTTTACGTGTTATTTCTTACATTAGTACCCAAGGTCATCTTAGGTTTCATTACATACAGTCGAGAAGAACTACTGAATATAAGATCAGCGTCAACTCACCATCAGTACGACCAAGAATATGTTTTTCGCAACGCGGATCCTGTGTTCTGCCTTTCACCCAGGACAACGGAATGGATCCCATGCTGCGACCCAAAAAAAACGACTCCGAAAAAGAGGGAAAGGAGGCGGTCTTCTGGTCAGACTCCGGAGACGGGCACATCGTGCACCACTCCCTAGCATTCTTCTCGCCAATGTCCAGTCTCTTGACAACAAGGTTGATGAAATCCGAGCAAGGGTAGCATTCCAGAGGGACATCAGAGACTGTAACGTTCTTTGCTTCACGGAAACATGGCTCACTGGAGAGACGATATCGGAGGCGGTGCAGCCAGCGGGTTTCTCCACGCATCACGCCGACAGAAACAAACATCTTTCTGGTAAGAAGAGGGGCGGGGGCGTATGCCTTATGGCTAACGAGACATGGTGTGATGAAAGAAACATACAGGAACTCAAATCCTTCTGTTCACCTGATTTAGAATTCCTCACAATCAAATGTAGACCGCATTATCTACCAAGAGAATTCTCTTCGATTATAATCACAGCCGTATATATCCCCCCCCCCAAGCAGACACATCGATGGCTCTGAACAAACTTTATTTGACTCTTTGCAAACTGGAATCCATTTATCCGGAGGCTGCATTCATTGTAGCTGGGGATTTTAACAAAGCTGTTCTGAAAACAAGACTCCCTAAATTTTATCAGCATATCGATTGCACAACCAGGGGTGGAAAAACCTTGGATCATTGTTACTCTAACTTCCGCGACGCACATAAGGCCCTGCCCCGCCCTCCTTTCGGAAAAGCTGACCACGACTCCATTTTGTTGATCCTTGCCTACAGACAGAAACTAAAACAAGACGCTCCCACGCTGAGGTCTGTCCAATGCTGGTCTGACCAAGCTGACTCCACAATCCAAGACTGCTTCCATCACGTGGACTGGGACATGTTTCGTATTGCGTCAGATAACAATATTGACGAATACGCTGATTCGGTGTGCGAGTTCATTAGAACGCGCGTTGAAGATGTCGTTCCCATAGCAACGATTAAAACATTCCCTAACCAGAAACCGTGGATTGATGGCAGCATTCGCGTGAAACTGAAAGCGCGAACCACTGCTTTTAATCAGGGCAAGGTGACTGGTAACATGACCGAATACAAACAGTGCAGCTATTCCCTCCGCAAGGCTATCAAACAAGCTAAGCGTCAGTACAGAGACAAAGCAGAATCTCAATTCAACGGCTCAGACACAAGAGGCATGTGACAGGGTCTACAGTCAATCACGGACTACAGGAAGAAATCCAGCCCAGTCACGGACCAGGATGTCCTGCTCCCAGGCAGACTAAATAACTTTTTTGCCCGCTTTGAGGACAATACAGTGCCACTGACACGGCCTGCAACGAAAACATGCGGACTCTCCTTCACTGCAGCCGAGGTGAGTAAGATATTTAAACGTGTTAACCCTCGCAAGGCTGCAGGCCCAGACGGCATCCCCAGCCGCACCCTTAAGAGCATGCGCAGACCAGCTGGCCGGTGTGTTTACGGACATATTCAATCAATCCCTATACCAGTCTGCTGTTCCCACATGCTTCAAGAGGGCCACCATTGTTCCTGTTCCCAAGAAAGCTAAGGTAACTGAGCTAAACGACTACCGCCCAGTAGCACTCACTTCCGTCATCATGAAGTGCTTTGAGAGACTAGTCAAGGACCATATCACCTCCACCCTACCCGACACCCTAGACCCACTCCAATTTGCTTACCGCCCAAATAGGTCCACACACAATGCAATCTCAACCACACTGCACACTGCCCTAACCCATCTGGACAAGAGGAATACCTATGTGAGAATGCTGTTCATCGACTACAGCTCGGCATTCAACACCATAGTACCCTCCAAGCTCGTCATCAAGCTCGAGACCCTGGGTCTCGACCCCGCCCTGTGCAACTGGGTACTGGACTTCCTGACGGGCCGCCCCCAGGTGGTGAGGGTAGGCAACAACATCTCCACCCCGCTGATCCTCAACACTGGGGCCCCACAAGGGTGCGTTCTGAGCCCTGTCCTGTACTCCCTGTTCACCCACGACTGCGTGGCCACGCACGCCTCCAACTCAATCATCAAGTTTGCGGACGACACAACAGTGGTAGGCTTGATTACCAACAACGACGAGACGGCCTACAGGGAGGAGGTGAGGGCCCTCGGAGTGTGGTGTCAGGAAAATAACCTCACACTCAACGTCAACAAAACTAAGGAGATGATTGTGGACTTCAGGAAACAGCAGAGGGAACACTCCCCTATCCACATCGATGGAACAGTAGTTGAGAGGGTATCAAGTTTTAAGTTCCTCGGCATACACATCACAGACAAACTGAATTGGTCCACTCACACAGACAGCATCGTGAAGAAGGCGCAGCAGCGCCTCTTCAACCTCAGGAGGCTGAAGAAATTCGGTTTGTCACCAAAAGCACTCACAAACTTCTACAGATGCACAATCGAGAGCATCCTGGCGGGCTGTATCACCGCCTGGTACGGCAACTGCTCCGCCCACAAACGTAAGGCTCTCCAGAGGGTAGTGAGGTCTGCACAACGCATCACCGGGGGCAAACTACCTGCCCTCCAGGACACCTACACCACTCGATGTTACAGGAAGGCCATAAAGATCATCAAGGACATCAACCACCCGAGCCACTGCCTGTTCACCCCGCTATCATCCAGAAGGCGAGGTCAGTACAGGTGCATCAAAGCTGGGACCGAGAGACTGAAAAACAGCTTTTATCTCAAGGCCATCAGACTGTTAAACAGCCACCACTAACATTGAGTGGCTGCTGCCAACACACTGACACTGACACTGACTCAACTCCAGCCACTTTAACAATGGGAATTGATGGGAAATGATGTAAATATATCACTAGCCACTTTAAACAATGCTACCTTATATAATGTTACTTACCCTACATTATTCATCTCATATGCATACGTATATACTGTACTCTATATCATCGACTGCATCCTTATGTAATACATGTATCACTAGCCACTAACTATGCCACTTTGTTTACATACTCACCTCATGTATATACTGTACTCGATACCGTCTACTGTATCCTGCCTATGCTGCTCTGTACCATCACTCATTCATATATCCTTATGTACATATTCTTTATCCCCTTACACTGTGTATAAGACAGTAGTTTTGGAATTGTTAGTTAGATTACTTGTTGGTTATTACTGCATTGTTGGAACTAGAAGCACAAGCATTTCGCTACACTCGCATTAACATCTGCTAACCATGTGTATGTGACAAATCAAATTTGATTTGAATTTGATTTGATTTGATTTGATTTACCAACAAAGTCACAACAGGAATGCTACTGCAGCCAAAGTACAGATGTAGGATCTTAATGTGATCACCCTGTTGCATGAGAACTTTACTGTCATGCAGGAAATGTTAAATGTGTAGTGTATTTGAGGTATAAATAGGTTTCTGCTTTGTAATTTCCACACCCTTACGAAAAATGTATCAAACCCTACAAAAATGTCCATTCATTATAATCCACATAATAATTCACATTTGCTGTTGCTGCAGGATTATTTCTCTGCTGTAGCAAACAGCCTCAAATTAATATCCTACAGCTGTACTGGCAGTGTGTTTTACATTTCTGGGGCTGCTTTTCTGTGCCTCACGGAACTGGTGTCTGACAGGATGTGAGGTAGCCAACCGCAACGACCCAAATGCCCCCCCCCCCGAAAGGACAGGAACTGTAGTGTGGAACTGACCAATGACAGTCAAGCTACGACTACCTTGATTGGAGGGGATGGGACAGTTGGAATGGTATAGCCGTGGGCACGCAACATGGAGATGTGCAATTACAAACACAGTGTGACAACATAAAGCTGCTGCTGCCTCACATAGATAAAACACTGAATACATGCTAATTTCACAATGGAGGGACATATGGATGTAAAAGCTGAGTGCCAATTTAGGATTGGGTAGCATGCAAGGTTATATTTTGTACAAAATGTTCAAATAAGATATTTTGTTTGTGTAACATACAACTCTCTGTCTTGGAGTGAGCTTCATCCAGATAACAATACAAATCACAAAATCAGACCACAAAAATGTGCCTCCTTAGCAAGTGACATAGTCCTGCACCTGTCAGTCAAGAGGCAGTCTTCTTCTTAATATACTTTATCTGTTAACTCCACAATGTTGAGAGACAGGTGTATAATAAACTGCCCCTCTCTCTCCCAGGCCAGCAGCAAGCCACCTTAAGTGATAAACATACTTATGGTCACTTATTCACAGTAGCCTGGTGCTCTAGAACGTTGTGGAGACACACAAAGTTCGGTCATTGACATCTGCTCAGGAAGGACCCGCTCTCCTGACCTGCCAATCATCATGTAACGTTCAATCGGAGCCCCGCCTGCCATAATTGAATGTCCAATCACACCTGCCATAATTGAACGTCCAATCGCACCACAACTTCTCTGTCACCACTGAGAGAACTGCACTACAGAGACAGGTCTTCTGCAGCCTCCCTTCCTACAGTAAGACCTGAGTACTTTTAAGCTCATGTAAGTCACCTAAACTGCCATTTCATTAATGGCACAGTATGACACTGGGGAAAGCGATGGATACAATGAGGTGTCACGTTCAGAGACCGCCATTCCATTTTATTTTTCTCTGCCAGTGGCAGCAGTCTGGAACAGTGCAAGCAGCCAAGCAGTCTGGAACAGTGCTTTATTAGAAGTGTTTACAATTACTAGGCTATTGACTAAACACACCTAACGAATTCACTGCAACGTTCACACTAACGCAAAACCAACGCACGGCAATAAGGATCAGTGAAATCTTCATGGGCTAATGCACTGTGTATTGGACAACAAAACGTTTGTGCATTTGGGAATAGTAGGTCTATACCCCATTCCGTTCCTTTCAGTGTTTTGCTGTGACCTGCTGTACTGATGGGGAAGGAATACTGCATTTCCAAAGCCCACTCCTAAATACCCAATATGACACTGTGATAAATATAACGCTTGTCACATGAGAGCTTGTAGAGTGATATCCCCTATCCTCTCCCTACTCAAAAAGTATGGCTTAAATCCACCAGCTCTCTCTTTTCCTTTCCCCAGAGCCACATTTGCTAAAGCGGGTCACCCCAGACAACCGCCCTTCTCCACCTCTCTCCCCTCCTCATCCCCCCTCTTTGCATACTTTATTCATCAATCTTAAAACCTCCCTGTGGATTTCCCCTCCCTGTGATGTAAATTGGGGTTTTCCACAACCAGAGTTTAGGAAGTACATTTTCAAGCCACTCCTTTTCTCTCTCGCTTCCCCCACTCCTCTTCTTTCCTTATCTGTATGCTTCTTTTATCTGCTAGTCAAGGTCAGACAGCCAGGTTGGTGATCACACCCGATAAGGAAGAGGGGGGGGGGGGTGGGTGAGACTGGGTGGAGGTCAGGAGGGTCAAGTCTAGCTGGCTGAGTCTCGTCAAAGAGATTATTGAAATTATTGAATCAACCTCCAGATGCAATAGCATACTGTTCCAAAACAAGGTTATGAAATGGGAGTAGTCCACAGCGTTGTGCGAGATCTTCAGTTTCTTGGCAATTTCTCACTTGGAATAGCCTTCATTTCTCAGAACAAGAATAGACTGACGAGTTTCAGAAGAAAGTTCTTTGTTTCTGGCCATTTTGAGCCTGTAATCGAGCCCACAAATGCTGATGCTCCAGACACTCAACTAATCTTAAGAAGGCCAGTTTCTTTCAAAAACAAGAACATTTCTTATTGACCCCAAACGTTTGGACGGTAGTGTACATTTTATGGATGGTACAATAGTTTGTTGCTACTTCAGTAATGTTGTCAAATCTAAACTACAGTGCAGTAGTTTTACTGCATTTTTGTGAATCTGTGTTGAACTATATCTGTTTAGTCTTCCCTCCAGTTCCTTTAGTAGCATGCTCACATCTTCAGAGAGGGTGAGGGAGAAGAGGAGAAAAGGAATAAGGTACCACCTGCAGATTCCCACATAAGACCCTGGGGAGAGATTCCTGCTCACCACTGACTGACTCATCTTCTCAAAGACAGGAAATGGATCAGGTTTATGGAAGCCAGGCCCAGATTCCTTCAATTCCATTCCCTGTGTTCTACACTGAGGTGTGAGGATCAATCACTTACAGTACACTCGGACTGAAATGGGGAGATAGATGGAGAGGGAGATGCTCCCCATTGTCATTTTTAATTTTCAATAGTTGAGGTTGGGAGTTGAGGTTGTGGTCAAATAGGATTGTCATAATCTGTATTCTGATCTTCAATTAAAAAAAAGAAAAACATGAATATAACTGGTATACTGTATCTGCACACTGGTATTTTAAGCTGTTTTGAGTGTTTACGAGGCAAAAGAATGTTGAGTGTACGTTCGACTCATCCTTCCATGCCTGAGAGAAAACACAGGCACAGACAAATAAAAAGAGGCCTTGTAGAATACACACAACAGCGCACAAAAACAAACATATCTCTTCTTTTCCTCTACTAGGGGAATGGGATTTTCTATTAAATAATTCAAATGGCTGTCCTAGAATGCCAATCAGAAATACTACAGCCATAAAAGGCATGTCTGTAGTTGGTGCAGAGTCAAGCCCTGCAGCAAATGAAGGCATTATTCTTGTTATCCTCGGGAGGATGCAGCAGCGCTAGTATTTCTGCCTTCATATTTATTTATTTATTTATCTTCCTGGCAGAGGGATCGAAGGAGGGACGGAGCAGTGTGTTTGGGTAACTGCAATTGGAGGACTGCCAGCACAGTTTATCCCCATTTCAATAGCAGCTTCCCACAATCACTGCCACTCCAAGGTGAAACTCGCTTTGGCGAAAAGCGGGTTAGTGGAAAAACTGCAGTGTCCGCTCCCCAGGTGAAGCCTTGATTTGTTACTAGAGGCCCGTGCATGCATAGTGCGTCAACCTTTGATTTAGATAAACTAACTCGTTATTTATTCATAATGCCAGTGTTCAATGAAAAATAAAGTAATATTAACACAGCCTACACTGTAGTGACTATATTAGGTGATCATTAAATCAATTTGAAACTATGTTCATAGCAGTGGGAAAATACTTCACAATAAAGTATTTGCAGGATAACAATAAAGTACAACTCCTAATGTGATGAGTAGCCTAAGCATAGGACAAGATTCGGGAACAGTAGTCACCACAGCCTAAAGTAAATTGAAATAAATGTGCCTAAATTATGTAATTACTCCTGTCTATACAGATATAAATAAAAATCATTCAAAATACTTCACCAGAGTGCATGACTTAGGCACAGAGGACCATTCGCTTCTTTAAAAGCTGTGGATTGTTTCAAATCACAAGCGTGTAATAGTATATGCCTAGTTGGGAAGCTGATTATTGAGATGTGGCAGTCAGTGAAAATCAATGCATCTAAAATATGTGTGAAGATAATGTGTCTTGAGTATAATTTTAACTGTAGAGACAGGAGGAAGCAGAGGGGTGTGGCAAAGATATTGACACATTCCAGACAATTCTTTCACATTCATCGTTTTATTGTGTTAATTGTTTGCCCTTTGTTAATTTTTATAAATTCTCTGTTACATACAGTATGTCACCAGTAGTAAACGTACCATTAATTCCAGTCATTTGGCTACATTAACTAAGGAAAGTGCCAATTTTGGGATGTATGATTTCTAATTGTCTTAACTCACCACCACTAATAAGCTCAGTTTTTCACAAAAACAAATTCACTTCACACAGTAAGTCATCGAAGTCAGTTTTTTCTATTTTATCCATTGTGAATGATATTAGTTCCTATTCCCCTCGATAATCACCAGGCTTCGGTGTGAAAGAGGTATATGTCATGTTCTGAGGATACCATATAGCTGCTAAATGTCATAAAATACCTTTACAGTGTGAATAGAGAGATGAATGTGATTGAAAGAATCTGCATTTTCATCAAGATATTTTCTGGTTTTTTTGTTGGCTTTATGTATTTTTACTTAGTTGACAATGAATAGCCTACTGCTAGTTCCATGCCTACTCTTAGTTCCATGCGCTCATTTCTTTAGCTGCCAATGACTCACAGTGAATCAATGTCCATATGGCAGAGGCTGGTACTCTAGCATCAGTAGATCTGCATCATTTTAATTCCGATTTGTATTATTAATCACGTGACGATGATTTTGAGATATGAAAACATCATTATTGAAATTAAACTTTTCCATGGAAATGCAGATATGAAAATCATAACTGGCACACGAATATCATAACTGGGGAGGTGGAAAGTTGTTGGGTGACTGTTGCGGCAAAACATAAAGTGATCCCCATTGGTTGACAGAAAGGGATGTGATTATTGCACGAGTGAACCCATAGATTAATCACCAGGTGTGGTGGAAATGCCTGAGTGTGCTGTACTCATTGGCTGAAGTTAATAGGTGAATGCTAATGGTAAAGAAGAGGAGAGACGTGACACTGTCCTGATGAGTTAATATTATTAACACTACCATATACAGTAAATACCTGCTTTGCTGATGGGGTAATATGGACACTCCCAAATCAATACCTGTTATGCTAATGAGGTACCATTATAAACACTACCCTATAAATACCAGCTATACTGATGAGATAACATTATAGACACTACCTTAATACATGCTATGCTGGTGACGCATCATTAAAACCACTTCCATACAAATACAGTGGTTCCTCCTTTAAAGTTGCGAGCTTGCAGGACATAGAGGTACCCAGCGTCACGGCTTCATTGCTCCAGACCACCACAAGGGGAAGTTAAGGCACTCATTATGCATTTGGGTCCCAAGGTTTTTATATGACCAAACATATCGACTGGTTCCAATGACGATTTTTGACGCGATCCACCCTTGCCTTGTGGCGTTCTTCAAAAAAGATGGCTGACAAAACATTACGGTAATGTAATTTGTTATAACGTCATTATGAGTCAAGCAAAAAATGTAAAATTGAGAGGGATATGATAGTTAATGTAGAGACAAACGTTTGTGCATATTTTTTTGTCATAAAGTCATTTATGAAAATCGCTATTTAGCAAGTTATCTGACTAGCTAACATTTAGCCAGCTAGCTAATTTGTAATTCGTGTTGTTTAATGTTTTAGGGACTCCTGAGAAAACCAGCAAACCAGGCTGTCGTCTTGTGAAACAGTGGATGTAAAGAATCAAGCTAGCTAAAGCATTTACTGCAAATTGAATGTACAATTGTGTAAGCTTACTTTGCCATGGAGCTGAAGTAACATAGCTAGCTAACTATTTATTTGCTTATTGTGTATTGGAGAATAAACATAACTGTATGCCTATGGATATGTAGCTAGCTACAGTATGTAGCCAATCTGTGTATGGACCCTAAAACGTTAGGTTCTGAACTAATATTCATACCAATCGATGAACCTCAGCTATCATAGTTTTGTATAAACTTCAAATCTGAATGGCATTAATGATGCCTATGGATAGAGTAGAATATAACCACTTCATTGTGCCAAGGATGCAAGTCCTATATACACATGTACTGTAGTTATTACCACGCATGAGATTCCCACATTGTAGCCTGTACATTGAATATATTCACTGATCATGTACTCATCTTTGGAAAATAAAGGTGTGGTTCAAGTATGAATCTCTGAGACATTACTTTTCAGTCATATCAAACTCCATTATTTGAATGATGCTGTGTCTGCATGTATGTATTACAATTATACACTTCAACACTGTTTACCACTCCTGCACCTGGGACATCAATGATTACACATTGTAACTATGCAATAGACTAGAAAAATGATTGATTTGTAATTCGTACAGAAAAAAACGATGCATATCTAACTCCCTTCATCTGTATTCATCTGAGGACACAGGATAGTATTTTTTTATTTTATTTTTATTTTTTTTATTTTACCTTTATTTAACCAGGCAAGTCAGTTAAGAACAAATTCTTATTTTCAATGACGGCCTGGGAACAGTGGGTTAACTGCCTGTTCAGGGGCAGAATTTCAATGAGATACTTAATTTCAACCAGTGGAGAATGTGAAATGCTTTAATGAAAGAAGTTCATTATCCAGGTGTTATAAATACATAAATGCATTATATTTATGAGAATTGTAATATCATGAATACAAGTTCAATCTGAACTTCAATGCACATATGGTGTGCGTTATAAAACGAGGAAGAAAGACGAGGTGGGGAGAGAGGTGTAGAAGAGAGAAAGGGAAAGAGGTAAGAACAGCAGCAGACAGGATATGATTCATGAATTACAGTCCTACCCTAATATTCTCTTAGTTCATCACAATTGCGGTGTCTCCTTACCAGCCTTGGGCCCCCAGTTGGCCCAAAGGTTATCTTACGAGTGGGTGAGGTGGTGATGACTGGACTGGCTTCCTCTCTCACATCAAAACATACCTGCAGATGAGAGACAAATGGATAGAGAGCATGATTAAGCCTTGTTTTTTTTTATTCTAACACGGTCAGTCATCTTAAATCAGGAGGTGTAATCCAAAATTCACCTTGGATCCTTAACTCTGGGACTCTTACATCTCTGTCTGTATTTCAATGTAAAGAATCTCTTTAATAATACTTCCTGTTGACCCGACCAAGTGACATCTCACCTATGATCATGCTGTGCCTTATGTGTCAGCCAGTTCAGATGCAGGAGCGGTTCACCAAAACATCTGATATGTCCTAGAGGATTTAGGGAGAAGAGGGAGAGAGATGAAGTGAAGAAGAGAGGCTGTTATTGTGTGTGTGTGGTCTCACCTGGTGTCATGGGGACAATCAATAGAAGATAATGTCAATAGAAGATACTGTATGTGACACAGACACCTACAGAGTGTACCTGAAACATTTAAATATAGAGGGCTATGTGTCTCACCACTTGGTTATTGTAAAGCTAACCCCAGGGATATCAAGAATTGGCAGCAACAGATATTTCAGTGAAAATGACTGTGTTTATGTGGTGTAAATCTGAAAATTAGCAGCTGACATCTTAAAGGTTTTTTAAATTAATGCATGTGAGACAGGTTCCATGTACAACAAGACAGGCAGAGATGGAGAAAAAGAACACAGAACAGTGTTCCCACTGCCGGTTCCTCAGACAGTGACAATATCTGGCGGCAGGGTAGCCTAGTGGTTAGAGTGTTGGACTAGTAACCGGAAGGTTGCGAGTTCAAACCCCCGAGCTGACAAGGTACAAATCTGTCGTTCTGCCCCTGAACAGGCAGTTAACCCACTGTTCCCAGGCCGTCATTGAAAATAAGAATTTGTTCTTAACTGACTTGCCTGGTTAAATAAAATAAAAAAAAAATAAAAAAATAAATATCTACATTTTCGACCTCTTGGTCAGCTCACTCTCTGTAAGTAAAGAAAACAGCTTATTTTTTTAGATATGAAAACAATAACTGACGTATGACCGTTCAATCTAAAGCAGCAGATGTCATTTTTAGGATATGTCAATATAGCCCAGTGCTGCTTACCTGAGATGCCATCTTCGTAGGTGTCCGCTTTGACTTCCTTTGTGTCTGAAAAAAGTTGCTTTCAGAACAATGATTTTTGATTGAAAATATAAAAGGTTTGCTCTCGACAAAAAGACACAAATGTACCTCCATAGCATGTAATAATTTGCCTGTGAATAACCACACCTTCATACAAACGTGCTACTGTATGTAGAATTCTTGACGCACAACCAAAAAGCTGCCATATCCTGCCAGCACGCCCACAAGTGAGCCACCCAGGAGCAGAATGTTGATGTGTGGAAAAGGCAAAGGAATGAGATGGGAACAGCAATTTTTGCAAGTAGGGGAGGAGGGCTAATAGCTGAACAATAGACTATTCAGCCTTTAATAAAGAATAGTCTAATAGCCGAGCAAGGTGTGAATCCCCCCACCCTCCTATCACAGACCAGATGTGCCCTTATGATCAACGGGTAGCTTGCTACTCAACGTAATAAAGTAATGACTTTTCAAATAAGTTACCTTACCCGTTATGTTGACTGACAATTTGTTAGCGACGCTGCCCTTACGAACCACATAACATATCATTACAATAGTATGTACCGGTATGTTAGCTAGCTACCTAACATTAGTAGTTATACATCAAACTTGCCAGTATATTAACTATTGACTTGATTATTCTCGTCATTCTTAGCTAAGCTAAATGGTATAGTCATTGTGCTTTCTCAATGGACATTCGGATGCTTTCGTAAATTAGCTCTGGCTCTCTATAGGCTGCACAATAGAACGAGTCAAAATACACCCAAGGCTGAAAAACAGCTTAAGAACGTTGGCTAAACTAGAACACTCGCGCGAGCCCATAGCAAATTAATGGAATCGAGCGTTCGCAGAGCCTGTTTTTTTCTGGTCTAGTGATTGATAGCAAACAAGCTCGTTGCCCAGCCTTATATAATTACAAACTTCCAGGTCTCAGACTGAGTGACGTTACCGATTGAAATGCTATCAGCGCGCACACCGCTAACTAGCTAGCAATTTCACACCGATTACACCCGACTTTTAAAAAAATCAAAAGATACACATTGCGAGTTATTTGGCGAAATAGACAGACATGCCTATATTTCCCCCGTAGGAAACAAGGGGAAAACCTCAGAGTTCCAATATTATTTTTGTTGTTTACATTTGAACTATAAAACAACGTGAGCAGGTCTCATTGCCAACAGTAGCGAAGCAGGAACAATAAACTGTGAATAGAACGTTAGGAAGGCGAGTTGGTGCCACGGTGCTACTATCTTCACAGATTTCAGAGCACTCTCATCTGAGTGTACCAGAGCGTAGAATAATTACTTTACGAGCGCTCAACACCCGTTGAATATAGCCGGTGTTAGTAATTGTCGGAGAAAAAGTGTAATTAAATTGTTTCCAGTAGCACATTTACAGTCACCAACGTTCTGGTTAACACTGCCTTACCAACTTTGCCAGGGCGAGTAAAATGATCAGAGTTGTCTCATTTGTGTCTGGAAGTAGCTAGCCAATGTTAGCTTGGGTGCTTGACTGCCGTTGTAAGGCCAGAACGCTCAAATCAAACCTACTACTCGGCACGAACGTCCAGTGTGCGCACCGAGAGCAGAACGGTCTGAATTTAAAACTGACAATTTTTCTCTGAACGGAAACACCATAATATTAATCAAATTAATTAAGCCAAATTTCTTAAAATCAGTCCCATATACTATGCTATTACAAAAAAAAACGTTTTAAATTCTCTGGTAATTGTCACGCCCTGGCCATAGAGAGGCTTTTATTCTCTATTTTGTTTAGGCCAGGGTGTGACTAGGTTGGACATTTTCTATTTCTTTGTTTTTGGCCGAGTGTGGTTCCCAATCGTTGTCTCTGATTGGGAATCATACTTAGGCAGCCTTTTTCCCACTTGTGTTTTGTGGGTAGTTCGTTTTTGTTTCTATCATGAACACTTACCATGCTGTGCTTTGGTCCGTTCCTCATTCCGACGAGAGCCGTGACAGTAATGCCAATACGGAATATTATCAAATGCTTCTCAAAGATGCCCTCTGGTGGTCAAACTAGCAATAACTTGCAGTAACAGAAGAAATGGCTGAGAATGACATGACGGGCCACAGAATGCTGCAGCAGCACGCAGGGTGTGCCGCGGTATGACACATACTTTTAACTTCTTGCTCCTACTTGAGACGCAGATGTCTCAACTAGTCACCTGGAAATGCAAATGCGCTACGCTAAATGCTAAATGTACTCGTTAAAACTCAAACGTTCATCAAAATACACATGCAGGGTATTGAATTAAAGCTACACTCGTTGTGAATCTAGCCAACAAGTCAGATTTTTTAAATGCTTTTCGGCGAAAGCATGAGAAGCTATTATCTGATAGCATGCACCCCCCAAAATACCAGCACGACACGTAAACAACAGATTTTGCGGTAGCCGGCACTACCCAAAACGCAGAAATAAAATATAAAACATTCATTACCTTTGATGATATTCTTTGTTGGCACTCCTATATGCCCCATAAACATCACTATTGGGTCTTTTTTTCGATTAAATCGGTCCATTATTACCCAAAATAGCCATCTATGGAAGCTGTGCAAATCAGAAAAAAACATTGTTTTAAAACGCAGCGTCATTTTTTTAAATTAAAAAAGTCGACGATAAACTTTCACAAAACACTTCGAAATACTTTTGTAATCCAACTTTAGGTATTAGTAAACGTTTATAATCTATCAAAATGATTACAGGGCGATGTGTATTCAATAGCTCCTCGTCTTCAAATCAATGGCTGAAAATGTGCACTTCAAAACATCCTGGCGGAGACCGGAAGAAATGGAATCCAGTTAGTTGGATTTACCAACAAAAAACTCCCCGGATAATGACGACAATGGCGACATCGTGTGGAATCTGTAGGAATTGCATGCAGGTCCATAATTAATTTTGTGCCTTTTTAACAATCCATGAAAGTGACGCATGGATATTATTTTTAGCTTTCAGAGAGCAGTTTTTCTTGCGCTTTTCGATGAAACACACAATCTGTTATAGTCACAGCCGTGATTTAACCAGTTTTAGAAACTTCAGAGTGTTTTCTATCCACACATACTAATCATATGCATATACTATATTCCTGGCATGAGTAGCAGGACGCTGAAAAGTTGCGCGATTTTTAACAGAATGTTCGAAACAGGAGGGGGTAGGATGAAGAGGTTTTAAAGGAAGGACCACTGTACCTACTATGTTGATGAGATAGGAATCGATGTGAATTAAAAAGTTTATTAGATGAATGAAATAACAATCCATTTAGACCAGCCTTACCGATTGAAATTTACTCTTTTCGACAACATTTGCAATTACAAATTACAATCATGAGGTTGGAGTAAGATCTTTCAGATCTAACGCCCAAATGACTGGAATAATGTACCTATAGAAATCTTAAGAAAGAACTTAAGAAAGCCCTTTTTCAAATGTTAAGAACAAACGTTGTGTTTTTTATTAGTAGTTGTACAACTTTGTTAAAAAAAAATTAGCTGTTAAAAACTCTTAAGGATCCGTCAATTTTCGCCTAAAATAACAAACCCAAGTCTATCTGGCTCTAACTCAGGACCTGAATCAAGGATATGCATATTATTGATACCATTCGAAAGGAAACACTTTGAAGTTTGTGGAAATATGAAAATAATGTAGGAGAATATAAGACAAAAAATCTGGTAAAAGATAATACAAAGAAAAAAAATATCCGCTCTTTTGTATTTTTGTGTATAATCATCTTTGAAATGCAAGAGAAAGGGCATAATGTATTATTCCAGCCCAGGTGCAATTTATATTTTGTCCACTAGTTGACACTATTGCATTTCTGTTCAAAATTTTGTATCAAGACTGCCCAAATGTGCCTAATTGGTTTATTAATAACTTGTCAAGTTCTTAACTGTGCCCTCGCCTCAAACAATAGCATGTTTTTTTTTCACTGTAATAGCTACAGTAAATTGGACAATGCAGTTAAATTAACAAGAATTTAGGCTTTCTGCCAATATCAGATATGTCTATGTCCTGGGAAATGTTCTTGTTACTTAAAACCTCATGCTAATCACATTAGTCTACTTTAGCTCAACCGTCCCATGGGTGGGACACCGATCTGTAGAGATCCTTAATATTAATATTTTTTAATGCAAGTCTTTGTTTTGAATTATTGTTATTCTTTGTTATTATTAGACAGTAGTTACCATACTATCCTTTTTTAAAGTATTAACATAACATAATAATTTTTGCTGAATCCGCTACAACATTTGCTAAACTGTGTATGCAATCAATACACTTTGATTTGACTTCCATATTATTTTTTTTATTTTTATTTGGACTCTTGAAAACAAGATGGTGTGCATCAAGAGATCCTGCAAAAACATGTTTATATTTGTTCTAATTTCTAACTAATAAATGTCAAGAAATGTATGTTCTATCGTTGCCATGGCAGAGGGCTGTATATGTGTACATACAGTGCCTTGCGAAAGTATTCGGCCCCCTTGAACTTTGCGACCTTTTGCCACGTTTCAGGCTTCAAACATAAATATATAAAACTGTATTTTTTTGTGAAGAATCAACAACAAGTGGGACACAATCATGAAGTGGAACGACATTTATTGTATATTTCAAACTTTTTTAACAAATCAAAAACTCAAAAATTGGGCGTGCAAAATTATTCAGCCCCTTTACTTTCAGTGCAGCAAACTCTCTCCAGAAGTTCAGTGAGGATCTCTGAATGATCCAATGTTGACCTAAATGACTAATGATGATAAATACAATCCACCTGTGTGTAATCAAGTCTCCGTATAAATGCACCTGCACTGTGATAGTCTCAGAGGTCCGTTAAAAGCGCAGAGAGCATCATGAAGAACAAGGAACACACCAGGCAGGTCCGAGATACTGTTGTGAAGAAGTTTAAAGCCGGATTTGGATACAAAAAGATTTCCCAAGCTTTAAACATCCCAAGGAGCACTGTGCAAGCGATAATATTGAAATGGAAGGAGTATCAGACCACTGCAAATCTACCAAGACCTGGCCGTCCCTCTAAACTTTCAGCTCATACAAGGAGAAGACTGATCAGAGATGCAGCCAAGAGGCCCCTGATCACTCTGGATGAACTGCAGAGATCTACAGCTGAGGTGGGAGACTCTGTCCATAGGACAACAATCAGTCGTATATTGCACAAATCTGGCCTTTATGGAAGAGTGTCAAGAAGAAAGCCATTTCTTAAAGATATCCATAAAAAGTGTTGTTTAAAGTTTGCCACAAGCCACCTGGGAGACACACCAAACATGTGGAAGAAGGTGCTCTGGTCAGATGAAACCAAAATTGAACTTTTTGGCAACAATGCAAAACGTTATGTTTGGCGTAAAAGCAACACAGCTGAACACACCATCCCCACTGTCAAACATGGTGGTGGCAGCATCATGGTTTGGGCCTGCTTTTCTTCAGCAGGGACAGGGAAGATGGTTAAAATTGATGGGAAGATGGATGGAGCCAAATACAGGACCATTCTGGAAGAAAACCTGATGGAGTCTGCAAAAGACCTGAGACTGGGACGGAGATTTGTCTTCCAACAAGACAATGATCCAAAGCAAAATCTACAATGGAATGGTTCACAAAGAAACATATCCAGGTGTTAGAATGACCAAGTCAAAGTCCAGACCTGAATCCAATCGAGAATCTGTGGAAAGAACTTAAAACTGCTGTTCACAAATGCTTTCCATCCAACCTCACTGAGCTCGAGCTGTTTTGCAAGGAGGAATGGGAAAAAATGTCAGTCTCTCGATGTGCAAAACTGATAGAGACATACCCCAAGTGACTTACAGCTGTAATCGCAGCAAAAGGTGGCGCTACAAAGTATTAACTTAAGGGGGCTGAATAATTTTGCAATTTTTCAGTTTTTGATTTGTTAAAAAAGTTTGAAATATCCAATAAATGTCGTTCCACTTCATGATTGTGTCCCACTTGTTGTTGATTCTTCACAAAAAAATACAGTTTTATATCTTTATGTTTGAAGCCTGAAATGTGGCAAAAGGTCGCAAAGTTCAAGGGGGTCGAATACTTTCGCAAGGCACTGTATACATTTTTTATATCTCTGACTTTTGATTGCATACAACATTGACCTGCAATCTTGAATCACTGAGTTTCAGGACTATGATGGTACAACTGTTTTGCTTCTAGTTTTGGACAAAGTATTGCCTTTGTCTCACCTGCCGGTACCTGGAAGGACTAGGACTGTTTGCGGAGATGGGATGACTGTTGGTGCTCGTTGTTGCCTAGGGACTTTTGTTCATGGAAGACTAGTTCCCTAGGAGCGGCTAGCTACGACAGAGAAACAGTGAATGTCTGAGACGGTGAGGTGCCCTTATGAAGAGCTCCTGGTCTGTGTCAATATGACTGATTATCCCTGGCTGTAACATTGATGCCCCCCCTTCACCCAAGCCAACAGCAGACAATGAACATTATTACTAGCTACTTTCATAAATGTTATTAATTGCTCCTATATCTATTTGTTTATTGTGTTTTGGAATAATACCGTGTCAATGTCAATTTTACTCGCAATTCAGCCTGATGCTGCCAGTTGCACAATGTTGTTGAAGAATAGTCAAATCCGTTCTCTCTCTTCTCTCTCTGATCTGCCACAGTATATTGTATCAGCAGGCATTTATTTCCAATCCGTTTACTTTCCCTCTCTTATTTCTTATTTTTCTTCACTGAATGGGCACCATGATGCAAATTCATATGAATGTGTACATTAAGTAATCTGGATGGTTGAAATTATGGTGGTGGTGATGAAGAGGATGGTGGTGGTGGTGTTGGTGTCTCTACTAACAGATAACAGAGTGATAGAACAGGTTATTTTAATCTCTTTCCATTATTACATCGCTCAGCTGAACACATCACCGGGAGATGGGTGACAAATAAGAGGGAGGGTGATAGAGTACATTATAGAATGTTAATAATAATGGCAGCATTAATGAAAGATTTCAGATTGGTACTGTACAATGTGTCTTTGCCATGGCATCTCCCACATTTGGTTACTCATCCAGATTTGATGTGCAGGAAAGCTGGTTTGACAATGGGACAAACATTTATGATTATATTAATTTCCTCCTATATGGAGAAAATATGTGATTGTTATGCACTAGCACACACCAGTATTAAAGTAGGTAGCTATGGACAAAGAATAATGGGTTGATTGCATAAGCAATATGTGGATATATTTTTTTAGCTCCTTTTGATGGAGTTGTGGAGAAAAGGTTCATTTTTACCTCATGTGGACACTCAAACAAGATGACAAATATAACTTGGCTATATACATAGTTGAGTACCGAGTTGATGTGCAGGGGTACGAGGTAATGTGCAGGGGTACGAGGTACTTGAGGTAGCAATGTACATAGGTAGGGATAAAGTGACTAGGCAATAGGATAGATAATAAACAGTAGCAGCAGCGAATGTGATGAGGCAAAATAGTTAGTGCAAAAAGGAACAATGGAGTTAACCAGGACTAACTATTTAGCAGTTTTATGGCTTAGGGGTAGAAGCTGTTAAGGATCATGTTGATTCCAGACTTGGTGGATCAGTACTGCTTGCCATGCGGTAGCAGATAGAACTGTCTATGGATTGAGTGGCTGGAATCTTTGACAATTTTTAGGGCCTTCATCTGTCACCGCCTGGTATAGAGGTCCTGGATGGCAGAGAGCTTGACCCCAGTGATGTACTGGGCTGTATGCAATACCCTTTGTAGTGCCTTGTGGTCAGATGACAAGCACTTGCCATAGCAAACGGTGATGCAGCTAGTCAAGGTGATCTCAATGGTGCAGCTGCAGAACTTTTTGAGGATCGTAGGGCCAAAACCGGATCTTTTCAGCCTCCTGAGGGGAAAGAGGCTTTGTCGTACCTTCTTAATAACCAGTTGGATTTAGGGGGCGCTATTTACATTTTTGGATGAAAAACGTTCCCGTTTTAAACAAGATATTTTGTCATGAAAAGATGCTTGACTATGCATATAATTGACATCTTTGGAAAGAAGACACTCTGACGTTTCCAAAACTGCAAAGATATTGTCTGGGAGTGCCACAGAACTGATGTTACAGGCGAAACCCAGATAAAAATCCAACCAGGAAGTGCCGCATTTTTTGAAACCGCCTCATGCCAATGACTCCTTATATGGCTGTGAATAAGCTACGAATGAGCTTACGTTTTCCACGTTTTCCGCAAGGTGTCTACAGCATTGTGACGTCTTTTTAGGCATTTCCCTTGAAGAATGGCTGTAAGAGACCATATATGGCATGGTGTCTCCCACAGAAAACCTTGCGTAAAATACTGAGGTAGCCATTTTTCCAATCGCTTCTTATGAGAATCCAACTGCCTCGATGGATATATTATCGAATATATTTGTTAAAAACACCTTGAGGATGGATCCTAAACAACGTTTGCCGTTATAGTTGTAGCATTTTTCGGTCGATTTCTCAGCCAAGCATGGTGAAGAAACAGGAGCTTTTTCACCTACAAAAATAATATTTTTGGAAAAAAGGAATATTTGCTATCTAACTGGGAGTCTCCTGAGTGAAAGCATCCAAAGTTCTTCAAAGGTAAATTATTTAATTTGGTTGCTTTTCTTATTTTTGTGAAAATGTTGCCTGCTGCCAGCAGAGCCTAGCACAGCATTATGCCATGATAAACTTACACAAATGCTTGTTTAGCGTTGGCTGTAACGCATATTTTGAAAATCTGAGATGACAGTGTTGTTAACAAAAGGCTAAGCTTGTGTTTGAATATATTTATTTCATTTCATTTGCGATTTTCATGAATAGGAAAGGTTTATAGGGGTATTTATGTTCGTTGCGTTATGCTAATGCATTTGAGGCTATGATTACGCTCCCGGATACGGGTTTGCTCGTCGCAAAAGGTTAACGACTGTGTTGGTGTGATAATTTCTTAGTGGTGTGGACAAAAAGTAACGTAAAGCTCTCAACCCGCTCCACTACAGCCCCGTTAAGGTGGATGGGGGCGTGCCCGACCCCTTGTTTCCTGTAGTCCACAATCAGCCGATTTGTCTTGCTCATGTTGAGGGAGAGGTTGATGACCTGGCACATCACTCGCAGATCCCTGACCTCCTACTTATAGGCTGTCTCATCGTCGTCGGAGTTCAGGCTGACCACCGTTGTGTCATCAGAAAACTTAATTATGATGTTGGAGTCGTGCCCGGCCACACAGTCGTGGTTGAATAGAGAGTACAAGAGGGGACTAAGCACGCCCCTGTGTTGAGGATCAGCGTGGCAAATGTGTTGTTGCCTACCCTCACTACCTGGGAGTGACCTGACAGAAAGTTCAGGATCCAGTTGCAGAGGGAGGTGTTAAGTCCCATGGTCCTGAGCTTAGTGATGAGCTTTGATGGCACTGTGGAGTTAAAGGCTGAGCTATTGTCAAGGAACAGAATTCTCACTTAGGTGTTCCTCTTGTCCAGGTGGGAGAGGGCAGTGTGGAATGTAATAGAGACGGCGTCATCTGTGGATCTGTTGGGGCGTTATGTGAATTGGAGTGGTTCCAGGGTGTCTGGGATGATGGTGTTGATGTGAGCCATGACCAGCCTTTCAAAGCATTTCATGGCTACAGATGTGAGTGCTACGGAGTGAAAGTTAGTTAAATAAAAAAAATAAAAATAATAATAAAACAGTCATTTAGAAAGGTTACCTTGGTGTTCACTTTCAACTCCTTGTTGGAAACAAAATCAAATGTTTTTTTTGTCATTCCAATACAAAAACAATAGACACGGTATCCATTTAGTCCCAAACCCTATCTCTCTAAATTAGCACTAATGGACCACTCTCATCCCCCTCCTCCTTCCTTCCCCAATTTCAACAAAAATCCTGTACCACTCAAAACGTATCTACTTGGTAACCTTGTCGGGCGTAGATGATCTCACTGTCTATTTACATCCAGGACGTTATGTCAAGACAGGCAAGGTCATTACTCATGAATAAGCCCCCGAAGTGCTCTCACGTTAGCTTGCCCTGCTTGGGGACTCCTGAGAGCAACCTTCGCAATTAGCCAACCTGCTATTCATCTGACTGACAGCCCCTAGCACCCTATCTACCCATGGAGCAAGGACAGAACGGCATCCCCTACCCATGGATGGAGGCAGGGGCCAGATCCACTGGCTGTCACCCGAAACACCAGGGCCAACACTAAGTTGATATTTTATTGAGTTGTCAAAAGATTTCACACTTGAAAGACTATTATTGATTCATGGTTGAAATCTGGGTTAGAATTATGGATGTCAATCATTTCAACCATAAATCAATGATATGATTTCAAGTTGGAAATCTGTGAATTATTTCTATAACCACCTGATTACATTGATGATGGAAGTTAAATTAACATGATACCATTGATAAAGGAAGTTGAAATAACAAGGAAACTATCCTGAGGGTAATGCTAGGATTGAAACAATGTAAAACTGTAACTGTCTAATTGCTTAGGGCAGGATTGCAAAAAAAGTATCTACTGTATGTAAATATGTGAAACGTGGATACATTTCAGATGTTAAATCAATAAATGAAAATACTCCCAGTGCATTAGCAGTACAACCCTATTAACTTGTGACATTTTTTTCAGTTATTTGCGTGCAGTGTTTGTGTATGGCTTTAATTTGCTAACATGGTTGCATGTCAATTGACCTTGTTCATCTCTTGGCTCCAGACTGATGGGTGCTGCAGGCATCTCCTTCAGGGTGCATACTTTTACTAGCAAGATGAGTGTCACTTTCTTCATGCCTTCTATACCCACAAAGCAACGTAGCAATGCTGATTCCTAGCAACGTAGCAATGCTGATTTGCAAATCACAGGATGTTTGTCTGTTTCAAATGCTAATTTACTGTATAATCATCAGCTCAGTATAGATAGACTAGAGTAACGTCAAACTTACAGTCACTCACAGCAACGTTTACATCATGTCACTTATCCATTTTAGTCAAAGTAATTTCATGGTAGCTTCTTATATTCAGTAGAACCATTCACTTGATTTTCATTTGTATGTTGAAATATATAAGAGACATAATGGAAACCGAGAGACATTGTTTTACTTATTTTCCCTCATTAACTGTACATCGCAGACATCATAAATATAATCTGAGAAAAAGTGTCTAATTTCTTTATTATTTCAGGACACGCACTGAGCCAATTAGTTAATCATTATAGCGAGGCAGGTGGTGCACTAATACAAGATAATAACACACCTTGGGCATTCCGAGCCACTGTGCTGCGCAGGGCTTTTCAGCAACAGTGCACAGCACACATGTCTAATTGGCTGGTGGAACAGGAGGGCAAATGGAAGAGAACAAGAAAAGGAGAGAAAAAACACCAGGTTATAACCAAAACGATTTATGTCTCAAACATTTGTGTTATTGTATTTATAGCTCCAAGCTGGTTAAAGCTGGTTATTTTGACTTGGATAATAACATATTGTTTGGTGGATAACCTAGTATAGGCACTAGGCAGCCACATGTAACTTCATAACACATGGAGGATTGAAGTCTCTAGAGAACAAGAGAGAAGTAGATATTTGTTCGAACTACAAGAAAGGGTAAATGAAAAAAGCCTGGGGTCACAATCTCCTCCTCCTTCTTCTGTCTCCCCTGATTAAAAACATACAAACAAACAGAGAACAGATTGCCATGAATTCTGATGAGGTGCTTCCTTTATATCTTTCATTTGATTTCAAGAGAACGTGACAAAAAACTAAAGGGATCAAGCAAATATGTTTGCTTTGATGTGGAACTTCCCCGCTAAGTCTTGTTGGATTGTCATAAGGAACTATTTTATTAAGGCACAACATCAAACATGAATCTGAGGCTTCATACTCACACATCTCAAACTTAAAAATAATACTTTTCTTAATGTCAAAGAAAGGGTGTCACGTTCGTTGTATAGAGGAGACCAAGGCGCAGATTGATTTGAATACATCCTTCTTTTATTAACGAAGAACACTGAAGAACACTAAACAAACTAGCAAAAAGAACAACCCAAACTTGCCACTATATAACAAGAGTGCTGAAACAGGCAACTACACATAGACAATAACCCACAGATAAACCAAGGAATATGGCTTCCTAAATATGGTTCCCAATCAGAGACAATGATAAACAGCTGCCTCTGATTGAGAACCAATCTAGGAAACCATAGACATATAAACCCCTAGACTAGATAAACCCCTAGACATACAAAAAACCCTAGACAATACAAAAACTATACACACCACCCTTGTCACACCCTGACCTAACCAAATAATAAAGAAAACAAAGATAACTAAGCTCAGGGCGTGACAAAGGGTACACATCAAAATCAAATCAATGTTTATCAGTCACGTACACAGTTTAGCCAATGTTAGTGGGTGCAGTGAAATGCATGTGTTACTAGCTCCTAACAGCACTGTAAAATGTCAAACAAGAAGCCTACACAAATAATTTGAAAAAAAAAAAATAGAAGCAAGAAGTTAAGAACGCAGAATGAATCCAATTAAAAACCCAAATAACACTATCAGTAATCCAAATGCAATTTATGAGTATATACACCAACAAATGTATAGTAACAATGATATGTATAGTGAGCTATGTCAAGAATCCAGTATGTACAGTAAATACACAGTGTACATAAACAGTGTAACAAAAATGCAATGTGAGGTAATAGATATATTAGAATGAGCTACAGTGTGTGAGAATATCCACAGTGTGAAAACAGTACGGGAAGTGTCCAGTGTTTAAAAGCTGTTTGTATGAATAGCAGCAATGTGACTGGAGCGCGATGAGCTTCTAATACAAACATACTGCGTTTGACGGTTCTCGGCTGTCAGTTTGCAGAGTATCACAGGTCACACATACGTTCTCGAATGAAAACGCTCCTGGCAACAGGTGAATGCTCATGCCTGGATTCCGTACACATCAATTACTGTTTGTGTGTGATGATGTGGGTGCTGTATTTTCATCATACATCATGTACGACATCATACATTTACAGTCAAGTAAAGTCCAACTGTCTATAACAAAGTTTTACATATCAAAATGCATATTCAGTCATACAGTCTTCTCATTCCAAGCAGGACTGTACATTTGTTCATAATGTTCCCACGAAAGGGAAGGAGCAATTTTAGACAAACATAACTTGTAAAATAAGACGGGTGCAGTTATGCCAACTATGGATGGTCATCAGTGAGAGCTATTTACTGTACTGTATGCAAACAACTTCGCCACATGTATTCAGAGAAACGCTGGTTTGGGATTCAAAAATTGCTACAGTTCACACATGCACTTATTTTTATTATACCCATAGTAACAGTGGTGTTTTTTCAAAAACTATATTGATTTTAGATTCAGGTACAGTAAATCCATTTGGAAGAATCCAGGGTGGATTGGATAAGGAACATTAAGAGGCAACTTCGAGCCCACCCCACTATCTTTAATAAGATATAAGGTGTCCCTCTCTCTCCCGTCAAGGAGCATGGCACCTTGAGTGATAAACATACTTAGGGTCACTTATTCAAATTAGCTTGGTGCTCTGGAGTCATCACTCTTCATTTAATGTGCTTTCAGAGCCCCTCCTGACCTGCCAATCATAATCTAATGTCCAATCAGAACCCTTTAGTGTCCCTGTCACCACTGAGATAACTGCATTAGTGAGGCAGTTTTTCTGCAGCATCCCTCCCTACAGTGAGACCTGAGATTCCAGGGCTGTACCTCCAGTGCTTGAAGCTCATGTAAATTACCTAAACAGCCATTTCATCTCCCCTGCACACTTAACAGCATAGCATAACACCCGGGAGCGCAGCAGGTACAGCGGGGTGTCACGTTCAGAAAATGGGGTTTAATTTCATAGCTAACGGAGGACAATAATCCTATCAATAAACAAGGATCAGATAGCTGTTTTGTATTCAATGTTTCTCCCTCCCCTCTCTCACCTTCATGTTTCCCCATCAGCCATCTTATACACTGAGTGTACAAAACATTAAGGACACCTGCTCTTTCCATGACATCGACTGCCAGGTTAATCCAGATGAAAGCTATGATTCCTTATTGTTGTCACTTGTTAAATCCACTTCAATCAGTGTAGATGACGGGGAGGAGACAGGTTAAAGAAGGATTTTTAAGCCGGGAGTCAATTGAGACATGGATTGTGCATGTGTGCCATTCAGAGGGTGAATGGGAAAGACAATAGATTTACAGTGCCTTCAGACATTATTCACATCCCTTGACACATTCCACATGTTGTTGTGTTACAGCCTGAATTTAAAATCAATTCAAGTGCCATTCTTTTTTGTCACTGATCTATGTACAATTAATTAAAAATGAAAAGCTGAAATGTCTTTGGACAATAAATATTCAACCCATTTGTTATGGCAAGCCTAAATAAGTTCAGAAGTAACAATTGGCTTTACAAGACATGTAATAAGTTGCATGGACTAATAATAGCATTTAAGGTGATTGTTGAATGACAACCTCATCTCTGTACCCCACACATACAATTATTTGTAAGGTCCCTCAGTCAAGCAGTGAATTTCAAACACAGATTCAACCACAAAGGCCAGGGATGTTTTCCAATGCCGCGCAAAGAACTACAAAATAAATTGAAAATAAAATGGAATAACCCTTTGAGCATGTTGAGCATGTTGAAGTTTACCTGTACAGATAAAAATATTCCAAAACATGCATCCTGTTTGCAAGAAGGCACTAAAGTAATACTGCTAAAAATGTGGCAAATCAATTCATTTTTTGTCCTGAATACAAAGTGTTATGTTTGGGGCAAAGCCAATAAAACACACTACTGAGTTCCAATTGTCATATTTTCAATCATAGTGGTGGCTGCATCATGTTATGGGTATGATTGTGATCGTTAAGGCCTGGGGAGTTTTTCAGGATAAAAAAATATATATAATTGAGCTAAGCACAGGCAAAAACCTGGAGGAAAACCTGGTTCAGTCGACTTTCCACCAGACACTGGGAGATTAATTCACCTTTCAGGTGGACAATAACCTAAAACACAAGGCCAAATATACACTGGAGTTGCTTAGTGGCCGAGTTACATTTTTTAATTAAATCTGCTTAAAAATCTATGGCAAGACCTAAAAATGGTTGTCAGGCAATGATCAACATCCTATTTGACAGAGCTTGAATAATTTAAAAAATATATATTTAAAATGGGGAAATGTTGCACAATCCAGGTGTGGAAAGCTCTTTGAGATTTACTCAGAAAGACTCACAGTGCAACTCAATATTAAGAAGGTGCCATTAATGTTTTGTACACTCAGTGTATCTCTCATACATACTGTATGTGCACTCAAACCCCCCACCACCACCCCAAAAAATAAAAAACAACAACAACATTTGTTCTGTCTGGAAGATTTGCAGATGTTATTACCTGAGATATCCAGCAGGGAAAATAATTCTACAAAAATGACAGCAGACATCAATCTTTTCCACATCACTAAAGACTGAATAAAATGGATAACTTTTAAATGCATTAATCAATAAAAAAGTTTTGTGAAACAAGACAATATATGAATGCTCATCGATGGCCAAGATAATAGATGCCCGTATCTGAACAGCCATCACGCCATATCCTGTAATAAGACACGAAGATAAAATCACTCACACAAAACACACACACACACAGCCTACCCTGCTGTCTCATGTATATAGAGAAATTAATATGGCCCTTCTTAGATCCGTAGCGTGCCTTTTATTGTGTTAGCACCTCTGAGGGACTAGAATGTCACTGTCTCTGCCACGTCTCTCTACCTCCATCTTAACTGACACAGTGGTTTGAGCGATGATAGCTGTCGCTGCTCCGAGGGGGAATCTAAATGAACTGACAGCGACTGGAGCCAAGAAGACACCTCGCTCCCGAAATCCCCTGACAACCTTATTTATACTAAGGACTTTATATAGAATGATGAGGCCTGGAAACCATGCAATTGAGGCATCGCAAGATAGCACATAATTCCTCACACCAGGTTTATCTTCTAGACAACCTGCTTAGGGATGTGGTTGCTCTTGTGACTACTGTCATATTCAGACATGTGTGACTCTACATATTATGTAATATGTATTTATTTTACATTATAGCTTTTTAAGAGGGCAACACAGGTACAGTACGAAAGTGAAGCGATCTGGTTCGGCTGGGGGTGTAGTCAATTGACGTCATGATTTCGGAGATAGTATAGAGACAGAAAACATAACAGTTGGACACCATTTTGTAAAGATTCACAGTGATTGTCAGTTTTCTGTTAGCCCACTGTTACAGTCACAACAAAGAGAGAACACAGCCCATGGCAAGAGACCCAATGGACCATGGTGTTGTGCACAATGGGGCATTTGTTCAATTTGCTGCCTCGCCAATTCAAAGTGGAACTCTTTGCCGGCCACATAATGGCATGCTGGTATACAGTTTACTCCATAGAGGACATAGAAACAAGCGTGATAAAAAATTTATCACAACTTTGGGGTTTTACCTTGTGTGACAACCACTGTCAGGAACTAGAGGATTTATTAGGGAAAATAAGAGGATGAGACCAGTTACTATGCTGCAGAACTACTGTTTATCTCTCAAGCTGTGAGGATTAAAGACAATGTAAAATAGGCTGTTTGCAGGCTGATATCCACCCAGCTTTCATAGCTGGATATGGAGTAGCAAGAGAGTTTACTCAGGCAATACCGGTTTAATAGCCTAAAGCCAGTAGCAAGACAGACAATTTGATGAGTAAATATTTAAACAAAGGAAAATCCCATATAGATAACAGGCATTTCTTTCGGTGTATTAACTAATCGGAAAATTAAGCAGCTGTCTATGGTTGAAGCGATGACACACAACAGCACCCTCGTTTTCCACAATAGATTTTACTCCCAATATGTCCATCACAACTGTTGCCATTCTCAAATATGCTGCGAGAGTGGACCTAGGAAAGTGTACTCTCTTTAAAAAAACTGAGCATTGACACTACAGATATACCTTTTTCTACATTAGCCCCATTACCAAATAAAAAAATGCATGTATTCATATATTTGCTTCACTGCTATTGCTACAAATATAGACCTAGAAACTGACTGAGAGATTTCTGACGTTCACATTAGCTTTAACAGTTTGTGGTAATAAATCGAGGCAGTAGGAGAATATCACTTTTTTGGCCTCAGCTGCAATGTCAATAAATGCATTGGGAGGAGTAAGAAAGGAAGGAGGAAATGGAGATGGTGTGCGTGAATGTTTTTTAGGCTAGTGTGGAATCGCAGTCTGCTGGCTCAGGGAAACAAATAGATCTGCCCAAGCCATATCCCACACCCCATGGTGCCCACAGGAAGATAGGGAAAACAAGGGAATGAGAGAGAGAGAGCGGGAGGGGGAGGGGGGAGAGAGGGCTGAAGAGAATAACATTTTACTTTTAAATCAAATGAAGTTACACCATTTACTCATTACAGATTAAATTGACAAAATCATCCAAATCCTTCAAGTGTGAAAATGAAGGACAGTCAGTCAATTTTGGAACAATTTTAAACAAGTTAGCAGGTCTCCCCAGAATTCTTCCTGTTTTTCTTTGTGTATACTGCACACTTAGAGTCTTCAAGATTTTCCAATATGGCATCCTGGTCAATCTGGAGACAAAAGAAACACACACCTGGCTAGCGGAGTAGAACACACTCCTAGCTGGAAAAATAAGATTGGCTGAACAAGTTGGGATGCCATATTGGAAAAGAAAAGTAGATCCTCACACTCTAGGAGCTGATGAAGGCAGCTTGTCTGTTGAAATGTTGGTTATACAATTATTGCATCTGAGCTCCAAGAGTGTGAGGCTCTCCTTTTATTTTCCAATATGGCATCCCAACTTCGGCCAATCTTATTTTGCCAGCTAGGACAGCATTTGGATGAATGCGACCATGCTCTTACAAGAAAAATAAACATGTTAGCTACACTTTCACATATGCCTTTTTCACATTTTAATGTCATCTCGGGCTGTCAAATGAAAATGCAATTTCACATGTGAAAATGTGATTCAACATGTTATTCTGCTCATTCAACATGAGTTTTTTTGTAAGGGGGTGTCCGTGTCTGGCAAAGGAAACTGGGAATTTCCTTCCCTTCCCTCCAGGGATGGAGACACTTTGTCCTAATAGCAAACCGAACACCTGTTCCTCTCAACCTGTCTCAATTTATCCTCCGTATGCTCCAGCCACAACCATTGGAGGTCTGCAGAATACAACTCATGAATAATCCATGAAGTGGATTTATGTTTTAATCCGTTTATTTATTTCTTGTGTGCGGAAGGCTAATGAGAAGCATCAATCATGGTTTAAAGCGGAGGGAAAATGTGTGTACCCCTTCTGTAGGATATTCACCAGACGCAACAAAGACAGATGCTTTATCAGACGTGGAATGGTTTTATTGGTTGTAGGTCCTTCAAACTAACCAAGGAATGAAGAGGCAAACATGTCAAATTAATTGCACGCAAGCATTGGGGTTTGACCTTCTGAACCACGCCTAAGCGAACTACAAAGCTACGTCACATGCCTCCTGGTCTTTGCATAGTACTATTTGGATTTCAACAAATATCTACTCAATAAATATTTGCACAAACTGCATCTGATAAAGACCTTCAAGGTCTGTGTCTGTGGTTCTCTCAAATCTCTTTGATTTTCAGCAACTGGATGACATCAAGACATTTCAAAAAACTTATCTGACATTAATGCAGGACATGCAACAATCTCGGACGGGATTCAGCTATTCAACCCTTGACTGCCAGGGCAGTATCTGTTGTTCTCTTTAAATAAACATAATAGCCAACTAAAGGCTGACTGTTGAGAGTTGCAGTGCCACTTTGCAGTACACTGAGGAAAGTAACAGAGCAGAGAGAAAACAATCTCTCCAGCCTTCCATCGACTTTAGCTAGTGCACTGGGCTCCACTGCACTGTCAACTCAATTTGTTTTGTTCACTGAAAATATACATGACTGAGAGACACTGTTGAGCAAATGTGAATCGCTTACTAGTCAGACCAGGGGGAAAAGGAGAGTTGACAGCATCAGCAGATTTCTCACTGTGGTGCTATCTCACATCATGCCCACTCAGATGATTCTGATATTGTGTGTTTCTTTATGGGGAAACAAATCATGGAAGGAAGAAGTACAGACCGGAAGATGTCAGAAAGATTAGGTTCACTATCAAGCTTAGACTACAGAAAGACCAGCCAGCTTAGAACTACACCTTATCATTTCTGGACCACATACTTTGAATGGGCAACAGGCAACTGCTGTGTTCCTCTCTTTCTCTGCTCATAATCCAGCTGTCTGTGTGGAAGAATACCACAGGGTAAAATTAATGGTGGTGGGGGATGCATTATCATGCAGAGTTCGGGCATAGTTCACAGCCATACTGTAGGAGCACAGATTCGCCACATAAGGCAGCACTGAGTAGGACCACTCTTTGATTATCTCTCTTTTCTCCACAACTGGCGAGGAGGCAAACAAGGACTTGGGGTCTGTTTTAAATATATTTTTGTTTTCTGTCAGACACATTCCTTAAATGTTTATGGAGCTTTTGAGAGAAAGAGCTTAGGGAAGCAGGGTTGAAAACCTGAAAAACCTACAATGATGTATAATGCCCAATCTTACCCAAGCCATGTACACATCCCCGGTCCAAAGTTTAAGAACACCTACTCATTCAAGGGTTATTCTTTATTTTGACCATTTTCTACATTGTAGATTAATAGTAAAGACATCAAAACTATGAAATAACACATATGGAATCATGTAGTAACCAGAAAAAGTGTTAAACAAATCAAATATATCTTATATTTGAGATGCTTGAAACAGCCACCATTTGCATTGATGACAGCTTTGCACACTCTTGGCATTCTCTCAACCAGCTTCACCTGGAATGCTTTTCCAACAGTCTTGAAGAAGTTCCCACATATCCTGAGCACTTGTTGGCTGCTTTTCCTCCACTCAGCAACTGGCAAATCTGGTGCAGTCCATGAGGAGGAGATGCACTGCAGTACTTCATGCAGCTGATGGCCACACCAGATACTGACTGCTACTTTTGATTTTGAACCCCCCCCCCCCCCCCCCCCTCCTCTTTGTTCAGCGGCACATTATTAAATTTCTGTTAGTTACATGTCTGTGGAACTTGTTCAGTTAATGTCTCAGTTGTTGAATCTATTGTTCATCCAAATATTTACACATGTTAAGTTTGCTGAAAATAAACACAGTTGAAAGTGAGAGGACATTTCCTTTTTTTGCTGAGTTTAACAGAAAAGAGATACAGCTACATAAGTAGGATCTTAAATTGATCAACCTGTTGGAGGAGAACTTTCCCGCATTGCTGGACATTTTTAATTTGTAGTGTATTTGAGGATGAAAAAGGCTTTTGAAGATTTTAATTTCCACTTTGAAATTTCAGACTTGATTTTCCCTAATGGAAAATGTATCAGCCCCTTCAAAACTGTCCATTAATTATAATCCACTTAATAATTAAAATAACCTGTAGCTCAAGCATTATTTCCCTGCTGTTGGAAACTGGTTCAAATTAAGGCCCTACATCTGTAGGGAGATGGGTCTGTGCTGCCAAGCTTTATAAAGCAGGCAGGGATGAAACATCGCCATCTCCATAAAATGATTATGTTATTAAATGAGACGCCGCAATACTCTTGTAAGTGCGTAATCCAAGGATCTCCGGCTGCCATGCAAATGTACCAGATGTCAGTGAGTATAACACAAAGCTCTGGAATGAGCAACAGAATCCTCAAAATCCTTTCCCACATCCTTCTGGTCTGTCTCAGATGCACTGGTAGTCTGATGCTTGTTTTTATGGGCCACATTGTGTTGTACTTAGTCAGTTCAGATTTTTCAAGGAACCAACGCAGACACAAAGAGTACAATTTGGGCAAAACCTCGGAAAATGTATGTTTCTTGCTGTTTCGCTTCCCTTGACAAACTTGACATTTTATTTCAGTATTTCTCTCTTAGAAGTGTTTTGCTTTGCTGTTCCCTCACTCTCAATTCCCAGGTGCACTGGTGCTCTAGCTATGTGCTTGTTTGGGCTACTTGTTCTCAATTAGTTTAGGTTTCCAATGGCTCAAATGCCACAAAGCGTAAAGTTTGGACAGAAAACTGACTAGTAGCTTTGCATTCCTGGCAAATGTCAAACCACTTCTTTCACAAATTCTTTCTTAGGAGCACTGTGCTTTGCTGTTCTCTCTGTTATCTCCCATGTGAAATGTTAGGGGTGGGTGGACCGAGTCGGAGTCTCTCGCTTTCCCTCGCAGGGCAGGATAAAAGCAAAACATCTGATTTTCCCCTAAGAGAAACATTGACGACTTTACGGCAGAAGCATGCGTGGCCAGCGTGAACAGCCCATCCCCATTGAATCAGATTGCGTGTTAATTCAGCCTAATTTGCCATCAGTCCCACTAATTGCAGCTGACTGGCTTTCCAGAGAGTATTGTAATTCCCTTAAATTAGTTTAAGCGTCTGTGATGAGGTATGCTTGAACTCAATTAATGCAAAGTGATATGTGATTTGTTTTCCTCATTGTTTACCGTTAGCAACCTACTCAGAAGAAAGGTAGCTAAAATAATAACTGGGGAATGTTTAATTGAATTAATAGTATGAACGTGCATTAATTCCATTGCTCTTAGGGACTCCTATGGGCTCCATGTTACTTACAAAGTCAGAACTACCTCCTTTAGGGGGAACGAACTTCAAGCACTCTAATATATCATATTGAACAAGAATCACATGGTTTTAAATAAAACAATATAAAATGTGACATTTCTAGTGGTGTAAAGAACGTAAGTCAAAATACTTGAAAGTGCTACATAAGTTGTTTTTGGGGGTATCTGTACTTACTATGTAATTTATTTGACAACTTTTACTTTGACTCCACTAAATAATGTACATTTTACACCATACCTTTTCCCTGACACCCAAAAGTACTTGTTAAATGTTGTAAAATTAGTAAAGAAGTAAAATTATGAAGAGAACATCCCTTGAAAAGTAATCCCCACTGCCTCTGATCTGACGGACTCACTAATAACGAGTGCTTCATTTGTAAATTATATCTGAGTGTTGGAGTGTGCCCCTAGCTATCGGTACATTAAAAAAAAAAATGATATAAGGAATTCCAAATTATTAAAACTTTTACTTTTAATTGTTAACATATACTTTTTGAATTTAAATCAAGTATTGTTTTACTGGGTGGCTTTAACCTTTACTTGAGTCATATTCTATTAAAGTATCTATACTATTAGTCATGTATGACAATTGAGTACCTTTTCCACCTGTCACATCTTCTCCTGCTCCTCCCCTCCGGCGTACGACGTCACGGGAATACTAACCACCGGTCCTGGGATTCATCATTACCCAAACCTGGCCCTCATCATTAGGCTCACCTGTTAATCATTATGATTCACACCTGGACTTCATTGCTTTCATCATTTCCTCCCCTTTATATGCCACTCTCTGATGTTCACTCACCAGTTGGTACATGGAATTGTCTCGTTCCTGGTTTTGTTGTTTTATTAAACATTGCACCTGCTTCCTGACTCACAGCTTCATTATTACACCACCACTGGAGATTTCTCAAATACTGCCGATGCACAGTATTTTGATATCAAGCATCCTCGTCGAATCAAAGTAATTTAAGTCCATTAAATGTGCATTTTTAGATTTTCCCAGGAAAGTGGTCTGATTTCTGCGTAGCACTGATTTCGTTAACGACCTCTCTCCCTTTTATTATAAATGTTTACTTGATCTTGATCTCAGTGCCGGGTACTCATGTTTGAGTCCTCCGCTGGCTCACATGTTGTCACAGAACATGTTTTAACTCCACATGTGGGACCAAAACTGACTTTCCTTTTACTTTTCCTCAACATTCTATTCCCTTTTGAAGCACCTTGAATGTAAATTGGTAACATGTTAAGTAATAAGTGCATTATACCAAATTGTGCCTTTAAATAACCTATCCTGTCACACACTTAAAATTGACTGTGTAGAATTAGTAAGGGTGAAACATAATGTATATTGTCTTTTGACTTGATCACAATTTTACGCTGATCTTATCAAACATCTACATAACACCACAGTCTATGTTTGCACAATAATTTATAATTATCAGGTACTCATATCCAGGTCATTCCAAGTGAAAACCTAGACAGCCAGTTGATTGCACAGTAATCTGTATATTCAACTTCCAAGCATTACCAAACTATCACACAATTAGATCTAATATACAGAGAGGAGAAGACCTGGGATAACTATAGTTTAGAGAGCCTGTTTATTTCTCTATTTGGTTAGGTCAGGGTGTGATTTGGGTGGGCATTCTAGTTTTCTATGTCTTTGTTGGCCGGGTATGGTTCCCAATCAGAGGCAGCTGTCTATCGTTGTCTCTGATTGGGAATCATACTTAGGCAGCCTGTTTTCCACCTGCGTTTGTGGGCTCTTGTCTTTGTATAGTTGCGGTTTAGCGGTACAAAGCGTTACCTTCGTAAGTGTTTTTGGTGTCACATTATAAAGTAAAATGTACACCTACCATGCTGCACCTTGGTCTCCTAACGACGGACCTAACATTGTGGAAAGGCTCAATTTCTTCAGGGAAACATAGTTACTTTGGAGGTGACTGCAACTATTTGAATACAAAAAATGACCGCTTTTCAAAACTATTTGAATACAGATGTCATGAAGGAACTACTTTAGTTAGCTATTTGAATACAAATCTGAGAAAGCAACTTCAGTACTGTTCTGAAATAGGCTACCTTCAACTAATGACAGGGCTTAATGTATGTCCTATACTATTCCCATCTTTCTGATATAAATGGATTGTGTAGATCATTGTGTAGATCAATGTTGACTATCTGAACTTTTTGTAATGTCAATTTTTCTAAATGTCCATGTACATAATCAAGTCAAACAATTAGGTGTATGATACATGAAAATACCGCAGAGTAATTCTTAGCCATCTTTGTCCATCTGAGGGTAAGTGTTCTTGTTTCAAATCAAATGTATTTATAAAACCCTTTTTACATCAGCAGATGTCACAAAGACACCGAGCCTAAAACCTCAAACAGCAAGCAATGCAGATGTAGAAGCACAGTGGCTAGGGAAAAACTCCCTAGAAAGGCAGCATCCTAGGAACCTACAGTTGTCAGGATTTGGCCAGGGTTGTTCCGGTTTTTGGTCACTAGATGCCCCCATTGTGCTTTTTGACCTTTTGTTTTCCCTTGATCCCCATTATTATTTGCACCTGTGCCTCGTTTCCCCTGATTGTATTTAAACCCTTAGTTTTCCTCAGTTCTTTGCTCTGTGTTTGTATGTTAGCACCCAGCCCTAGTATTCTGTGAACTCTTGTTGATCCCGGTGGACTCTCTTGTGGAATTCTGTTTTTGTTCTTGTTTATTTATTTTTGAGTATCTTTTGAGGCTTTTTATGCTATTCCTACCACCTTGTGGATTTACCTTTTTTTGTCTTGGAGGATTACCTTTGTTCTTGTGGAATTCCTTTTGAGGTTGTGGAGTTACATGTTTTCCTGAAGGACTTCTCTTTTTACTTCATTAAATACACCGTCTCAAGTACTGCTGTGTCTGCCTCATCTTCTGGGTTCTGCCGACTATTCGTGGCTCAGTAGGTTAAGTGACTGTTTCTCACTCCGGCGACCCGGGTTCGTAACTGGGCCCTGACAGAAACACAGAGCCAAAAATGAACCCAGAGGCAGCCAGTTCCCAGGACCTTGTTGCCATGCTGTCCCACCACCAGGAGACTGTCCAACGCCACGAAGCCGCCCTGGTTCAGCAAGAGGCCTTAATGGCTAGACATTCTCATCTTCTGTCGGAGATGCTGACTTCCATAAAGCAGATATCTGATCGACTTACCCTGGCAACATTTCCCGTCCCAGTACCTCAGATTCACGTACCCATGGCAGTTAATCCCCTGGCTGAACCTCGTCTTCCACCTCCCCAACGGTTCTCAGGTGATTCAAGTGCTTGTAAAGGGTTTCTCACCCAATGTTCTCTCTCCTTCGAGCTGCAACCCTCGTCGTTCCCCACCGACCGGTCTAAGATCGCATATATCATCACCCTGCTGTCGGAAAAAGCCCTGGCCTGGGCTACTGCTGTGTGGGATGCCCATAATTCCTGCTGTGCCAGCTACTCTGCCTTTGCTGAGGAATTCAAACGAGTGTTTCAAGGCCCAAGCAGTGGTCCTGACTCAGCCAAACAGCTCCTGACTCTCCACCAAGGTCGGCGCAGCGTGACGGACTATGCCATCCAGTTCCGCACGGTAGCAGCAGCGAGTGGCTGGAACAACGAGGCGCTCACAGTGTGCTTTCTGAAAGGCCTTTCCGACACTATCCAAGATGAACTGGTCACTCGGGAACCACCGGACAATCTCGAGTCCCTGATCAAGTTGGCCTCACGCATTGACCAGCGTCTGAGAGAGAGAGAACTCAACCGTAGACCTCTAGCCCCTATCAGTCCCAGCTCCGAGTCCCCACCTTTATCCTCGCTGGCTCCACCGGAACCCATGCAGATTGGACGTATCTCCCAGGCTGAGAGAGACCGCCGGATGAGGGAGCGACGCTGTCTATATTGTGGCAAACCGGGCCATTTCCGTTCCACGTGTCCCGGGCTCCAGGGAAACGCTCTGTCCCGTACAGACCGGTGGGAACTGTAACGGGAAACATAACCTCCTCCCATCCGTCCAACTCCCGTCTGCTCATTCCAGTCACCCTTTCCTGGGACAACCACAAGCTTCACCTTCAAGCCTTGGTAGACTCTGGAGCCGCAGGTAACTTCATGGATGGTGTCTGGGCGAAGGAGAATGGCGTTCCCTCTGAACCTCTAAGTGACCCCATGAGGGTTACTACATTGGATGGAAGCCCTTTGGGATCTGGACTTGTCACTCATGTCACTACCTCCTTGCGACTTTCAGTTTCACAACACCAGGAATTGATGAACTTTCATTTGATCTCCTGTTCCGAGTTCCCTCTCGTCCTTGGATACCCCTGGCTTCACAGCCATAACCCTCACATCGACTGGTCTGTGGGCACTATCAAGCAGTGGGGTCCTACGTGCCAAGCTACTTGTATTTTCTCGAATTCCCCGAGTTCTACTCCCGAGTCTTTAGAATCCATCGACCTGACCCGAGTTCCCGAGTGTTACCATGACCTCAAACTGGTATTTAGCAAACAGAGGGCCACCATGCTACCACCCCATAGACCTTATGATTGCCCCATCAAACTGTTTCCGGGCACTTGCCCCCCCAGGGGTCGGATCTTTTCCCTATCTCCACCCGAACGAGCTGCTATGGATACCTACATCAAGGACGCTCTGGAAGCAGGCCTCATGCGTCCATCCACCTCCCCGGCGGGAGCAGGGTTTTTCTTTGTGGCCAAGAAAGACGGTGGCTTACGTCCTTGCATCGACTACCGGGGACTCAATGCCATAACCGTCCGTAACCGTTACCCGCTACCCCTTATGGCCACAGCCTTCGAGCTGCTCCAGGAAGCAGTTGTTTTCACTAAGCTTGACCTGCGGAACGCATACCATCTTGTGCGGATCAGACCTGGTGACGAGTGGAAGACCGCTTTCAACACGCCTACTGGTCACTATGAATACTTGGTGATGCCCTTCGGCCTGACCAACGCCCCAGCGGTGTTCCAAGCGCTCATAAACGATGTGCTTAGGGATATGCTTAACATATTTGTGTTTGTTTACTTGGATGACATCCTCATCTTTTCGAGCTCTCTTCAAGAACACACAAAGCATGTCAGACAAGTACTCAAATGCCTCCTAGACAGCCATCTGTACGTTAAACCGGAAAAATGTGAATTCCATTCACCCCGAGTACAATTCCTGGGATTTGTAGTGGAACCCGGTCGAGTCCAAATGGATCCCAGGAAGGTAGGGGCGGTAGCGGATTGGCCCACCCCCAAATCTGTTAAGGAAGTTCAGCGTTTCCTGGGCTTCACAAACTTTTACCGCAAGTTCATCAAGAACTTCAGCTTGGTGGCAGCCCCTCTCTCAGCTTTAACCAAGGGTGGCAATGCAAGGTTTTTGTGGGGAAGAGAAGCTGAGACGGCCTTCCAAGGACTCAAGCAGCGCGTCCTCTCTGCTCCCATCCTGATACTACCGACTACGGATGAACCGTTTGTGGTGGAGGTAGACGCCTCAGAGGTTGGTGTTGGAGCTGTCCTGTCTCAGAGGGGTGAAGGCAAGAAGCTTCATCCGTGCGCTTTCTTCTCACACCGGCTTACCCCGGCTGAGAGGAACTACGATGTGGGGGATCGTGAACTCCTAGCGGTTAAGATGGCATTGAAGGAATGGAGACACTGGCTCGAGGGGGCTTCTCACCCGTTTCAAGTGCTCACGGACCACAAAAATCTGGAGTATATCCAGCAGGCGAAGCGGTTGAACTCTAGACAAGCTAGATGGTCTCTTTTCTTCAATCGATTCCAGTTTATCCTCACCTATCGGCCCGGGTCGAAGAATCTCAAACCGGATGCCCTGTCCCGAGTCTACGCTCCTGCCATTCGAGATGACACGGACATGCCTGTCCTTCCTGCTGCTAAGATCGTGGCTCCGATCTCGTGGCAAGTTGAGGATACCGTGAGACGAGCTCAAGCTATCGAACCGGACCCGAAAGGAGGCCCTGCCAATCGGTTGTTTGTCCCCAAGGCAGTGAGGACTCAGGTCCTTCTGTGGGGGCACTCCTCTCGCCTCACCTGTCATCCGGGCGTAGGTCGCACCTTGGAGTTCATCCAGCGTAAGTTCTGGTGGCCTACCATAAGAGAAGACGTTGCCACTTTCGTCAATGCCTGCCCTGTGTGCTGCCAGGGCAAATCTTCTCACCTCCGCCCTCAAGGACTCCTTCACCCTTTACCTGTTCCCCACAGACCCTGGTCCCATATCTCGTTGGACTTTATTACTGGCCTTCCTCCATCCCATGGCAATACTACTATCCTAGTCATAATCGACAGGTTTTCTAAGGCGGCCAGGTTCGTCCCTCTGACTAAGTTACCTTCTGCCAAGGAAACTGCTGAGTTGGTAATTAATCATGTGTTCCGAGTCTTCGGCATTCCTCAAGATATGGTTTCTGACAGAGGTCCCCAGTTCGCCTCAAGGTTTTGGAAGGCCTTCTGCCAACTCATGGGGGCTTCTGCCAGTCTATCTTCAGGGTACCATCCGGAGTCCAACGGTCAAACAGAGAGGATGAATCAAGAGCTGGAAACCACCCTCCGATGTATGACTCGTAACAACCCGTCCACATGGTCGTCCTTCATTGTTTGGGCCGAATACGCGCACAACACCTTGCGCTCCTCCTCCACTGGTATGTCCCCGCACGAGTGTCAGTTTGGCTATGCCCCTCCATTGTTCCAGGACCAGGAGGCAGAAGTCAGAGTGCCTTCAGCCTTGAAGTTCGTCAGACGCTGTCGGCTTATGTGGAGGAAGACCCGTATTAATCTTATGCGTTCCTCACAGAGGTACCAACAACAAGCCAACAGACGTCGCCGTCCCGGGCCTACCCTGCGCCCCGGCCAGAGAGTCTGGCTCTCCACAAGAGACTTACCACTACGGGTGGAGTCTCGCAAGCTGTCCCAAAAATACATCGGTCCCTTTAAGGTTGCCAGGAGAGTTAACCCAGTTTCTTATCGCCTACACTTACCCAGATCCCTTAAGATTAATCCCACGTTTCACATTTCCTTATTAAAACCTGTTGTTTTTTCTCCCCTTGTCCCGGCAGACAGACCTCCCCCTCCGCCTCGTGTCATTGGAGGCCAGCCGGCTTATACCGTCCATCGGATACTGGATTCCCGCCGGGTGCAGCGGTCCTGGCAGTATCTGGTGGACTGGGAAGGCTACGGTCCCGAGGAGCGCTCCTGGGTTCCTGCCAAAGACATACTGGACCCTGACCTCATTCGTCGGTTCAGGGTCCTCCACCCCGAGAGAGCTGGTAGGAACGTCAGGAGCCGTTCCTAGGGGGGGGATTCTGTCAGGATTTGGCCAGGGTTGTTCCGGTTTTTGGTCACTAGATGCCCCCATTGTGCTTTTTGACCTTTTGTTTTCCCTTGATCCCCATTATTATTTGCACCTGTGCCTCGTTTCCCCTGATTGTATTTAAACCCTTAGTTTTCCTCAGTTCTTTGCTCTGTGTTTGTATGTTAGCACCCAGCCCTAGTATTCTGTGAACTCTTGTTGATCCCGGTGGACTCTCTTGTGGAATTCTGTTTTTGTTCTTGTTTATTTATTTTTGAGTATCTTTTGAGGCTTTTTATGCTATTCCTACCACCTTGTGGATTTACCTTTTTTGTCTTGGAGGATTACCTTTGTTCTTGTGGAATTCCTTTTGAGGTTGTGGAGTTACATGTTTTCCTGAAGGACTTCTCTTTTTACTTCATTAAATACACCGTCTCAAGTACTGCTGTGTCTGCCTCATCTTCTGGGTTCTGCCGACTATTCGTGGCTCAGTAGGTTAAGTGACTGTTTCTCACTCCGGAGACCCGGGTTCGTAACCGGGCCCTGACAACAGTAAATGTAGAATGTCAGTTGGCTTGTGTAACCAGCCATCAAATCCTGTTTTGTCCGCTAGGGACCTTTTTCTTGTACGACATGACTAGTAATCAATGTGTGATCCATCCTGTGTATATGTGATTATTTAGTAAATAAATAATTTAGCCAATTTTGTATTGCCTATTCAACTTGTTAGTCAGGGTTCGTGATGATAACCTAGAATTTTACGACGTTCAGATGAGACTGAATATGGTGACGATTAATAATTGACTGCTATTGATATAAAATATCTTTAAGGGTTTATTCAGAAGAGAACAGCTCTATAAACACACTTCCGTGGTGCCACAGGTTATTACCGAGTTAATCGTTGCATGGTTTAATTCAATCACTTAATCAATTTGATAAAATAGCCTGTCATATAATTTAATCAGTCAGACACAACTACAATGATGTCAAACCAATATACCGTGTGCTGTGACGGCAGGGGTTAGAGAGGATAGTCCCCCTACAAAGTGCGTACAAAGTGCCCCCTACAAATGCGTAGCGCCACATTCAAATAGTACTCGATAAAACTCAAACTTTAAATCACACATGCAGGGTACTTAATTAAAGCTACAACGAGTGTAGCTTTAATTGAGTACCCTGCATGTGTGATTTAAAGTTTGAGTTTTATCGAGTACTATTTGAATGTGGCGCTACGCATTTCCCCAGGCTATTGTCTAGGAGAGACGCTAGCGTCTCAGTGGCCGTAAGAGTTTAAAGAACCATGAACTACAACCACGCTGCATTTTGGTCCGCCTCTCCTTCCCAGGAAGAAAGCCGTGACACATCTACTTTGTCCATGACTCTTTGTGCATTTTTCCAACAATTGTTAACAGGCAGATTATTTCACTTTCACCCACTCCAGTGGGTCAGAAGTTAACATACATTAAGTTGACTGTGCCTTTAAACAGCTTGAAAATTCCAGAAAATTAGGTCATGCCTGAATCTTCTTATAGGCTAATTGACATAATTTAAGTCAATTGGAGGTGTACCTGTGGATGTACTTCAAGGCCTTACCTTCCAACTCAGTGACTATTTGCTTGACATCATGGGAAAATCTAAAGAAATCAGCCAAGACCACAGAAAAATATTGTAGACCGCCACAAGTCTGGTTCATCCTTGGCCTTAATGACCATTGTTGTGCACCCTTGGAAAAAGGGGGAGGCTTGCAAGCCGAAGAACACCATCCCAACAGTGAAGCATGTTGTGGGGGTGCTTTGCTGCAGGAGGGAATGGTGCACTTCACAAAACAGATGGCATCATGAGGGAGGAAAATTATGTGGATATATTGAAGCAACATCTCAAGCTTGGTCGCAAATGTGTCTTCCAAATGAACAATGACTCCAAGCATACTTCCAAAGTTGTGGTAAAATGGCTTAAGGACAACAAAGTCAAGGTATTGGAGTGGCCATCACAAAGCCCTGACCTCAATCCTATAGAAAATGTGTGGGTAGATCTGAAAAAACATGTGTGAGCAAGGAGGCCTACAAACCTGACTTAGGTATACCAGCTCTGTCAGGAGGAAGGGGCCACAATTCACCCAACTTATTTTTTTTAACTAGGCAAGTCAGTTAAGAACAAATTCTTATTTTCAATGATGGCCTAGGAACACTGGGTTAACTGCCTTGTTCAGGGGCAGACCAACATATTTCTTCCTTGTCAGCTCGGTGATTCAATCTTGCAACCTTTCGGTTACAAGTCCCACGCTCTAACCACTAGGATACCTGCCTCTCCTTCTTATTATGGGAAGCTTGTGGAAGGCTACCCAAAACATTTGACCCAAGTTAAACAATTTAAAGGCAATGCTACCAAATACTAAATGAGTGTATGTAAACTTGGAATGTGATGAAAGAACTCAAATCTGAAACAAATCATTCTCTACCATTATTCTGACATTTCACATTCTTAAAATAAATCTTCTTATGGAGGTGGTCCCTGTACAGGGACCGCTCAGCGGAAATTTCAGAGCGCCACCTATAGTACTTTACTTAGTACTCAATAAATCTCAAACTTTCATAAAAATACACATGCAAGGTACTGAATTAAAGCTACACTCGTGAATCTAGCCACCAAGTCAGATTTGTAAAATGCCAAAACGCAGAAATAAAATATAAAACATTCATTACCTTGGACGAGCTTCTTTGTTGGCACTCCTATATGTCCCATAAACATCACAATTGGGTATTTTTCCCGATTAAATCCGTCATTGTATACCCAAAATGTCATTTGCTGAAGGCCAGTCTGATGCTGCAAAAAGTCCATTTACAAGACGCAACGTCACTTTTTAAAATTAGAAAAGTTGCCTAGAAACTTTTACAAATCACTTCAAACGACGTTTCTAAACCAACTTTAGGTATTAATAAACGTTAATGATGTATCAAATTGATCACGGGGAGATCTGTATTCGATAGCAGCAAGTCTGGAAATCATCGTCCATTTTTTCAGTTTCACAACATACTGTGGTGCGCCTCAAGAAAGGAGGGGTCTATTCGTGTTGTAACCAAGGATAAATGATTCTGATATTGATAGCAATGGCGACATCGTGTGGAAGCTGTAGGCGTTTACAGGGGATTCGCATATATTTTCTCTCGTCTTAAACAATACATTGAATGGCGGACGAATATTTTTGTTTTTGTTTTTGGTAAACAGTTTTACCAGGGATTTTTACTCCTAAACACGTTCTGTTATAGCCACAGACCCGATTTAACCAGTTTTAGAAACTTCAGAGTGTTTTCTATCCACACATACTTATCATATGCATATACTATATTCCTGGCATGAGTAGCAGGACTTTGAAATGTTGCGCGATTTTTAACAAAAAGCTGCGAAAATTCGCATCATCCATAACAGGATAAAGTGGTGATCCTAACTGACCTAAAACATGGAATTCATACTAGGATTAAATGTCAAGAATTGTGAAAAACTGAGTTTAAATGTATTTGGCTAAGGTGTATGTAAACTTCCGACTTCAACTGTATATACTCTATGCGCCTACAGTAAAAACGACAAAATGGTATACAGAAAATAAGGAACTTACTTTGATAGGAACGCACACATGTACAAAGTTATTATGTGTAAAGAAAACAACAAGGAAGGTAAAGCGAGCGCCAGCAAGAAAATTATCCAAATCTTGCAGGACTGCGCAAATATATGTATAATTGATCTGAAAAAACATCACTGAAGTGCTGTTAGATCTCATCGAAGAGACGTTTTTCCGGCTGAGTAAAGCCTCATAAATTGTCCCCTACGCAAAAATGGGCTACTTCTATGTGTGTTAATGGGGAGGCGGAACACACCTCAATTCAAACTGTTGTTAGAAAATACAACTCGTTAGAAAATAATTAGAAAGTTGACAAGTTGAAATATAGCCTATAGATAATTAGCAGGCAGCGCTTGTTATTAAAGGGACTGGAGATTGGTTCTCTCTGTTACCAACAGACAAGCACACAGACACTAATCGTGGAATGGAATGTTGTCTTATCACCAATCCATTGTAAATCTACTGTCAGTGTTACATCTCCCAGAGGCCCACTTTTAGCCCACACACAGATGAGAGCGTTCGAAGAAAACTATTCTGTTGCATAAAACAACCTTTTGATGCAATAACAGTATTATAGCAATCTTAAAATTTCTGTTCTGACAGGTGTCAAGCATCGTTTTCAATTGGAACTGGCTATGTCCAGAGACTGGGGCATAAAACAGTTAATCAAATGGAGTTACTCTTTGTATATTCTGTGCTATGACCCGAACTCCTTCTGGTGCTGCACTACATGCGTTCACATATCATTGTTCTAAATCTAAAATCACACTCAAGGGATTGTTTCACTTGACCCGCATATCCCCCCTCCAAATGCGGGCCAGTTAGCGGAACCTGTGTCCTAGACAGGTTATTAAACTAACGGAACCCCCCACCCCCAACATTCCGCTGAAAAGGCAGCGCAGGACATTCAAAAATATATTTTTTAATATTTAACTTTCACACATTAACAAGTCCAAAACAGCAAATGAAAGGTGAACATCTTGTAAATCTACCATTCGTGTCCGATTTTTAGAATGTTTCACAGCGAAAACACAACATAGATTTATGTTAGATCACCACCAAATCCAAAAAAACACACAGCCATTCTCCCCAGCCAAAGATAGTCACAAAAGCAGAATTAGAGATAAAATGAATCACTAACCTTTGATAATCTTCATCAGATGACACTCATATGACATCATGTTACACAATACATTTATGTTTTGTTCGATACTATGCATATTTATATCCACAAATGTTTGTTTACATTGGCGCCATGTTCAGAAATGCTTCAAACATCTAGAGTAATTACAGAGAGCTACGTCAGATAACAGAAATACTCATCATAAACTTTGACGAAAGATACATGTTTTACATATAATTAAAGGTACACTGGTTCTTAATGCAACCGCTGTGTCAGATTTAAAAAGAGCATACCATGCAATAATCTGAGACGGCGCTTAGACGTAAATATATTTCTCCGCCATGTTGGAGTCAACAGAAATACAAAATTACATCATAAATATTCCCTTACCTTTTGATGAACTTTCATCAGTATGCAGTGCAAGGAATCGTAGTTCTGCAATAAATTGTTGTTTTGTTCCATAATGTCCATTACTAGCGTCCAATTAGCTACTTTGCTAGCACGTTTAGTTCACTTGTCCAAAAGCTGGCGCTGGTCCAGGCAAACTCGGACAAAAACTTCAAAAAGTTGTATTCCAGGTCGAATAAAGTGGTCAAACTAAGTAGGAAATCAATCTTCAGGATACTATTATCATATATATCCAATAACATTCCAACCGGAGCATTCGTTTTTGTCTACAGAGTAATGGAATGCAAGGCGATATAATGACTACTGCGTGTAACCAGGAACTGGCATTCTGCCAGACCAGTGACTCAAAAAGCTGCCACCCTGCACCACATCACACTAGAGGCTTCATTCCACGTTCTACTGACTGTTGACATCTAGTGGAAGGCGTATGAAGTGCAAACAGATCCATATCTTATTTGGATGTGAATAGGCGATGAGTTGAAAATCAACCAGCCCCAGAATTTCCACTTCCTGTTTAGAAGTTTGCCTGGCCTATGAGTTCTGTTATACTCACAGACATCATTTAAACAGTTTTAGAAACTTCAGAGTGTTTTCTACCCAATAGTAATAATAATATGCATATATTAGCATCTGAGACAGAGTAGGAGGCAGTTCACTAAGGGCACGCAATTAATCCAAATCGAAAATGCTGCCCCCTATCTGCATGCTCCTGGGTAAGTACATGATAATTACAAGTATATCCTATGTAACTACATTACACTTGATTGGCTACAGCCTTTGAGCCAGGTCATAATATAGAAATAAATACATTAAAATGATTGATAGTTAATGAATGGGTGTGCCTTGTTACAATTGTTACAAGGTCCTAGCTTATTTATTAACCCTGGTTTTGCATGTGGATTCGATGGTAGTGGCACCTTGCACATGTAGCAAGTTCAGAATTTAGTTTGAGTTATTGATTATTAAAATGATAATTCAAAGTTGACTTTCAAACGTGTAATTACAAAGCATTAGTTCCATTGTGGAACAAGAGTAATTACATCAGTAATTGTACATGTGGGCTAACCTTCAGAACATGGATGTGTAATTACACATTTCTTGTGCCAATTGTGCATTAACTAATAATGCTACAATCTTATTAGCAAGTAATTAAATACACATAGTAACACCAATGTAATGAATATTTTGCTATAGTTATTACTGTGTAGTTACTTAGTAATAGGGTCAATGTAGTGTAAAGTGTTATCTAGTTTCCAAAGTCCTATGTAACTACAAAGTTACTGTATGTGTCATTTTTTTTGCATTTGAAGGTGCAAAAGTGGTCCATCCTAAAGTTGAGGTGATTCCATGTCCCTCGTGTATTTAATCCTGGGCTATAGGCTATATTAAGATTCATATATCAGAGCCCTCCCAAACCAGAATTCAGACCCCTTCCCTTTTTCCACATTTTGCTACGTTACAGCCTTTTTCTAAAATTGATTAAATTAGTTGTTTTCATCATCAATCTACACACAACACCCCATATTGACAAAGCAAAAACAGGTTTTTAGAAATTTGTGCAAATGTATTAATACTCATAACTTATTTACATAATTATTCAGACCCTTTGCTTAAAGACTTGAAATTGAATAGCGTCACGTCTGGAGTTAAACCTGGCACCATCTCTATGGTGAAGCCTGGTGGTGGCATCATCATGCTTTGGGGATGCTTTTCCCCGACAGAGTCACAGACTAGTTAGGACTGAGGAAAAGATAAATGGATCAAAGTACAGAGAGATGCTTGATGAAAACCTGCTCCAGAGTGCTCAGATCCTCAGATTGGGGGGAAGGTTCACCTTCCAACAGGACAACGACCCTAAGCACACAGTCAAGACAACACAAGAGTGGCTTTGGGACAAGTCTCTGAATGTCCTTCAGTGGCCCAGCCAGAGCCCGATCAAAAATATCTGGAGAGACCTGAAAATAGCTTTGCTGCGACGCTCCCCATCCAACCTGACAGAGCTTGAGGGTATCTGCAGAGAAGAATGGGAGAAACTACCCAAATACAGGTGTGCCAAGCTTGTGGTGTCATAAAAAATACAAAATAATACATTTAAAAAAATGCTTGTTGCATCATAACCAAGGCTGTAATCGCTGCCAAAAGTGCTTCAACAAAGTACTGAGTAAAGGGTCTGAATACTTTTGTAAATGTGCTATGTCAGTTGTAGGTTTGCAAAAAATTCTACAAACTGGATTTTGCTTTGACATTATGGGGTATTGTGTGTAGATTGATGAAGAAAACAGACCAATTTAATCCATTTTAAAATAAGGCAGTAACCTAACAAAATGTGGAACAATTCAAGGAGTCTGAATACTTTCAGAATGCACTAATTTAACTAACTGTTGGAGTTTTTGGCTGTATTTGGCAGCCATCAAGTAAATTCCATATATTCAAGTACCTTCAAATATTATTTGGTCTTATCATTATTATTATCTCTATTAGATTATCGAAGAAAATAGCCTTTTAGTTTAAACTCTATATAAAATATATTTGACTGCCTCGATTATTTGAAAAGTTGGTATTTTCAAATGAACTACAAAATACAATTATTTTCTGGCCAGGTCTGCAGAGGATCAGATGGTTAGGTATTGATGGAAGCTGCTTTGTCAAGTCATGTGATTTAGCTCTAACCCCTGCTCCCCTATTTGTCCCTCGGTGGCATGGCTCAATGCTCCGTGGCACTTGTGATGGACATTTCAAATTGAGCTCCTATGTTCTCTCTCCCAGTTTTTCAGTGTCACTTTCCCCATACTTTCCGCACTGGAATAATGAGCCATTTCAGAAATTACATTCAGGGATACCTGCCGAATCATCCAAGATCCTGGATTTCTCACCTCTTGTGTGTCTGGAAGGCACAGCTCCATCGGCCAAGCCCGGCCTTTGTTTCGGGGCGATAAGTTGGCCAGGAGAATATCCCGAGCTGGTTGAATGAAAAATATTGGCTTCGTCTGATGCTGAACAGGTGGCTGCCTCTGCTCCTCTTTTCGGATGGCTGGTTAGGCATTTTCCACCTCATAAAGGATTCTGCTGTGCCAGAAAAAAACAAAGACAGCCCTCCAATTTATGCCTTGGACTAGACTCTAGCTAGCTGTCCATCTGCATTCCGGTACAGAAAAAGACCACTGTCGTGTCAAATTCCAAGGCTCAGGCTGAGCCCTGTGGCTATGTTGAGCAGCAGGATTCTGTCAAGCCGCTGAAAAGGCCAGGAAGCCGGGGAAAAGTCTTGGTAGGAAACATTATTTTTATCCGAAGTAAGGGGAGATTCTAAAACTGAAAGGTGGATTCATGTCAGCTTATTTCTACTGCATCTTTCGAGTTAAAGAGTATACACTTGTGAAATAGCTGTTTTTACATGTTGAGTTTAAATTTCACACATTAAACCATACCAGTTTTGCTATTATCCCGTCTTCAGTTATGTATATAAAGTGCAATATTGGGATACAACTCATAATTTAATAGTTTTCCTCCAAAACATTAAGCCCATAACCATGTGTGAGGTGCATACTTTTGTTTCAAAGTAGATTTAAGACTACCAAGAAACACTGCGTGTCAGCACACTGCAGTAAAAAGTTAAATGTGACCCGTTTCAAGAAATCGCACATAACTACTTCACAGCAAAGGCATTTTAATTATTATATTCAACTGGCAGCTTCATTAAATAGTACCTGCAAAACATCTGTCTCAATGTCAACAGTGAAGAGGGGACTCCGGGATGATGGCCTTCTAGGCAGAGTTGCAAAGAAAAAGCCATATCTCAGACTGGCCAAAAAAAAAGATTAAGATGGACAAAAGTACACAAACACTGGACAGAGGAACTCTTTCTTTCTTGTTGACATTGAGACTGGTGTTTTGCGGGTACTATTTAATGAAGCTGCCAGTTGAGGACTTGTGAGGCACCTATTTCTCGAACTAGACACTCTAATGTACTTGTCCTCTTGCTCAGTTGTACACAGGGGCCTCCCACTCCTCTTTCTATTCTGGTTAGGGCCAGTTTGTGCTTTTCTGTGAAGGGAGTAGTACTCAGCGTTGTATGAGATCGTTAGTTTCTTGGCAATTTCTCGCATGGAATAGCCTTCATTTCTTAGAACAAGAATATACTGATGAGTTTCAGAAGAAAGCTCTGTTTCTGGCATTTTGAGCCTATAATCGAACCCACAAATGCTGATGCTTCAGATACTCAACTATTCTAAAGCAGGCCAGTTGTATTGCTTCTTTAATCAGGACAACAGTTTTCAGCTGTGCTAACAATTGCAAAAGGGTTTTCTAATGATCGATTAGCCTTTTAAAATTATAAACTTGTATTAGCTAACACAATGTGCCATTGGGATGGTTGCTGATAATAGGCTGCTGTACACCAATGTAGATATTCCATTCAAAATTAGCCTTTTCCAGCTACAATAGTCAATTAAAACATTACAATGTGTATACTGTATTTCTGATCAATTTGATGGTATTTTAATGGAAATCAAATGTGTTTTTCTTTCAAAAACATGGAAATGTCTAAGTGACCCCAAACTTTTGGAACATGTGAACTTTCTTGTGCCTTAATAACACATTTGTATGCCATCTATAAATATGAATACAATTGTTAAATTACGAGCCTAGTTGGTTTAGCCACGGAAAAATACAGCAACTTTCCCTCTAGCCATGATTGTCTGAGTTAATGGATGGGCTGAACATGCTGTTCGGATTGGTCTGACAAGTAGCATGCTTGTGTCTTTAACATGAGCTATTCCTGTCTACCGGGCTTTTTTTGAATGACGTCAGGAAGAACTGAAAAGGTTTTGCTACTGCTCAAAACATTGCTGCCCTGAAGTTAATTGCACTATTGACAAGGCTCAGTGGGAAAAGGTTGTGATGGACTACTTTCTAGACGATGATCGTGACATGCTGACTCGGTCTGACTCTGAAAATGAATCAGACAATTAGGAAATTCCTGATTTAGTTAAAAACATTTTCATTGAAACAGACATTGTAGAGTCTTCTGATGACAATGGTGGGAAAGAAAGGGTGTCATTGTCATGGAAGAAGTTGACCGAGTTTGGAAATCAGTGGAATGCCTGGTAGAAGCTTAGAGATGATTGCCAAATGCGAATAGTCCAACAAGAGAACACAGAAAGAAGGTTGTTGTATAAAACATCTGTCTACGGATTACATCTTCAAACTAAGGGCAACGATTGCAATCCATGGCAGAGAGGAAAAGCATTCATCCATGATTACAGATGAGCATGTAGCTACTTTTACAGATATTATATATTTGTAATTTTGTCAAAGTAGTTTTCATTGCAAGTTAAAGCATATTGTTAGCTAGCTAGCTAACATTGAACCTAGTTGGTTAGCTTTAGCTACCTGAGGATTCATGCATGGTAGTATTGCCATGTTCAAAACAACTTGCAACTTGGAAGTCTTTGGTTGTTTATTGCACTATACATCCTTAAAACCTTTCTAGCGAAGGGATTCCACCAGCGGAACACTGACAACATTCCGGTGAAAAGGCAGTGCGTCAAATTCAAAAACATTTTTGGGAAATATGGAACTTTCACACACTAACAAGTCCAATACAGCAAATGAAAGATCTTGTTCATTTAACCATCATGTCCGATTTCAAAAACGCTTTAAAGCTAAAGCACAACATATGATTATGTTAGATCACCGCCAAGTCGGAAAAACACACAGCCATTTTTCCAGCCAAAGATAGGAGTCACAAAAAGCAGAAAAATAGATATATTAATCACTAACCTTTGATGATCTTCATCAGATGACACTCATAGGACATCATGTTACACAATATATGTATGTTTTGTAATGTGCATATTTATATCCAAAGATCGCAGTTTACATTGACACCTTACGTGCAGTAGTTTTGATTCCAAAACATCTGGTGATTTTTGCAGAAATACTAATAATAAACATTGATAAAATATATTAGTGTTATTCACAGACTTCTCCTTAATGCAACCGCTCTGTCAGAGTTCAAAAAAACTTTACGGAAAAAACATAATCTGAGAACGGCGCTCAGAACCCAAAACAGCCAGAGGAATAGCCGCCATTTTGGAATCAACAAAGTTAGAAACAACGCAATAAATATTCACTTACCTTTGATGATATTCATCAGAAGGCATTCCCAGGAATCCCAGTTCGACAATAAATGACTGATTTGTTCCATAAAGTTCCATAATTTGTTGTTAGTGTGTTCAGCCCAGTAATCCATCTACATGAGGCGCAAGCATTTCATCAAGACAAAAACTGGAAAAGTTCCGTTACATCGTTTGACATGTTTTTAAAGGACTGTATGTAATCAATCGTTAGGATGTTTTTAACATAAAACATCAATGATGTTCCAACCGGAGAATTACATTGTCCTCAGAAAGCCACTGGAACGAGAGGTAACTCTGTCGGGAGCGCGCGTCATGAGACCAAGGCTCTCTGCCAGACCACTGACTCAAAGAGGTCTCATGAGCCCCTCCTTTTATAAACTTCAGAGTGTTTTCTATCCAATACTGATAATATTAATAATAATATATATTAGCATCTGGGACAGAGTAGGAGGCAGTTCATTCTGGGCATGCTATTCATCCAAAAGTGAAAATGCTGCCCCCTATCCCAAAAAAGGTTAAAGAAATGGGTGGGGCTACAGCTTAAGAGGGTGTGAACGATATTGAATAGGTTTAGACAAAGAACAGTTCGCCAGTAAGTATACCAAAACATTCACAGGTATTTTTTTCAAAAGTGGGGTTACCAACTTTCAAAGTGTAATTACTATCCCATTGTTCCTCAACTGCTGTGTATCATATACATTTTTCTAGCCTCGAGTCTCTACTTTTATCCAAAGTAAAAAACATCATTTCAGATTTTGCTGCTGCTACTGCTGCTGAATCCAGTTGGTGGGTCACAAATTTTGACTTCACATTTCAACATCACCTTTTCACATGTGAGGAGAATACAAATGTTTCATTTCACATGTGAAATTGCAAGTTCACATGTGGAAATATTTCACATGTGAAAATCAAAACTAATTTGTAAGAAAATTTCATGTGAAAAACATTTACTTGTGAAAATCATATTTGCAGTTTCATGTGTGAAAAACGTTCACAAGTCTTGCAATTCCACACTTGATGGTGAACATCTAATTTGAAGTTTCACATTGTAAGGAAAAGTATGGATTTGAAAAATCACCTTTAACATAATTTAGCAGTCTGTGAATTTGAGTGGTTGCATTTCTCCAGCCCCATCCCTCAGATTTTTACTGAAACTGTGGTGGGAAAAACAGTTTGGTAATGTTTTAATGAACAAGAGACAGGGTCAAAGGCTTCAAGTTCCTCTGAGTGCACTTCACTGATGACCTGAAATGGTCCCTTTACACAGACAGTGTATGGAAAAAGGCGCAAACAGCTCCTCTTCAACCTCAGGATGCTGAAGAAATGTGTCTTGGCCCCTAAGACCCTCACAAACTTCTACAGATGCATCATTAAGAGCATCACCACCTGGTACAGCAATTGGACTGTCCGAAACTGCAGGGCTCTCCAGAGGGTGGTGCGGTCAGCCCAACACCTATTTGGGGGCACACTGCCTATCCTCCAAGATATCTACAGCACCAAGTGTCACAGGAAAATCAAGGCGATCATCAAGAACCTCAGCCACCCGAGCAATGGCATGTTCACCTGCTACCATCCAGAAGACGGAGACAGTAGGTTCTATCTCCACGCCATCAGACTTGTGTTAATCCTTAATTGTTTTCATTTAGGTATTTGATATAGAATTTTAGGACCCCTCTTAGGTATGGAAAAACAAATAGTCAAAACATTCAGTGCCTTCGGGAAGTATTCAGACCCCTTGACTTTTTCCACATTTTGTTAGGTTACAGCCTTATTATAAAATGTATTAAATAGTTATTTTCCTCATCAATCTACAAATAATACCCAACAATGACAAAGCAATGTTAGAAATGTTTGCTAATTTTAAAAAAATCAAGAACTGAAATATCACATTTACATACAGCTCTTCAGACACTTTACTCTTTGTTGAAGCACCTTTGGCAGCGATTACAGCCTCCAGTATTTTAGGGTATGACCCTACAAGCTTGGCACACCTGTATTTGGAGAGTTTCTCCCATTCTTCTCTGCAGATCCCCTCAAGCTCTGTCAGGTTGGATGGGGAGCACCGCTGCACAGCTATTGTCAGGTCTGTCCAGAGATGTTTGATTGGGTTCAAGTACGGGCAAAGGCTGGGCCACTCAAGGACATTCAGAGACTTGTCCCGAAGCCAGTCCTGCGTTGTCTTGGCTGTGTGCTTAGGGTTGTTGTCCTGTTGGAAGGTGAACCTTCGCCCCAGTCTGACGTTCTGAGGGCTCTGGAACAGGTTTTCATCAAGGATCTTTCTGTACTTTGCTCCGTTCATCTTTGCCTCAATGCTGACTCGTCTCCCAGTCCCTGCAGTTGAAAAACATCACAACAGCATGATGCTGCCACCACCATGCTTCACCGTAGGGATGGTGCCAGAATTTTCTCCAGATGTGACGCTTGGCATTTAGGCCAAAGAGTTCAATCTTGGTTTCATCAGACCAGAGAATCTTTTTTGTCATGGTCTTAGAGTCTTAGGTGCCTTTTGGTAAACTCCAAGCTGCTTGTCATGTTTCTTTTACTGAGGAGTGGCTGTCGTCTGGCTATTCTACCATAAAGGCCTGGTTGTTGGAGTGCTGCAGAGATGGTTGTCCTTCTGGAAGGTTCTCCGATCGCCACAAAGTAACAAGTGACCATCAGCCCCACTATTGTTATTTACTGCTGCTCTTTAATGATTTGTTATTCTTACGTCTTACTTTTTTGGGGAGTATTTTCTTAAAACTGCATTGTTGGTTAAGGGCTTGTAAGTAAGCAGTTCTCTGTTGTATTCGGCGCAAGTGACAAATCAGATTTGATTAAATTTTTTTTGCGCAGTCTTGCGTGAATTGGAATGTTGTCTGGCTGGTGCTCGTATTGCCTTGTTGTTTTCCTTACTAGTAATAACTTGTGTGCATTCCTATCAAAGTAAGATCCTATTTTCAATGTATCGTGTTTTCGTTTCTACTGTACTGTATGTATGGCGCATATTGTATTTATAGTTTTAACAGTACTGGTGAAAAATAATGCATTCTGATTATTGCGTAGATTTTAATGGACAGCTATGATGTGTGTAATGATGACAAGACAATGGCTGATGAGTGAAGGGCGTTTGCCAGCTGCAGGTTCGGCAGCAGCTAGAAGACCGGCGACACAAAACGCCTGAGCTGGACAGGAGGGGGAGCCAAAGCGAAGGCTGGTGTGACAGGATGCCAAAAGAATATCTGTGAATTTTATTTTATGATAATAAAATTAAATAAAACGCCTCCCTCTTTCCTGCAATTTGCCCTATCTAAGGTTCTGTTACCATGGCCTTTGCTTTCACTGCATTTTTACGTTTTGACACATCCAACTGCTGGCTTGTGTCTGAAGCTAAGCAGAGGGAAATTAACATATGCAATTCACACGTGTCCAAAAACAACGTGTCAGACTCATGTGAAAATAAAAGTAATTAAAACTTTTCACATGTGATTGGTTCACACGTGTCTGAAAACCATGCGTGGTTTTTGCATTTATGTATTGTATTTATGTAAGGGTAGGGCTACGGTGGGCCATTGATGCCATTCACTGTAGACTTTCCATCCATGGTGAATCATCCAACCCCTCTTAAGTCATTGAGATGAATGTTCAAATGAATGGTGTGAATTGAGGTTACCTGTGGTCTTGGCCGCCCATACAGTACATGCCTTGCCCTGGAGCTCTGCCAGTGCAGCACAGAAGGAGCCCATTGAGAGACTAAGAGCTGGAATTGGATTGGAAGCATGGAGGCAGTAATAAAAAGCTACACTCACACACACACACCAAGGAATTAGATTTCCCCGTGGGTAGCTATGTTGCATTTTTACATGTAAATCATAGGTGTCCAACTCCAATCTGCATGAACCAGAGGGTGAAAGCCTAGGTGAGTACCTTTGCGAGCTTCATTAATATCAATCTGTCTCTATGGTAATATATTGCTTTTCCTGAAGTTCTTGAACTATGTGACCCAATGGCCCCGCCCCGAGAAACAGAAATTGGGGGTAGTGATTGGCTACTGCCCCCTGGTGGTCCAATATAAACTGGACGAGCGACTCTGATGACCCGTTGAATCACCTTTTGGCTTCCAAGGTGATGACTCACTGCACCTGTCAGCCAATGTCTTATTTGATAAGCCTTGATGATGCTGACACAAAGAGTCAATGTACACTGTCATCAGCAGATGAGCTGAAGCCTACAATCCGGCAAAGACTGAGGAATGTATACATAGAGGGATATAATGGAGAACAAGAAGAGACAGAAAAATAATTAATGACAAGCTAAAAGCAATGTGATAACCCCAACCCTGTAGATGAGAGCGAGATGGGGCCTGATTTATAAACTCAGCAAAAAAAGAAACGTCCTCTCACTGTCAACTGTGTTAATTTTCAGCAAACTTAACATGTGTAATTACTTGTATGAACATAACAAGATTCAACAACTGAGACATAAACTGAACAAGTTCCACAGACGTGACAAAAATAAATGGAATAATGTGTCCCTTAACAAAGGGGGTATCAAAATCAAACGAAACAGTCAGTATCTGTTGTGGCCACCAGCTGCTTTAGGTACTGCAGTTCATCTCCTCCTCATGGACTGCACCAGATTTGCCAGTTATTGCTGTGAGATGTTACCCCACTCTTCCACCAAGGCACCTGCAAGTTCCCAGATATTTCTGGGGGGAATGGCCCTAGCCCTCACCCTTCGATCCAACAGGTCCCAGACATGCCCAATGGGTTTGAGATCCGGGATGTTCGATGGCCATGGCAGAACAATGACATTTCTGTTTTGCAGGATATCACGCACAGAATGAGCAGTATGGCTGGTGGTATTGTCAAGCTGGAGGGTCATGTCAGGATGAGCCTGCAGGAAGGGTACCACATGAGGGAGGAGGATGTCTTCCCTGTAAAGCACAGCGTTGAGATTTCCTGCAATGACAACATGCTCAGTCCAATGATGCTGTGGGACCAAATCCATCCCTCTCCAGAGTACAGGCCTGATGGACGAATTTGACGATAAACGCGGATTCGACCATTACCCCTGGTGAGAGAAAACCGCGACTCCTCAGTGAAGAGCACTTTTTGCCAGTCCTGTCTGGTCCAGCGACAGTGGGTTTGTGTCCATAGGCGACGTTGTTGCCAGTGATGTCTGGTAAGGACCTGCCTTACAACAGACCTACAAGCCCTCAGTCCAGCCTCTCTCAGCCTATTGCGGACAGTCTGAGCACTGATGGAGGGATTGTGCCATCCCTTATCTGTCCCGCAGGTGTGATGTTCGGATGTACCGATCCTCTGCAGGTGTTGTTACACGTGGTGTGCCACTGCGAGGATGATCAGGTGTCCGTCCTGTCTCCCTGTAGCACTGTCTTAGGCGTCTCACAGTACGGACATTGCAATTTATTGCCCTGGCTACATCTGCAGTCCTCATGCCTCCTTGCAGCAAGCCTAAGGCATGTTCAAGAAGATGTGTTGGTGTTTTCAGAGTCAGTAGAAAGGCCTCTTTAGTGTCCTAGGTTTTCATATCTGTGACCTTAATTGCCTACCTTCTGTAAGCTTAACGACCGTTCCACAGGTGCATGTTCATTAATTGTTTATGGTTCATTGAACAAGCATGAGAAACCGTGTTTAAACCCTTTACAATGAAGATATGTGAAGTTATTTGGATTTTTAAGAATTATCTTTATAATTATATAGAGAGACAAAGAGAGGGCTCTTTCTGAGCTGGGCCAAGTAAATGCAACACATTGAACCATTGCTTTGACTCTCACTCTCTTTGTTTTCCATACTGCAATCTGAAGTTATTTACATAAGATATCAGGCCTCCTCATCTCTGACAGGCATTGTAAAGTGGCTACTTGCCCCTGGTTATTCATACATGTATTCAGCTGTAGTTTGATCAGAGCATCAGCAGAAACTGACTCAAATCGATTGTCAGCCAACCAGATACTTGCCGATACTTGCTTGGTTACAGAGGCTGCTGGTGAATCAATTTCATGTGGGACTAAAAAACAAGCCCTGGTTTCCAACAATAGAAGAGAGAGAGATGGGGAGAGAAGGCTTCAGAGAGAGAGTGAGAGAGAGAGAAGGAGCATGAGAGAGGGAGAAAATAACCCCTGGACGTAGCTATCTGCTGTGGCTTAACATGGTCATCGTGGTTAGTGTCACTCATAGCTTGACTTTGCTGGACACAGCATATTTAGATTTCACCTCCAGCGGTTCTGCTGGGCAGGGGAAGAGGCTGAAAAGGGTAGGGAGAAAGCTGGCCTCGCTCGGGGCCGGGGGTAACTCTATCCATGCCACTGGAGAACCGGGAATGGCCATAGGCTGGAACTAAGCCCTCATCGCTGCCTCTGCTGTTACAGCATGGGTGACATTTATCCCCCTGCCCCAACACTGCAGGCCCAAAATAAAGCACTGTTATTGCATGGGCAGTGACAGGGATAGGCATGGCTATATGGGCAGGGACAGGGATAGAGGGATACAAGGGCATTACTTTACCACAATATCATCTGACATTTTGTTACTTACACAATCCTATAGCAATTACTCAGTTATATGGGTTTTATGAATGGCTTTGAGCTGTGTTTCCGCCAATCAGAGAGCAACTTTTCTTAAACCTGTTCATAAGTTTTTATGGCATAGAGAAATATACAACTCTATCACATCCCTGACATTTAAGATGAGTGTTCCACTGTCCCATTTCTGAGGTCTTACGAGCTGAGCAGTCTACTAATACTCCCCGAGACATTTTCTGTGGAAACATTGGTTTATTTTTATGTGCTAAAATGGGGCTGACTGACACTAATGGAACAGGGTAAAAATGTTTGTCAATCTGGCATCCATGACAGTTTACTGAACAACACTAACGTTTTTATAGAATTCCAGGTCCAATTCCAATAGAAGAAGGAAAGGGGCACCGAGGTTATTTCACAAGTTTCAATTTTAATGATAGGGGTGGGAGGACACAGAGCACATAAGCATTTCAACAACAGACAACCTTGGATTGGAAACAGGCTGTTGGTGGGAACATCAATATTGTTCTCTTGGCTCTTTGGTTTGTGCTTTGGTTAATTCACCGGTCGGTGTTGGTTACGAAAATAATTTTCTTCGCCCAAGGGGCATTTGTGAGAACTTAGATTCTTTTTTTACTGAAACATCCCCACTCTGCAAGCATGTACTGTAACCTCACCCATTCAATGGTGGAGGAAGTTCTTAGCTGTTGGATACCAATACACCCAAAAGGATGCTGCTGCAGTATCAAATACCACCAGAAGATGAATTATCAATTTATAATGATATACTTAACAACGCCAGTCAATAAAGCAATAAAATGTGATTAAGCGGAACAATAGTACCAGATCCAGAGCATTGTGCCAAGGTGATAACCCACCCAGGGGCATCGGACTACCCCCGGTGAAAACAAACTGCCTTCTTTATAATGTAGGCCCTGATCACACAGAGAGAGAGAGAGACATAGTCAGACGCAGTCACTTTCAGAACATGTAATAACATGTAATAACCCGGAGGTGGCAGAGGTCAAGTGCCCGCAATTCATCGACAGTCGAGACAATTTGATAACAAAGACAAAGAGTCATTTTTACCACTTGACATTATTGCAAAATAAACGGTCTCACTTCTTCAACCTGCAACAAGCCATCTTTCAGCCTCTGACAAAAACTGTACTTGCAGGCTAGAAAGAAGCACTTTTTATGACTTTTTTGCATCACTTTAATGTTAGATCTACGGAGACAACAACAGAAAATAGCAATCGCTGAATTAGATTATTTTAAGGCAAGGACCGTTTCACTACTTTCATTACATTCAAATTAAAAGAACATCCTCAAGTGTGAGAGATCCCAAATGTAATTTGATGAAAGTGTTAAGCCATACAAATCTTGCGCAATAAGCAAATTCATTATTTAAGCCCTGGATCTTTCCAGAGAGAGAGAGAGGGAAGGGATGAGGATGGAGATACAGAGGAATGAAAGGATCCTCTATAGTCACTGTGGAATTATCTTACTTTACAGGTTCTATAAATGTAGGGCACTTGGAGAAACCTGCAGCTCGGTACATATCTCTACATAATGCACGCACACACATGCACACACACACACACACACAGTTATACTCAGTCAACTGATGTTCCATTAACCTTTGATGTTTATTTTGCCGCCTCCTTGCCAATGTCATCAAGGGTTAACAACACACTCTTATGCAATAACCTCTCCTAACTTTGTAAAGGTGCTTTGACCTTAGCCATCCCTTGTGGAGTAGCTATAAATGAGTTTGCTTGTTTATTGTTTTTCTCTCCTCCCCTACCCCTCCCCTGCCCTCTGTCTATGATGAAATACTTGTTTTCCATTTGTTTGGCCTCTGGTACTCCTCACAGTGATGTCCCTTCTCTCCAGTGCCAGGGGCACTGCATGGGACTAGGCTGGGAATTTATCAGTGGCATCCCCTCTAGGGTGGGGAAGACCTCACGGCTGAGATTGTCCTATTCCTTCTGATCCCCGAGCATCGAGAGGATTATATTTTGTATTTTTTTTCGCCTCATTTGCCCCGAAACAAACACACACATAAACACACACATACTAGCATTCTCCCTCGGACTCACTGGCACACGCACATACACAGGTCCTCACCGTTGAGTCAAAAAGTAGAATTTGTTGTGTTATTTTACCCACTTTATCCATTTGCATTAGCTTGATAAAGTGTATGATGCCTCTGAGACCTATCACTATTTAGGCAATTTTGTTTGCTTTGTCTGCTGTGGTCATTGCTGAATTTTTCTGATACAAAACGAGTTGGCATCTTTCCCTCAGTAACAGTCTTTTGCAAATGAAAGACGTGACCAATCTTTAAGAAGTGCTGCTGACAGGAATTTGGTTAAATAATTCCAACACTTATTCCTATCTCCTAATTGGTTAATTTACAGTGGATTATTGTACAGTTTTCCGATTTAGACTTTTTGGTGGAATTGCTGTCAAGTCGGTTAAAAGCTTAAATAGAATGAACAAACAGGAATCCGCTAAGCTGGAAATGAAATCTGAACAGGCCTGGTTGCGAAACTACTCTTCTATAACTAAATGGTACATGGACTGTCAGAGGTCCAGCCCCAAAGTCAACGATGAGGACAAGAATGGTATAATCTGTTTTTTCAAGATCATTCAAGTACTTCCTCATCGACCAGTAATATGTTGTGCACACTATAGTTGCTACGCCAAATGGTAACACTTTAAGACTACAGTATTCAAATGATTTCAGTATGGTCAAGAAACAGTTGTGGTTGTGTTTCACTGCTATTTGGATTGTGTTTTTGGAAGCACTGGGAGAAAGAAAAGGCTCATATTCTCGGAGGAGCAAGAAAATTGTTTGCTAAAATAAACTTGACCTTGCACCTCTCCCAGTTAGAGAATGGTGGTTAATGAAGCAATGCCACATCAATACATGGTGAAGGCACGGACACATATTAGCTCCCTCAGGCTTAGTGTGAGGAATATAGCAAGCCTATGGCAAAGAGTCGAACAGCTCCAACAACTACTGCACAACTGCAGCCATTTAAACAACTGATACAATGCATTGCAGTTTCAGCTTTGGGTCTTTTATAAACAACGTTTTTGTTCAAAACAAATATTCCTATCCTTCCTCAGCGCTCTCTATGTCATAACTGTACCCCCACACATTATTCTAAACATGTTTGACATACCCCAGAACACACTACATTTACCATTCACATTCAATTGAATTAATGTACACTTAGGCCTTCTTTTTTACAGAGACAGTTAGAGGGTTACAGTACAGTAACTCTAATACATGTCCTGGTCTGGAAACCACAACTAATGCCAGGCCCCAATTCATTCACTACCATTATGTCCAATTCTTTCTTCAGAGACAGAAGGGCTGCCTGGCTGTCACGGCATGGACATGAAAGCCCCTGTACAGAGAGTTGCCCCCGGGCTACACTTTATACAGTAGGTCTCTCCACACAACTGACTGCTAAATTAACACAGCGCAGTCCTCAGTGACGGGGGCTCCTGCCCTACATAAGCATAATGAGCCTAAACAATGGCCATTAACACAGACAGAGAATGGGCAAAGCTCTCTGGACATGCTGCTTGGTGGGCATGGGGAGTAAGGGAAGTCTATATCTGTTGCAGATACTGCAACGTATAGAAGGAACATTATTTGATGGTGATTTGGCAATTTTTTTGTGATGTTAAGGACCTTGGGAGAATGCAACATGGATTGTGCACCCTGGAGGCACATATCAATACAGTTGAATAATAAGGATTCATGTAGTTTAAATGTGGATACAATCCCCTAGAATACCCATACAAATCCAGGAAATATTGGATAAACCCTATTGGGCCCTGTACATCATTTTTTTACTGGAATGTTTACACCATACCAAGTTCTTTTCATTTTCGGTCTCTTTTTTCAAACTCAACTTGAAATTAGAACATTGATTATGCTGATTTGTGAAAACAGAAAGGCAAGTCCTCACGAGAAAAAAATAATGCTAAAATATGCTTCTAATAAAGGCCCGTGGAAATTCAACATCAAGCCAAACATCTCTGTCGCTGACCCTTTCAGTTGGTTCCCCCTCACAATACTTCTGTTTGGATACGAGACCTGGATTACCATAGTGTGTGTGTTTACCATTTTAACTATGCTTTGTTGAACATAACTATTTTTCCAGGTAAACAAATATTTCCATTGGAGGTGACTACAACTATTTGAATACATATTAAAAAAAAGTACTAATTTCTTTTAACTATTTGAATTCATATCTCAGAACGTAACTACTTTAGTTAACTATTTGAATATACTATATATCTTAGAAAGCAACTACTTTTGACAATATTTGAATTCAGATCTCATGAAGTGACTACTTTTCTGAAACTATTGGATTAGCTGCCTTCAACTAATGTCAGGGCTGTATCTGAAACTGCATTTTGAAGATAGAAGTTTAATGGGTAGAGTACATACAATCTCCTATACTATTCCAATCTATTTGACAGCCACATTTGATCTACACAATACAGTTTTATCTGAACATTTTGAAAATGTCTATTATCCTGAATGTCCCAGGAGCACATAATGAAGTCTAACCAGTTAACTAATTATATTTGGTACAGATAAGTGTAAATAGGTTGTGAGGCTCAACTACTTTGACTCTTTCAACATGCCACTGAAAAGGTCAAAAGCTGAAATAAATGTTATCACACCTGAACATACTTCAGAGTAATTCACATTTACATAAGTATTCAGACCCTTTACTCAGTACTTTTCTGAAGCACCTTTGGCAGCGATTACAGCCTCAAGCCTTCTTGGGAATGACGCTACAAACTTGGCATACTCCTTCCAAAATGGCACCAGAAGAAATGGCAGCAGTTTTACGGGCGCCCAACCAATTGTGCTATTATTATTTTTTTTTTAACATATTATTTGCAACCTGTTTTGTACATAATGTTTCTGCAACCGTATCTTATGGCAAAAAAAGAGCTTCTGTATATCTGGACAGCGATCACTCACCCCGGATTAGACAAAGATTTTCTTCTTCAACAAGCAAGATGCACAAGACATTCTCCAAACACCCGACAGGGCCAACATCCATGTTATTTGCAAGAGGAAGCGACACAGGTACAGAGGACAAAGAGCCTGATGCCTGGTCAGGACCCGGAAAAGGCTAGTGGGAAAGCTGCCGTTACCATCAATACTACTCGCCAACGTGCAATTATTGGACAATAAACTAGACGAGGTACGATCACGAATATCCTACCAACGGGACATCAAAAACTCTAATATCCTATTATCCACGGAACCGTGGCTGAATGACGACATGGATATTCAGCTAGTGGGATATACGCTGCACCGCTGTGCATTTTTGTCAACACCAGTTGGTGCACGAAATCTAAGGAAGTCTCTAGATTTTGCTCGCCTTTTGTGATAAATTGCAGGCCACACTACTACTGTTTTCAGCTATACTTTTCGTGGCTGTTTATTTGCCACCACAGACGGATGCTGGCACGAAGACCGTACTCAGTCAGCTGTATAAGGAAATAAGCAAATAAGAAACCACTCACCCAGAAGTGGCGCTCCTAGTGGCCGGAGACTGTAACGCAGGGATACTTAAATCAGTTTTACCAAATTTCCACCAACCTTGTTAAATGTGCAACCAGAGGGGGAAAAAAAATCTAGATCACCTGTACTCCACAAACAGAGACGCATACAAAGCTCTCCCTCGCCCTCCATTTGGTAAATCCGACCACAACTCTATCCTCCTGATTCCTGCTTACAATAAAAAATTAAAGCAGGAAGCACCAGTGACATCCTCGAAGCAGATGCTAAACTACAGGACTGTTTTGCTATTACAGACTGGAACATGTTCCAGGATTCTTCTGATGGCAATGAGGAGTACACCACAACAGTCACTGGCTTTATCAATAAGTGCATCGAGGACGTTGTACGTACATACCGCAACCAGAAGCCATGGATTACAGGCAACATTCGCACTGAGCTAAAGGGTAGAGCTGCCGCTTTCAAGGTGCGGGTCTCTAACCCTGAAGCTTACAAGAAATCCTGGTATGCCCTGTGACGATCCATCAAAAAGGAAAAGCGTCAATACAGGGCTAAGATTGAATCATACTACACCGGCTCCGACGCTCGTCTTATGTGAAAGGGCTTTCAACCCATTACAGACTACAAAGGGAAGCACAGCCATGAGCTGCCCAGTGACATGAGGCTACCAGATGAGCTAAATCACTTCTATGCTCGCTTCAAGGCAAGTAACAATGAGAAATGCATGAGAGCATCAGCTGTTCCGGACGACTGTGTGATCACGCTCTCTGTAGTCGATGTGAGTAAGACCTAAATGACTACAGACCTATAGCACTCACGTCTGTAGCCATGAAGTGCTTTGAAAAGTTGATAATGGCTCACATGAACACCATTATCTCAGAATCCCTAGACCCACTCCAATTTGCATACCGCCCAAACAGATCCACAGATGATGCAACCTCTATTGCACTCCACACTGCCCTTTCCCACCTGGACAAAAGGAACATTTATGTGAGAATGCTATTCATTGACTACAGCTCAGTATCCTCAAAGCTCATCACTAAGCTAAGGATCCTGGGACTAAACACCTTCCTCTGCAACTGGATCCTGGACTTCCTGACGGGCCACCCCCAGGTGGTGAGGGTAGGTGGCAACACATCTGCCACGCTGATCCTCAACACTGGAGCTCCCCAGGGGTGTGTGCTCAGTCCCCTCCTGTACTCCCTGTTCACCCACGACTGCATGGTCAGGCACGACTACAACACCATCATTAAGTTTGCAGACGACACAACAGTGGTAGGCCTGATCACCGACAATGACGAGACAGCCTATATGGAGGAGGTCAGAGACCTGGCCGGATGGTGCCAGAATAACAACCTATCCCTCAAAGTAACCAAGACTAAGGAGATGATTGTGGACTACAGGAAAAGGAGGACCGAGCACGCCCCCCATTGTCATCGACAGAGCTGTTGTGGAGCAGGTTGAGAGCTTCAAGTTCCTTGGTGTCCACATCAACAGCAAACTAGAATGGTCCAAACACACCAAGACAGTCGTGACGAGGGCATGACAAAGCCTTTTCCCCCTCAGGAAACTAAAAAGATTTGGCATGGGTCCTGAGATCCTCAAAAGGTTCTACAGCTGCAACATCGAGAGCATCATTGCCTGGTATGGCAATTGCTCAGCCTCTGACCGCAAGGCACTACAGAGGGTAGTGTGTACGACCCAGTACATCACTGGGGCTAAGCTGCCTGCCATCCAGGACCTCTACACCAGGCGGTGTCAGAGGAAGGCCCTAAAAATTGTCAAAGACCCCAGCCACCCCAGTCATAGACTGTTCTCTCTGCTATCGCATTGGCAAGAAGTACCGGAGTGCCAAGTGTAGGACAAAAAGGCTTCTCAACAGTTTTCACCCCCAAGCCATAAGACTCCTGAACAGGTAATCAATGGCTACCCGGAATATTTGCATTGTGTGCCCCCCAACCCCACAAACTTCTCTTTTTATGCTGCTGCTACTCTCTGTTCATCATATACAGCATGCATAGTCACTTTAACCATATCTACATGTACATACTACCTCAATCAGCCCGACTAACCTGTGTCTGTATGTAGCCTCGCTACATGTATATAGCCCGTCTATTTACTGTTGTTTCATTTATTTACCTACCTATTGTTCACCTAATACCCTTTGGCACTATTGGTTAGAGCCTGTAAGTAAACATTTCACTGTAAGGTGAACACCTGTTGTATTCTGCCCACGTGACAAATAAACTTTGATTTGTATTTGGTTAGTTTCTCACATTCTTCTTTGCACATCCTCTCAAGCTCTATCAGGTTGGATTAGGAGCACTGCTGCATAGCTATTTTTGGGTCTCTCCGGAGATGTTAGATTGGGTTTAAGTCCAGGCTCTGGCTGGGCCACTCAAGGATATTCAGAGACGTGTCCCAAAGCCACTTCTGCATTGTCTTGACTGTGTTCTGAGGGTCGTTGTCCTATTGGATGGTGAACCTTTGCCTCAGTCTGAGGTCCTGAGCGGTCCGGAGCAGGTTTTCTTCAAGGATCACTCTGAATATCTTTCCATTGATCCTGACTAGTCTCCCAGTCCCTGCCGCTGACAAACATCCCTACAGTATGATGCTACCACCACCCCGCTTTCCGGTAGGGATGGTGAAAGGTTTCCTCCAGACGTGAGGCTTGGCATTCAGGCCAAAGAGTTCAATCTTGGTTTCATTAGACCAGATAATCTTGTTTCTCATGGTCTGAGAGTCTTTAGGTGCATTTAGGCAAACTCCAAGGAGGCTGTAATGTGCAGTTTACAGAGGAGTGGCTTCCGTCTGACCACTCTACCATAAAAGCCTGATTGATGGAGTGCTACCGAGATGGTTGTCCATCTGGATGGTTCTCCCATCTCCAGAGAGGAACTCTGGAGCTCTGTCAAAGTGAACATTGTGTTCTTGGTCACCTCCCTAACTAATGCCCTTCTCCCCTGATTGCTCAGTTTAGCCAGGCGGCCAGCTCTAGGAAGTGTCTTGTTGGTTCCACACTTCTTCCATTTAAGAAATATGGGGGCCACTGTGTTCTTGCGGACCTTCAATGCTGCAAAAATGTTTTTTTACCCTTCCCCAAATCTGTGCCTCAACACAATCCTGTCGAAGGGCTCTATGGACAATTCCAATGGCTTGGTTTTTGCTCTGACATGCACTGTCAAATGTGGAACCTTATATAGACAGGTGTGTGCCTTTCTATATCATGTCCAATCATAATGAATTTACCGCAGTTGGATTCCAATCAAGTTGTATAAACATCTCAAGGATGATCAATATCAACCGGATGAGCTTGAACTCAATTTCGAGTCTCATATCAAAAGGTCTGAATACTGACAGTGGCAAGAAATAGTATGTGAACCCTTTGGAACTACCTGGATTTCTGCGTAAATTGGTCCGAATATGTTACCTGACCTTCATCTAATTCATAACAATAGACACAAACAGTGTGCTTAAACTAATAATACTCACATTATTGTATTTTTCTTGTCTATATTGAATACATAATTTTAAAAATCACAGTGTAGGTTGGAAAAAGTATGTGAACCCCTAGGCTAAATTACTTCTCCAATAGCTAATTGGAGTCAGGAGTCAGCTAAACTGGAGTCCAATCAATGAGATGAGATTGGGGATGTTGGTTAGAGTTGCCCTGCCCTATGCAAAACACTCACACAATTTTTGTTTGTTATTCACAAGAATCATTGCCTAATGTGAACCATACCTTGAACAAAAGAGATCTCAGATGACCTACAATTAAGAATTGTTGACTAGCATTAAGCTGGAAAGGGTTACAAAAGTATCTCTAAAAGCCATGATGTTCATCAATCCAAGGTAAGACAAATTGTCTATAAATGGAAAAAGCTCATCACTGTTGCTACTCTCCCTAGGACTGGCTGTCCTGCAAAGATGACTAATGCATAATGCTCTTGTTAATAAGGTTAAGAAGAATGCTAGAGTGTAAGCTAAAGACTTACAGAAATCTCTGGAACATGCTAACATCTCTGTTGATGAGTATACGATATGTAAAACTCCAAACAGGAATGGTGTGCATGGGAGGACACCACGGAAGAAAACACTGGCAGAACATTCTGTGGACAGATGAGACTAAAGTTTAGTTGTTTGAACGGAACACACAACACTATGTGTGGAGAAAAAAAGGCACTGCACACAAACATCAAAACCTTATCCCAACTGTAATGTATGGTGGAGGGAGAATCATGGTTTGGGTCTGCTTTGCTGCCTCAGGTCATGGACAGCTTAATATCATCAACGGAAAAAAGAATTCCCAAATTTATCAAGACTTTTTGCAGGAGAATGTAAGGACAATGAACCAAAACACAGAAGTAAATCAACAACAGAATGGCTTCAACAGAAGAAAATACGCCTTCTGGAATAGCCTGACCTCAATCCGATTGAGATGCAGTGGCATGACCTGCCAGGGCTTGAAAACTATTGCGGACTACAAGAAGGGAATCCCAGACGTGAGCAGTCCAGTCAAGAGAGCCTACCAGATGAGCTAAAGGCATTTTAGGCTCACTTCGAGTCAAGCAAAACTGAAGCATACACGAGAGCACCTGCTGTTATGGACGACTGTTTGATAACGCTCTCGGTAGCCGATGTTAGCAAGACCTTTAAACATGTCAGTATTCTCAAAGATGTGGGGCCAGACGGATTACCATGATGTGTACTCACATCATGCGCGGACCAACTGGTAAGTGTCTTAACTTACATTTTCAACCTCTCCCTGACAGAGTCCACATCAACAAACTATCATGGTCTAAACACACCAAAACAGTCATAAAGAGAGCACGACAACATATTCTCCTCATCAGGAGACTGAAAAGATTTGGCACGGGTCCCCAGATCCTCAAAAAGTTATACAGCTGCACCATCTAGAGCATCCTGACTGGTTGCATCACTGCCTGGTATGGCAACTGCTCCGCATCCAGCTGTGCACTTGGTGATTGAATGGGTTACCAAGTGTTGATGGGGGAAATGGCTCCAGGGGCCAGCCCTCGCCAAGTAGGCCAAAAAAAGGGGGGACAGAGCAGCCAACCTCCTCAGAGGCTGCCTGCTCTGCCCCCCGGAAGGACAGTGGAACTACCGTCCCCCTGTGCTTTTTTCCCACCAACTTCTAACACAATTTTCTTATTACATTTTATTGAAAAATGGTTTTGATTACATGGAAATGCGCATGTAGGCGTGCCCTTTCATGCAAAAAAAACCCTATCCAGTTTGGACTTTTACTTTTCGAGTTATTAACGGTTACAGATGAAAAGGGGGTTGAACGAAAAGCGTCCGTGTGCTCCGCCGTCGCCTGGGCGCAGAGCGGTTGGCTAGGTACCGGTAACCCCTGTATATAGCCTCATTATAGTTATTTTATTGTGTTGCTTTTCACACATTTTTTACCTTCCTTTATTTGGTAAATATTTTCTTATCTCTCCTTGAACTGCACTGTTGGGCTTGTAAGTAAGCATTTCATGGTAAGGTTTACACTTGTATCCGGCGCATGTAACAAAACATTTGATTTGATTTGATTCACCTCTGAAGGTAAATGATGTACTTACATTCAGTAATCTTGCTCTGATTTGTTATCCTGCGGGTCCCAGAGATAAAATGTAGCATAGTTTTGTTTGATAAAAATACATTTTTATAATCACATGTAGGAAATGGGTTCTACAGTTTGAACCACTGCTTTTTTTGTTTCAAGAATATGCATATCCTTGCTTCAGGTCCTGAGCTACAGGCAGTTAGATTTGGGCATGTCATTTTAGGCGAATATTTAAAAAAACTGTGCGATCCTTTAGAATAGGGCTGTAACGTCACAAAATGTGGAAAAAGTTAAGGAGTCTGAATACTTTGCCAATGCACTGTAATTCATGTATTTTCAGGCTTGTGAAGCAACTACTTTCTATCCCTCCCGATCATATGTTCTCTCTTCTCTCAGTCTCTGCATGTGCTCAGCATAGACCAGACAACTTTAAGTGAGATCGCAATGGATTATGGACATTGTAGTTTAGTACCACGTTTTCTGCGCAAAGCTATGTAGAATATTGGCCTGTTAGAAACTACAGCTCCTTACCACTTCACACAGTTCAGGCTTGATCTGATTCATCTCTACAGAAACTGTGCATCGAAATGGAATTCAAATAATTAACCGACGTTGGTCAATTAGTTATTTACAAACGGACACATTTTGGTTAACCGTTCAGCCCTACTGCACACTCAAGTGACCATCGAGTAAACAACTGTATCATCACCAGACTCACTGTGGTTGAAGAAAAATATGAGATGCAATGGCTGGAAGAGAGGAGGACAATGTAAAACTGGTCTCTGAGGTGGACGATTATAACACACACAGACACGTGTGCACACGCACACACGTGTGCACATGCACACACACAGACGGTATATTTCCATAGGAACGTCACCAGGTAAAAACAGTGGGGGTCTAAGTGTACTTAGGGGACAGGGATGTTGTAATGACAGTATTAATACCTTTGCTCCTCTGTTCTATTTGTAGAATAGGAAACCATTTCTAACCACGATTCACAAACTGGGCTATTGAGGCTTCTGATGCACTACAATGAAGGACACATATAACAAACTCAATATGATTGGCTAGCATTGTCTGCCGTAAAGTGGGTCCCTGTAAAAGGCTGAAGGGCTAGCTGAAGGCTGTTCATAAAATAAAGCGCCTAGACAGAGATGTTTGTGTGAGAGAGAAACAGAAGGAGAGTAAGGAGAGAAAATATGGTGTTGGGTGGTGGGGGGAGAGATGTAATGAGAGAAAGAGAGAGGAAGAGAAATACTTAGATTGGGAGGAGGAAGGGAGGAGAGATTGAGAAAAGGGAGAGAGAAAGAGCAGGGTGAGAGAAAAAAAAAATGCTGTCTGTGTATAATGAATAAATGTACCGTGTTGTGACCAATAGTTTCTGTCTGTGCTCCTTTGCAACAGGCTGCAGCCACTGTAATTTGAGCGCAATAGGCCATCAAACAAGGCCACTCAATCACAATAGCCCACAGCACTATCAGACATGTAGGCTAAAGCCTCCCTCCCAGTATTCTGAGGCACAGATAGCAGCTCTACACCACCATGGTCCTCGAGACAAGGAATGAGGTTATTTATATAGGTGCTTTGGTTGATAAACTAGTTGGAGTAGGGCCTAGATAAGAGCAGAATTCAAATGTTTTAGGAGGCAGAACATATATCCCCTTGAGAAAGACAATGGCTTGTCACCAACACTTTTGCATTTTACAATATGCTATTGGATATATCTTCAGTGTTATTTTAGGAAAAGCTTTCAATTTATGGAATGACATCAAAGGTGAAAATTGGCTGTGAAGGTTTTAAGATACAAATGGTACATTCTTTTTTTTAATCTATAAATGTATCACCTAACTTCCTTATCACTATCACACTTCCATGAAAATATGTGCTGTATATATTTGTCATGTCAATCTGACTGTCTCCCTGTCTGTTTATCTATCTGTGTTTCTATCTCGCCATGTATACATTCATTTTCTTGATATCTGTCTCTCTGTGTTGAATGTAGCTACATTTGTCCAATGACAACAAAAAAGGCAGACAGGTTTCATTTGGAAATAACAAAACTGCCAGGATTCCTTTCGTTTTCTCTTCGAGTTGCTTTATTATTTGAGATGCAAGGCTATCCCCTAAAGGTGGCATCCTTGTATGTAAACCAAATAGCTGACAACTGCCTCATTCATTTGATGCTAAGTTATATTTCAGTTGTTGAGAACAACAAGCATCTCACATCTCTGGCAAGAAAAATGTAAATGCTTGCGAAAACGTGTAGCATTCGCCCAAGGCCCTCTTTTGTTTGATATACACAGGATACAATGCAATACATAAAGCACCACCACTCTTTCTTATCTTATTTGAGCAGCCGCTCTAAGGATTTCTTCAAACTGTGGGGCGATGAATCACAAATCAATGGTGAAACAAGACGGCAATTAGACATGCATTGTTGCAAAGGAGACTAATGAAAGTGCCCAGCCTCGTCAATGACCTGGAGATTCACAACGATAGGGACGATAGCAATTCCCTATACAGGCACCAGCCCATGTGGGAATCTCTTTCTCACTCTGGTGATGCTTTACCGAGCTGGCCAATGCTAGATAAGGTGGCCTCGGCGAAGGAGATGAGATGGGTTTCTTTGTCTGTATACTTCTATTGTGGAAACGTCTCCCCCTATTTTAGTCTCGTTTGGGTTTGCTTTTACCGACTGTGGACATTCTAATTCCACCCCAAAGAGGGATACTGTTGTGTGTCAGAGCTTGTTGGCCTATCCGCTGCTGAAATTCACATTTAGGTGTAAATATTGTCTACAACTGATCTTCAGAATAAATTAACATGTTTACCAGTGTTATTTTCTATTTTCGAAGACAAACATTGGCACCTTGAATGATCAAAGCACAGAGTTTGTTTGAAGAATGATACATTCAGCATATTTTAGGCTAACAAGAATGGAATATTTTCCTACATCTGTTGGGTAGTGTTGTCTTTCCACCTTTAATTGATCAAATATGAATTGTCAGCTTTTAAAAAAATATTTATATTATTGTGTTTACAACCCATTTTACAGGTTCTGAATGGTGTTTGTGTCACAAATGAGAGCATCATTATCTCTGGTTGACATGTTAAATCACCTCATCTATCCTTAATTGGAGCCTCGGCTCTGCGAGGAACCCAGAAAACAACTGAAAGAGAGTGGATAATTTTCTGTAAATAAACTGCCAGCTAGACAAACGCTCAGTAGCACCTTCTAGCTACAGATTACCGGTCCTTGGAAAAGTATAACAGCATGCAGGGAAAGGATCTTCATTTGATTCCTCTTTTCTTGCTGAAAATTTGAGTTTTGTCATTTACATAAATTCATTGAAAACCTGCACTAACACATGGTTATAAACCCTGTTATGGTAAGGCGATCCCCTAGGGGAACTCCCCCCCCCCCCATTCAGCTGAAAAGGTGGCGCAGGGAATTCAAAAATATTCTTTTGAATTTACCCATACATTTACCCATCATGTCTGATTTTTTAAACGTTTTACAGCGAAAACACAACATATATTTATGTTAGACCACCACCAAATAAAAAAAAAACAGCCATTTTTCCCAGCCAAAGATAAGAGTCACAAAAGCAGGATTAGAGATAAAATGAATCACTAACCTTTTGAAAATCTTCATCAGATGACACTCTTATGACATGTTACACAATACATTTATGTTTTGTTCGATAATATGCATATTTATATCCACAAAGCTCGGTTTACATTGACACCATGTTCAGAAATGCCTCGCCAGATAACAGAAATACTCATCATAAACTTTGACTAAAGATACATGTTCTACATATAATTAAAGATACACTGGTTCTTAATGCAACCGCTGTGTCAGATCTTTTAAAAACATTACGAAAAAAGCCTACCATGCAATAATCTGAGACAGCGCTCAGACGTAAATATATTTCTCCGCCATGTTGGAGTCAACAGAAATACGAAATTACATCATAAATATTCCCTTACCTTTGATGATCTTTCATCAGAATGCAGTGCAAGGAGTCCTAGTTCCACAATAAATCATTGTTTTGTTCCATAATGTCCAATACGAGTGTCCAATTAGCTGCATTTGCTAGCACTTTCAGCTCACGTGCACAAAAGCTGGCGCTGATCCAGGAAAACTCGGACGAAAACTTCAAAAATATATATTCCAGATCGAATAAACTGGTCAAACTAAGTAGAGAATCAATCTTCAGGATGTTATTTTCATATATATCCAATAACGTTCCAACCAGATCATACATTTTCATCTGCAGCCAAATGGAATGACGGTGACACCCACAGACAAATGCGCCACAGGGAAATGGCATTCTGCTAAGACCGTGACTATTTCCCCTCCCATTCGGTCAAAGTTCACACCAGAGGCTCCATTCCACGTTCTACTGTATGAGGACATCTATGGATCTGGTAGCACTTCCTATGCCTTGTAGGAAGTGCTACCAGATCCATATCTTGTTTGGAAGGGAAGGGCGATGATGTCAAATTTGACCCACATTCAGAATTTCACTTCTTGTTTGGAAGATTGCCTGCCCTATGAGTTCTGTTATACTCACAGACATAATTCAAACAGTTTTAGATACTTCAGAGTGTTTTCTATCCAATTGTAATAATAATATGCATATATTAGCAATCTAGGACAGAGTAGGATGCAGTTCACTATGGGCACGCAATTCATCCAAAGTGAAAATACTGCCCCCTATCCCCAACAAGTTTTAACAGTATTTGCACTTTTTATGTATCCTAACTTTGGCCAGCCAATAGCCTAACCAACAATCAAGCAACATTTAGTCAATCTTTAGTCCAACATATGGACTACGTGCAGTGGGTATCATAAATATTCAACCCCCTTGGATGTTGCATTACAAAGTAGGATTTTGTTTGTCATCTACACAAAAATAAAAATAAAATGTCAAAGGACTAAAATATAGTTGCTGAATAATTATTCACCCCCTTCGTTTAGTTAAACCTAAATGAGTTCAGGAGTAACGTTTGGCTTTAAAAAAAGTCACATATTAAGTTACCGTAAAGTATTGATTTTCAAGCACATATTCAACTACAAAGACCAGGAAGGAAAATGCGAAGGGATGTAACCATGAGGCCATTGGTGATTTTTAAACAGATATGGAGTTCAATGGTTATGACGGGAGAAAACTGAGGATGAATCAACAACATTGTAGTGACTCCACAGTAATGGCCTAAATGAAAGACTGAAAGAAGAAATGTACAAATATACAGAATAAAAACATGCAACAAGACACTAAAGAAATACAAAAAGAAGGCAAAGGAATACACGTTTTGGCCTAAATGCAAAGTATTATGTCATGGGCAAATCCGACGCAACACATCACTGAGTAACTGACTCCTTATTTTTTAATTATGGTGGTAGCTGCATCATGATATGGGTATGCTTGACATCGGCAAAGACTGGAGAATCTTTAAGGATAAAAAGAAACGCAGCACTGGCAAATCTTAGAGGAAAGCTTGCTTCAGTCTGCTTTACACCAGACACTGGGAGTCGAATTCACCTATCAGCAGGACAATAACTTTATTAGCATACTGGTTTTTGTTCGGAATTTCGGATGACTGACATGCCAGAAGTAAACTGCCTGTTACTCAGGCCCAGAAGCTAGTATATGCATATACTTGGTAGCATTGGATAGAAAACACACTTGAGTTTCTAATACTGTTAGAATAATGTATGTGAGTATAACATAACTGATATGGCAGGCAAAAACCTGAGGTAAATCCGCCCAGAAGTTGTTTTGGGGGGGTCACAGGCAATTTCAATGCAAGCCTATGGGAAATACGAATAGATAGGACCTAGATTGCAGTTCCTATGGCTTCCACTAGATGTCAACAGTCTTTAGAAATGGTTTCAGGCTTGTTTTCTGAAAAATTAGCAAGTAGTTGCAGTTTTTCCAAGATGTCTCTCATTAGAAAAGTAATCTTGTTGGCACGTGAATGAGGTGCGCGCACTTCGTTATTTATCTTCCCTATTGAACAAACTAGTCTCTGTCTTAAATATTATCATTAATTTAGATATTAGAGTACCTAAGGATTAATTAGAAACATTGTTTGACTTGTTTGGAGGAACATTACCGGTAACTGTTTGGATTTGTTTCTTATGCATGTTGAATAAGTGTATTACTGAGATCATTGGCGCCAACTAAACAGACGTTTTTGGATATAAAGAAGGACTTTATCGAACAAACAACCATTCATTGTGTAGCTGGGACCCTTGGGATTGCAAGCAGAGGAAGATCTTCAAAGGTAAGTGATTAATTTAATCGCTATTTGTGATTTTGTGACACCTGTTCTGGTTGAAAAAGTATTTTGATGTGGGGCGCTGTCCTCAGATAATCGTATGGTATGCTTTCGCCATAAAGCCTTTTTGAAATCTGACCGAGGTTAAGCTTTTAAATTATGTATGACACTTGTAGTTTCATGAATGTTTAATATTACGATTTTTGTATTTTGATTTTTGTGTTCTGGAATTCAGTTTTTGATTTGTTAAAAAGTTTTAAATATCCAATAAATGTCGTTCCACTTCATGATTGTGTCCCACTTGTTGTTGATTCTTCACAAAAAAATACAGTGTTATATCTTTATGTTTGAAGCCTGAAATGTGGCAAAAGGTCGCAAAGTTCAAGGGGGCCGAATACTTTCGCAAGGCACTGTATTCATCTCGATTCACAAAATAAATCCCCTTCTCACCTCACTCATGCTCTCCTGTATTAGTTTGGTTCACCAATGGCGGAATAACAACTATCCAGTCATAAACCCCTAAATCACTATCCTGATTCATATTCATCCACACTTCTCCACATCGTTCCCTCTCTACTCACCCCTACCTCACCTCGCTCCTAAAGGTAATCGAGAGTGTCAATGAGAGTTTGCTTCTGCCCTGCACTCCTGGAAAACATGGCAGGGAAGGTTTTTAATCACTCTGTGCCTGTGGAAAGGCACCTGTTTTGGGCAGCGAGGCCAGGGCTGTAGCTACATATGAGGACACCGAGGTCCGAACCTCTGTAATAAAATGGTTAAATCAAAAACATTGGTAGTCAGTCAGGGTTTCAATTTACTGTTGAGAATAAGAATAGTAAAATACACAAGGTGCAATTTCGAAACTTGGTTGCTGCGGTTTTCCTCTTAATATATGTCACTCGCTGACAGTCACTCAATTAGCCCATGTCAGTGAAATTGTTTTAGATTGGTAAAATAGTCTAGTTAATCTAGACTAAATTTGTAGTAATCATGGCCAAATTACTGACTGGGCACAAAGGGCACGTGCCTGATCTCCGTGGTGCCCATTGATTTTTAGTCACTCTTACTCAGATATCATATTAACCTGGCATAATTCATGACACTATGTGTATAAAATAACTTTTCTGCTAACATATCCCTCAGTATATATTACATTTTTGTTTTTAATCCCGGTGCTGAGTTAATGTATAGCTAAAATTAAATAAAGGTTAAATAAAAATACATTGAAAAAGGCTGTGCATTTGTAGATCAACTGAGGTGAATGAAGCTACAGAAACCAATGTTATAATGGCTCGGATCATTTTTTCTTGTGTTTGCTGTTCTCCCATCCAACACATTTTTTCAAGCTCATTTACTGCACAAGTCTGGACCTCACTAACACTCAGACCCTGGCTACAGCCCTGGGTGAGGGTGGTGAATGGTGGGGTGCACCACTCAGGAGTGATTAAGATGGAGTCTGAGTCATGGCAGCTGCCTGAGGAAAAACAAGAGAGAGAGAGACCGGGCACTACAGTTGCGGCAGGATGTGCCATGGAATCGTAAATCACAGTTGTAGCACATTTACATTTTAGGGAAACCCTCTCACCGCGGGCCACAGAGGTTGTTTTAGTTAACCATCCTGGGATATATAAATTACTGTTGAACTGTGGCAGCTTCTCCACTGAGTGGGAAAAGAACTCAGGACTAAATGTGAAAACATCACACTTAGGTCCTGTTGTGCTTTTAACAAGTCTATTTAAGCCGTGTTATTAAATACTCACCTTGATTGATACGATGCTCATATTCATAATCACTCAAGCGCATTTCAGTTTTCATTAGCACAATGACTGGAAGAAGATAGAATCCCTCATTAGTTAGATATTAAGCATGCAGCTAAGTGTGCATCCTCAATGTTCTCTGTAGGAGAAAGAGAGAGAGTTCGTCCTAGCACGAGAAATGACACAGCGGAGCATAATAGGTGAACATTGTGTATGGCCGAGTGAAAAAGCAGCTTAAATAAAACTTGGAAGTGACCTAGTGGCCTCCAACCGTTGTGCTTCTGAATCCTCTGAGCTGTTCCTAATACACTGGCTCACTATATTCCAATGCCTGAGGATACCTTGTCGAATACTTTACCGTGTCCTCCCAATTTAGTTCGGAGTTCATCCAAAACCACAAGACTCTCTCGCACACAGATCTATGTGTATGCCCAGATAAATGCGTACATGCAATAATTGTAAAATGGTGTGTTCAGTACAACCCTTTAAGTGTGTTGCTGCATGACGCCCTTGCCCTCAGGCAGTCCCTAATTCCACTATTTCCTGAGTCCCCATAGGCTGGCTAACAGGATTATGTTGCTGAACCACAGACAGCCTATATGGAGCTCTGCGATTGGAGAAGAGAGCGTTTACAGCCCCTGTTTCTCACCACAAATTCCCCCTTTGTTATCGTGTTAAGGCCACTAAAAACAATGATGTGGCGTGGACACACTTTCAACCCCAGTCCGATAATATCCCATAATGCTATTTAGTTGGATCTTAGATGAGGAAATGATAACAAATAAAAACATTTTTTTATATGTGTGCATTTTGGAGGGGTTGGGTTATAAGCGGAAGTCAAATTTTTACTTTTGACCAATAAAGCGATATCTTAATCTCTTAATCAGAGGATGGCAGAGACAGCATGAAGACACAGTCGATAGTGAATTACAAAACAAACTCATCAGAATGTCACCAGAATTGTACAGATGCTGCAAAGCACTCTGAGACAAATGGTGCAAGAAAGGAGTCATGAAGACAGAAGGTCCAGTCTGAAACAAGAATGGAAGGTGAATGAGTCGTGTTTGGAATTTGACGGTGTCATGACTTTCCAGGCTGAGGATCCAAGGCCTCAGAACAGCATGGCAAATGGCTGATGATAACCAGACCCCTCTCACCCATAGACGATGTTATGGTGCCGACAGAGATGGTCACCTTGCTTCCAGTTCTTAGGAAACTATGCAGTATTTTGTTTTTTTATGTAATATTTCTTACATTGCTACCCCAGGAAGTCTTATTACATACAGCAGGGAATAACTATTGAATATAAGCGCAACGTCAACTTATCAACATTACGAACAGGAATACGACTTTCCCGAAGCGGATCATCTGTTCGGACCACCACACAGGACAATGGATCTAATCCCAGTAGGCCTCCTGGTCAGGCTCCGTAGACATGCAAATCGCACACCGCTCCCAAGTATACTCCCGAACAAGGTAGATGAAATTCGAGCAAGGGTTGCCTTCCAGAGAGATAGAGATTGCAACATTCTTTGTTTCACGGAAACATGGCTCTCTCGGGATATGTTGTCGGAATCGATTCAGCCACCGGGCTTCTCCATGTATCGTGCTGACAGAGATAAACACCTCTCAGGCAAGAGGAAGGGCGGGGGTGTACGCTTATGATTAATGACTCAAGGTGTAATCATAACAACATACAGAGACTCAAGTCCTTCTGCTCACCCGACCTAGAATTCCTTACGATCAAATGCCTGCCATTTTACCTACCAAGATAATTCTCATCAGTTATAGTCACAGCTGTGTACACTCCCCCTCAAGCAGACAACAAGACGGCCCTCAAGGAACTTCACTGGACTCTGTAAACTGGAAACCATATATCCTGAGGCTGCATTTATTGTAGCTGGCCATTTTAACAAAGAAATTTGAGAACAAGGCTACCTAAATTCTATCAGCATATTGATTGTCCTACACACAGGGGTAATACTCTCAACCACTGATACTCTAACTTCCACGATGCATACAAAGCCCTCCCCCGCTCACCCTTTGGGCAAATCCGACCACGACGCCATCGTGGTCCTACCGTCTTACAGGCAGAAACTCAAACAGAATGTACCAGTGACGTGAACCCTTCAACGCCGGTCTGACCAATCGGAGGCCACACTTCACGATTTTTTTGATCAGGCGGACTGGAATATGTTGTGGTCAGCCTCAGAGAATAACATCAAACTATAAGCTGACTCGGTGAGTGAGTTTAGAACTGCATTAGAGATTCCCACTGATACCCACTGTGACTATTAAAACCTACCCTAACCAGAGACCGTGGATGGCGGCATTCGCACAAAACTGAAAGCGCAAACCACCGCATTTAACCATGGAAAGAGGTCTGGAAATATGGCTGAATATGAACAGTGTAGTTATTCACTCCGCAAGTCAATCAAACAAGTGACAGGGACAAGGTGGAGTCGCAATTCAACGGCTCAGACTCAATATGTATGTGGCAGGGTCTACAGGAAATCACAGACTACAAAAAGAAAACCAGCCACGTCACTGACACCGACATCAAGCTTCCAGACAAACTAAATACCTTCTGTGACCTAGCCAGTCTCCAGACCTGAACCCAATAGAAAACCTTTGGAGGGAGCTGACAGTCCGTATTGCCCAGCGACAGCCCCCGAAACCTGAAGGATCTGGAGAAGATCTGTATGGAGGAGTGGGGCAAAATGCCTGCTGCAGTGTGCGCAAACCTGGTCAAGAACTACAGGAAACGTATGATCTCTGTAATTACAAACAAAGGTTTCTGTACCAAATATTAAGTTCTGCTTTTCTGATGTATCAAATACTTCCTGTATGTCATGCAATAAAATGCAAATTAATTACTTAGAAATCATACAATGTGATTTTCTGGATTTTTGATTTTAGATTCCCTCTCTCATAGTTGAAGTGTACCCATGATAACAATTACAGACCTCTACATGCTTTGTAAGTAGGAAAACCTGCAAAATCGGCAGTTCTCCCCACTGTATATCCAAAATGTCCATTTATTTGGCGCGTTTGATCCAGGAAAACACCTGTTCCGACTACAAAATATTTCAAAGTTACCTGTAAACTTTGCCAAAACATTTCAAACTACTTTTGTAATAGAATTTTAGGTATTATTTAAAGTAAATAATCGCTAAAATTGAAGATGGGATGATCTGTGCTCAATACAGGAAGAAAACAAACTGACGCTACCTTTCTGGTCACGCGCCTCTAACAAACAGAACACCTGAAGTGACCCTCGTTTTGAACAGGGCTACTTCTTCAATACACAAAGGACAAACGTCAACCAATTTCTAAAGACTGGTGATATCCAGTGGAAGTGGTAGGAACTTCAAGAAGGTCCCTTAGAAATCTGGATTCCCAATGAAAGCCCATTAAAAAGAGAGTGACCTCAAAAAAAAAATCTGAATGGTTTGTCCTTGGGGTTTCGCCTACTAAATAAGTTCTGTTTTACTCACAGACATGATTCAAACAGTTTTAGAAACTTGAGTGTTTTCTATCCAAAAATACTAATAATATGCATATCTATTCTTCTGGGGATGAGTAGCAGGCAGTTGAATTTGGGCATGCATTTCATCCGGATGTGAAAATACTGCCCCGTCACCAAGAAGTTAACAAGCATCCATGCTGTTGTCATTCCGCTAGGGATCTGTTTTCAGCGTATTACGTCTCCAGTCAATAACTGGTGCAGAGTGTGTATGTTTATTCTGTGTTCCCATTGAATTAGCTAGTAAATATATATATTTTTTATTTACTTTATTTTGCAGATGCAAGGAGGTTACGAATGTTCAGAATGATGATATGATACGAGGTTATGATTTAAAAGTTGACTGTTTTTAGATGTGATAGGTAAAGACATTTTAGAGTTTAATTCAGGAGATGGTAACTCTTTAAAGAACTGCTCTCGTGGTGCCACCTAATGAGTTAATTGCTACATGATTCATTTAAATCTGGTAACAATTAACTTCGCCTGTTGTGTTCCGGTCCAATTGGAACGATTTACAAGTTTTCTCCCTGAAAAATGTAGTTCCTTTAATCTGATTGTCATAAGGTTCCATGACTTTGTCCACACAGAGCAACTGAACACACAATATACATTTTGATGATTTTCATTACATTTTGGGTGATATATTTAACTTTTGTACTCCTGTGTTGTTCCTGGTCAAAAATGACCGGTCATTAGAAATGAATGGATGAGACTACAATTAGTGTGTAAAATTGAGTTCAGGCACATGCCCATTCATCAAATGGACACACTTCCTCTCCCAGACCCCCACATGCATGTGTGTTTGAGCACACACACACACACCTCACTCCCCTTCTTGGCTTCCATGACAACCCCCACAGCAACCAACATGGGAACCTTTCTCCAATAGTCTTTCCCCCGCGGGAACCACACCGGTTGGCATTCTTACAAGCAACATTGTTTCAATATTATATAGAACTTTTCTCGCTGCTCCGGAATATAAAGCTTTTTTGAGGCCTTGCTCACAATTCATTCTGTGGCAGCACAATGACCAAACGAAATACTGTATGTGAGGCTCTTGATCATATCTTTGATCATGACACTGGTGAGGAGGAGAGAGGCCAGGAAACTGACAGGGAAAATGCAGTAGAGGAGGAAGTGTCAGAAGTTGAAGACAACACAGAATATGATCCAGACCAAGAGATGTGATAAATAGCACATTATGTTTCATCTGAGTATTTGTTATAGTCAAAATAATCCATACATTGTTTTTTTAAAACTCAAAAACAAGTTGTATGAGCTCAGGTCAATGAGGCCTACAGGCCATAAATAGCAAATAGAAGTTCAAAACTTGTAATGTTCACAAGAACTTAAGTTGATAAAAGGATCAAACACAACATTAGGTGATAATATATGTATTATTATGGATTTATAATCAGCTATAATGGGGCAGTCATTTTGGACCGGGAACACATAATTAATTAACATGAAAATGTGACGACCCTCCCACTCTGTCTGCCATATTCTCTCTTTGTTCTTGTTTCCTTATTAGGATGCCGGTGGGCGGAGTTGGGAGGGTCGTCAGCTACATGGGAAACACCTGGGCTTGGTGTGTCCCAGGATAAATACACCACTTCCCGATTCATGGTGAATTAGATAAATAACAGTCTTCAGATTAATGTTAAAGTCAAGTCAGGACAACTGTTACATTTAATTTGCTCTGTTAAACTTACCATTTGGAATATCTTTGATAGCAACAGTGAATCTACTAATTTAATTAAAACCTCTTGGAACTCTAGGGGCAGTATTTTCATTTTTGGAAAAAAAAACGTTCCCTTTTTAAACGGGATATTTTGTCAGGAAAAGATGCTAGAATATGCATATGCTTTCGATAGAAAACACTCTAATGTTTCCAAAACTGTAAAGATATTGTATGTGAGTATAACAGAACTGATGTTGCAGGCAAAAGCCTGAGAAAAATCCAATCCGGAAGTGCCCCAGGTTTTGAAAGCGCTGCGTTCCAATGACTCCCTGTTTGGCTGTGAATGTACCATCAACGAGTTTACGCTTTCTACGTAATTCCCCAAGGTGTCTACAGCATTGTGACGTAGTTTTACTCATTTCTGTTGAACATTACGTAAGTGGTCACATGGTGGCTCCGAGAGAGATTCTTGCGTAAAATACAGAGGTAGCCATTACTCCAATCGGTCCTAGAGAAAAACGAATTGTCCCGACGGATATATTATCGAATAGATATTAGAAAAACACCTTGATGGATGGATTCTAAACAACGTTTGCCATGTTTTTGTCGATATTATGGAGCTCATTTGGAATCTTTTTCGGAGTTGTGGTGACCGCAATATCCGTGCAATTTCTCAGCCAAACGTGAAGAACAAACGGAGCGGTTTCACCTACAAAAATAATTTTTGGGGAAAAAATGAACTTTGGCTATCTACCTGGGAGGCTCGTGAGTGAAAACATCCGAAGTTCATCAAAGGTAAACGATTTAGTTAGACTGCTTTTCTGATTTCCGTGACAAGGTTGCCTGCTGCTAGCAAGGCATAATGCTATGCTAGGCTATCGATAAACTTACACAAATGCCTGTCTAGCGTTGGCTGTAAAGCATATTTTGAAAATCTGAGATGACAGGGTTATTAACAAAAGGCTAAGCTGTGTCTCAATATATTTCATTTGTGATTTTCATGAATAGGAATATTTTCAATGGATATTTGTGTCCGTTGCGTTATGCTAATTAGTTTCAGGCGATGATTACGCTCCCGCATGCGGGTTTGGGAGTCACAAAGGTTTTAATAAGTGGAGATCTCTCGATAATCATTCACAAGATAGCACATTGATAGTAGTCAGTGACAAATTTGGTTAAAACCCTGGATGGGAGACCAAAGGAATAGCTGTAGATAGATCAACCCTCCAGTAGGAGGTGCTTCCCAGCCTATTGTTTTTTTTATGATAGTGGATATAACTTGAACATATTACGTTGTTTCAAAGGTAAAAATGTGTGTATGTTGAAAATTGGCTACAATGATGACATAATCCTGTGGTTGAAATGTCATCCTCAAAGCAACAGTTTTTGCAAAGCCAATGTATTTTCCATGTATTATGTTGAAAGAACATTGATTCAACCAGTTTGTGCCCAGTAAGTATTTTCAGTTCTGAAAAGTTGAAATATGTCTTCTGTTTGATGTTTTAACATTTTAAACAGACTAGATACACTGTTGAGAAAAGAGAGTCAACTTCATAATCAAAAGCCAACTGTCACTAACCAAACAATTTCTAATTGATGAACTACACAATGTTGTTTGAAAGAAGTCAGAGGAGGCACTCTGTATAACAATTTGAAGTAATATAATGTCTGTATGTCACAAAAACCACAAGTCCTTTGACACGGTTCTGAATTGGAAAATGCAACCTCGCTAAATATGTGTTGCATGTTTTGTCACAATATTGTTTTGAGTGTTTGTTTTGAACTGATGCTCGGCTGAGCATTCTACTCGATGCATCATCAATGAGCGCTGATGAAGATTTCATCAAAAGTGCATTACAGTGGCTTGGAAATACAATCACATTCAAAAGGAGGCAAATCATTTATAGGAAAACCATTTGATGTCACCAGATTGACTTTAGATGCAATATAACGTCATCTAATTTTAGCTAGCTAATGTTAGCATTGCTAGCAATTTTTTTTACAAACTTTGCAAGCTAACGACAACATTGCCGTCTGTCTAAAGTAAATTTGACGACATTATAATGCTGGCAAAGTTGTTTCCTACTAAATAATTGACAACTTTAGCAATGTCATCGGATTTCCAGGCACTATAGTCTAATTTAGGTGAAACAGCAGTTAGCCTCCGTCCAGAATGATTGGGCTTATCACCACTGTAGGGCACCACTATGGCGCCGCCCATTTAGGGGGGCTTGATAACGTTCATAACAATGGCATGACGCGACCGAGTGATGGAGATGCAACCTATGAATAGGCCTATTAATGACAATTATGTTTCCATGGTAACAGAGAACCTTACTAGTGAATCTGGACAACAAAATCAACACAGGTTACAACCTTTGCTAATTAGCTAAAAGTGTCACAGGTAATTTGGTGTCTGGCTCTCTTTTTCATAATTTTACAAGAACATATCCCACATGTCATGATTTGCTAAATTACATGTTTGTGCTACTAGATATAGAACACTCACAGATAAAAAAAAAAAGCACTGCCAGGTTGTCACAAAGCCAGCTATGTTCCAGGAATACATTTAAAACCATTAAAAAGTGTTAGCCCTCATCCTGCCCTGAAGGGATCTTGAAAAACAATTCCATGGCTGTGGCGTGTATTCATGGATGCCAAGGGAAGCCAGGATTCTTCAAATATTTGACCAATAGAATAATACAAATAATATATATTTAGTCTATCTGTGTTTTCATAATTATCCTTCAATTCGCAAGTGGCTGAATCTCACTGGAGAAATCATGCGAGCGAGGAAAGCAGCACTCCTCTGTCTCAGCATGTGTAGCCCAGGTATCTGATGCTGTCTGGACCAAAAGAGTATATGTTGTACCCGTAGTATTCAATAGATTGATGCCAGGAAGCATTTGGCCTCCCTTGATAAAAATGAATATATTTTATATATATACATATATTTTCAATCAGAGTTGAGCTAAGCTCAAGTGTGGGTTATCCTGGTGCAGCAAAACGCTCCCCTAGAGAGGCCAGTTTGGATTTGACATCACACCAATCAAATTACTTCCTTAGCATAACTGTCACGTTCTGACCTTAGTTTAGTTCCTTTGTTTTAGAATGGTCAGGGCGTGAGTTGGGTGGGTTGTCTATGTTAGTTTTTCTATGATTTTCTATTTCTGTGTTTGGTCTGGTATGGGTCTCAATCAGAGGCAGCTGTCAATCGTTGTCCCTGATTGAGAACCATATTTAGGTAGCCTGTTTTCAATTGTGTTTTGTGGGTGGTTATTTTCAGTCTTTGTGTGTCTGCACCAAACAGAACTGCTTCAGTTGTTTCTTTGTTATTTTATTATTCAGTGTTCAATTTGGATTATTATTAAAAATCATGAACACTTACCACGCTGCACCTTGGTCCTCACCTTCTTCCACCAACGCCATTTTAGTTTCTGGTCTACTTGTGTTGATGTCCCGCATCAACTAGCTTGCAAAATTGTTCCTTTCCTAAGCCATGGATGGAGATGGGGTAGCCTAGTGGGTTCACTTTGTGCTGACTTTGCGGTATCTCTGTGGTTCTAAATCAGTAGTTGTTTAGTCGATTGTCAAAAATATGAATTTGCTTGACCATGCTGCAGGTGACATGACATATTATCTTTGTGGACTTCAACGGACAAATGTTGCTCTCCGGTAATGAAACAAACATTTGTGTAGTTGAATTTATTCTGCCACTGTGTGACTGTTGTCTTTTTGTTGTCACGGCCTTACTGTATATCACGCTGACGTTTCAACTAATGGGTTATTGAGTAAACAACACAATTATCACAACATAGGTTGTAACATGGCTTTTTTACTGGTTTGGCTGGCTTCCTCAGTGATTTTAACCACACCTTGGTGGTCCTGTGGTTACTGCCAACACTTGACATGATAGCTATTCCTCCCACATGAACGTCATCCTTCATTCTTCCTCCTCTTTTTCTACTGTTACTCTCCCATCTTCTGTCATATCCAGAGGTCACTAAAGTAAAATGGAAAACACTGGCAAACCCATCTAAACCCCACCCCAACCCTCTCCGTTATTTCCCCCCTCATCTCTCTCTGCTCATCCTCATTTGAATTACAATGCTTAAATTCATTGCCGTTGTCGTACATAAATAACCCCCCCCATCTCCCAGAGATGTATTCCCCATTAATGTGGTTTGTGCTGCTAAATAATTTAGCAGAGAGGATGAGTGAAATGAGTTGAGTTATAAATACCAAGCTAAGAGAAGCCTATGCAGACAGAACTGAATAAAATGATGGTAATGCAGCCCCACAGTCTCCATTTGGGATAGAGAAACAGAATATTATAGGAACCCACACCCATATGTTCACAAAATAGTTAAGGGCTTTCAGACCATTCAAGTGTTACTCAGTGTTTTTTGGAACATCCATTAGAAACACGCTTTTATACCTGTGAAGTAAACCTGTAATTACACATTGTGCTTAATGTAACGTGTTACCAAATGTTCTCTTTGTGTGCATGTTGTGAGACGCATAGCCAACGCACCACAGTCCTGTGCAAATGAGCACACCACCACAACATCTTGCAGGGTTGGAAAGGACGCTGAAATGGTGTAAAAGTAAATCATAGCCACATACTCTTAAACTTAAGATAACCTTCAGAGGGAAGATGTAAAGGGTTTTAACTGTTTATCTGCATCTTTACAAAAGGGATGGCTCAACGGAGAGGGAACCAAGGCCGGAAGAAACCTCTAAACTCTGTGAAAATAACCTCTTGCATAATTGAGTTGCATTAATGCAGTCGTTCCGTTAATTAATGAGCTCTCTGTGTGATGTCTGGTGAAAAGAGCGGCTCAGTTCACCAGCCCTTCAAAACAAACCAGGAATACCGCTTGGGAATTAAGAACCTTGTTGAAAGCAATGGTCACACCTTGCAACCCCCCTGCGGATATCCACTGTATTGCTTTTGTTATGTTTGTCACAAGGACTGAATGTCAAAATGTCACACCAGGAGCAGTCTAATTGCCTGAAAACAGAATGCAATTGGTAGAATCATCACAGACATATTAGCTGATTGGTAGAATCATCAAATCTAATCAAATCCATTTTTCACTCGCAGCCAGTGAGCCCCTCTCCAATCCTGTAATGCATCTTAATTCAGTGGGAAATTATCTGTACAAAAAACAATAAGTTAAAGAAAAGAAGCTAAAGCTGTCGATCTGTGGAACCACGGGGTTCTCTGTTGAAATTGTCCCATCCTGGTCCACCCTCCACCCCTGCCCAAACTGAAAGCGGAGTTGCTAAGGGGAAACAGGACCAGTAATTGGGCAGATTCTAAGCCGAATGGAACCTGGGGCTACCCCATGGCAACTTAACCTGGAGCTACATTAAAACGCAGTTACCTACCCAGCACAGTTTCCTAGCTTTTTTAATAAATGCAATGTAGCTGTTTTTAAAAATGAAGAGGTATTCTTCAGTGATATATATATATCTTACTTGTTAGATTTCTGTAGTCAGGTAAGTTCCATTTCAGTTTAAAACTTAGTCTGCCACTATAGTGAAGTTTAAAGTTTGAGCTCTATTCAATCCATATTGTGGATGTTCAGCATTGCAGCGTGATTGAAATTTAAAGGCAATGTCCCTGCGTTAGTGGAGACTGCCTTCACGGTAAACTCTGCATATGTCTGCTCAATCGGAAATTACTTTTACATTTCTATGGCACAATCTGTAACGCTTCAGCGATACAGATTGAATAAAGCGCATTGTATCAGAACCTTTTCAGAAGTTAATGAAATACTAAAGTCATAATTTGACAATTAAATCAGAATTTTGACAGACGGGTTGTTATTAATGCATTGTCAATTACATATCTGGTTAAATATGATGTATCTGTTATCTATCTATCCATTTTAAGAAGCTATGTATATCCCCATTGTGCAAAACACTGAGAAACACATTGCTTTAATGTGATTAGGTTTGACAAGACACATTGGATACTGAATTAAACCGATCCAGGCCAGACTATTTCTTGTCATCTGCCTCTGAGCCGCAAGTCATGGTTCTCCATCGAGTGCCACGCTCATTCATTATGTTATCATTAGCTAACTCACTCAAACCAACATCCGGACCCTACTTAATTGACAGTGCAGACGTCAGTAATCTAAATGCTCATGTGGCTTGATGTGATATTAACCTTAATGTGAGGATATCAAGCAATTGTTTCCGGACTTAATGCCGCTGTATTGTATTAAGGGAGATGTAATTGTGACATTGGCGTAGCAATCAGGCCAACCTGACGAGTTTATCGGCTCCAGATTTATCGTCTTCTTTATGTTAGAACATTGACTTCAGACTTACACTAAGACTGGATCCTGAGTTGTTCTTTTTTTTTGTAAATAGTTTTTATTGATTTTCACTGATACACAGACAGTACACAACAATACACATATTTCTGTGCCACCAGATTATTTTAGCTCCACAGATAAATTATTAGACTGTTTTTGGTATTTTAAATACTTGGATGGCTCACAACTTCCTCCAGCTAAATTAAGACAAGAATGAGGTACTTGTTATTGGAGATAACTCTGACCGCACATTTGAATTCACGGGCAATAAAGATATAACACCAAGTTAAAAACCTAGGTATCATTTTAGATTCTGAACTCAATTTCAAATCACACATTAGGAATGTAACCAAACTAGCATTTTACTACCTGAGGAACATTGTCAACGTGTGGCAGTTTCTATCTCAGGTTGATACAGAGAGACTAATCCATGCTTTTATTACAAGCAGGCTTGATAACTGTAATGCTCACCTTTTTGCTTGGCTTTTCCTCAGGGTGTTTTTTTTTGTCTTTCTGATTTTATTGTTATTCTTTTGTTTTGTAAAATTGTATGTTTGTTGTGTAGTGAATATTTATGTTTCTATTTTAATTGTTCTTATCCTGTGAAGCACATTGCATTGTATTCGCATCTGAAATGTGCTATATAAATGAAGCTTGATTTAATTTAATTGTATTTTTTTATCCTGGGATGAATTTAAAGATATTTGCTGAGCTCGTCCTTAGAAGTAGAGCTATAGGAGTATATGTCAGGTCAGATCAGGAACCCTCATTAATCTATGCCTTGTGTCTAATCTATGCTAACCCTCAGGCAAAGTGTTTCAGAAGTTAGGCCCTAGACAAACTCTTAGATGTCTAGAACCCTCCTCCAGCTGAGCTATACACTAATTATGCCCAGGATATGGGATGAAATGTGAAGTCTGAATTACCCAACATCTCAGCCACAACACACACTTCTACTACAGCCTGAGTGCTTGTGAACTTCAAAGTTATCCAAATAGTTGTTATTGTTTGAGCAGCGAGAGCTAAGCTAACACACACCGGGACCTTCAAGATCATTCATCAGCGGTGGGATGGAAGAACGAACTGTGTCATTGAGCGATTGTTGTGCCTCGGCTGGGCTGACCGCTTGACCGCAATTAAGCCGGATTAATGAAGAAGGAGTAGAAATCCAAGCAAACCTCGTTCAGCACTTTACTCACTCACTTACTCCCCCCATGCAAATAGAGACGCTCATTCTTCAGGTCGGCCAGTGATTTACTCATTTCTGATGTATCAATTAGATATGTGGCTCGTGCAGTGTACACGGAAGGGCGGTGGTTTTGTTGATGGATGCACTGGGTGCAGTTGACTATCAGTGACCTGCTCTTGGGTTTTGTTTGATTTAATATCGTTGGGCGTGATTAAAACAATGCAGGTCTGGTTTGTATGCTCAGCTTCGTAACAGGATAAACAGAATTGAGCGGTGTTGTCTGAGGTAACTGTTACAGGGGTGCTGGCCTTGTGATCTGGGAGGTGAGAGTTCACAGCCTGTCCGACCCTGTAGAGTTTTCCAGAGCATGACACTAACCTCTGCTACTACCTTGCGCTGCTGTCGCAGTAAACGTGACAGCATGGCTTTGTGATGTGCATTTAATATTCTTTGGATGTGATAAGGATCTCGGTTATAAAAGTAGAGGTGGTTGTGCACGTGTGTGTCTGCCTGTCTGTGCAGTTCTACAAATGTATCCACCAACAACACTAAGCAGTCCTCGAAGAGGATTTAAGACAAAACCCTGCTTTGCTATTCTGAGGTCTGACTTGATAAACTCCCCCAACACCACCCCTGTAGATCCCCCTAACCACTCAATGACAATAACAATCCACCTGAGGATTGATGCTGGGGGCCGATTGTAGGTTCGGCTCGATAGGTCTGCTGGCAAATAGCTTTTTAATGTTTTGCACAATGGCCCAAAACAAAGTGTATTGTTGTCCGTAATCCACGGTAGGCCATTTAAGAGAGTGTGATACATGACTCACAAAGGATTTCAGGTGTCAATGTCCCAGTGAGGAGAGAGAGAGACAGAGAGCGAGCGATGGTACCTGCGTTGAGAGTGATGATGGATTCTAGGATGCTGGTGCTGAAATGGCAGAGGGTAATAAGAGAGTGGGAGAGCATAGAGACTTCAGGTACTGTACCCAGAATAATGCAAAAGGCTGTGTTGTTACTAGTCAGATGAAGGGGATATTAACATAGCATAACTGGACCCATAATTGGAGCCATAACATGTATAATGTTAATTTGCCCTTGAACACGGCACTTAACCCTAATTGCTCCCGTAAGTCATTCTAGATAAGAGTCTCTGCTAAATGACTAAAATGTATGTCACTGAGCTCTCTGATGGAATGGCAGCTCTGATAGGTACTGTACGTAACTGTTTCTCCTACAATCATGATCAGCCACTACAACCGTGCACATACACTAAAGTCACCACAAATATGGTGATAAATAAGGTGAAATACTAGATAGATCTTATCTAACAAGTTTTCAAAACCACATACATATGCAGGAATTGCAATTTAGTAACATCAGCAGAATTGGTGGGGGGGGAGGGGGGGGGGTGTAAAACTCTTAATTTGATCAGTGAACACTATTGACATTTCAAGCACAGATAGATAGTACCGAAATAGCCTGGAGGGGATATTTTCCCTCCCCTGTTTTTCCTGAGATTTAGCCCCACCATAAGGCCTCTGCTGAAAACGACAACCAATCGCATTCAGCTCTTCTCTAGGCACATCTGCGGCATGGATACGGTACATGGATGGCAGAAAACACAGGTCCTGTAGCCGCTAAAATAGGACCTCATCGGAATAATATTAATTAAACCCCTAAACTAATTGTGTGTTACTTTTGCTGTCAACCAATTATGTTTTACATTCTTCAGGGAACAGTGATCCTCTGTTCACTGTGAAATTCCAGCTGTCGACAAATTTAAATAAGTATGTATTTAATTAACATACCAGTCCACTGGAGCGTGTATCAATATACATTTTATTTTACAGAGAGACAGCAGTGCATTGCTGTATCCGTCAGTCATCATCAGAACATTTTGGAGTTGTCTCATGGGTTTGAAATGTGTATGGTATGTTTCTATGTGCAAGATTCCATAATGACGCTATATCAGATCTGATGTTGCTGGTGTACCTGTTTTGAAATAGACTGACAATTGTGGACCAGGCAAAGTTGGATCAACTCCTGATATACTGTATAATGCTAGTCCTCATAGATTCACTTTAAGTTATGCAAGTTGGACATTTATGATGCAACCACCCTGTATGAAATACTGATGTGAGTTAATGTTTCTCCTTCCCTGTTGTCTGTTTGTCTTGTGCATTTGATTCGTGTTTTTTATTTCATTTATTTTTATTTATTTTCATTACTACCATGGATTTTGACAGCCGAACAGAAATCATCCATCTTGTAGATTTGTAGCCCCCCCCCCCACCAACATCAACCAAGCAGTTCAATGGCATAACTCCACTGAGGATAAATACATTTTGGGAAGGGTGTGTGTGTGTGTGTGTGTGTGTGTGTGTGTGTGTGTGTGTGTGTGTGTGTGTGTGTGTACGTACATGTGTGTGTTTGTAATAGTGACAGGGCAAATGGATTCAAACTGCATCAGCTGTGCTGGGGGCTGGACGTTTCCGCTGGGTCAGCATAAAAGATGCACATAACTCTGCCAATTGACTTATACATGATATAAGGTGGAGATACCCATCTCCCTTCTTCCTCGCTGCTTCCCTGCCTGTCTGCTTTCCTCCCTGGCTCTCTCTCTCTTCCGGTACACTGTCACACATAATGAACCCTGGGCAGGTGAGAGCTTAGTGGAAAGACAGCGACAGCCAGACAAACAACAGCAGCAACAGTAGAATCAGCCCAGCCGCACAGCAACAAACCACACTTTTCAATGAAAAATGTTTCATATTTTAGCATAATTCTCCACCATTTCCCAATATCCTCTGTGTTTGACACAACAAAATAATTGTTATCGTTTACCATTGCTTTTTTTTCACCCAACGTGTGGATCTCTCTCTCTCCAGCTTTCGCTCTCAGCAATGTTTGTACTAAGCAATCCTAATTGGTGATTACATTTGCCACGTCGTCATTCTATGAAAATTATTCATGTTCCATTCATGTCCAAGCACCACGTTTTTGGGCTAACTCGCTGTTTAATAATTGTAATTATTATGCAACTAGCTCAATTGGTTTTTGCATAGCAAGGGAGCTCAACCAAAGCCTGTGAGTAAGTTGTTTAAACAGATATGTGTTAGAACCAATAAAGTCCCACTCACTGATATTCAGAGTAAATATACCAAACACTCAAGTTTATGCACTGGAGATGAGACGAGAACTCTGTGTAAAAAGACAGTGCCTTTTTCCAGATTACTAGGCCTGAGGGCCTGCAAGTAGAGGACTGAGGCAGTCCCCCATCCCTACCCTCCTCCTCCCTCCTCCAGCTTCTTTCCTCCCCCTCCAAGTTAGCGAGCTCCAAATGTATTTAAAGAGCCTAATTTTGATGACAAGCCCTATCGTATCACACTGAGATATAGAGAGAAATCTTTTAAACTGGAGTAATTACTCCAAGCACGTGATTAGCATGTCATTTTGGATGACACGGGCTAATTAGCCACGTCCGTTATCGTCAGTGGCACTGCATAAAGAGTCTGTAATAGTTGGAGAGCATCTCGTCTCGGCCTCAGATCCTGTCATGAACTAGAGCTTGGATGAGGGAATTAAGAGGAGGTGGCCTCTAAATAAATGGTGTCACTTTGTTCAAATTAAGTTTCAACAGCCTTATATAATGTAACCATCCCCATCCTCCCAACTGATCTTTTGACCTCAAGTCTCTTTGTCAGTCTTGCTTCATGGACTTTGGGCATAGAGAATGACAGTATGTCACAGCAGTGACAATGTCACTTGGTATGTCTACCCAACGGCACAGGGAGTTTTACTCTCATAATACAGGTATTACATAACACAAGTACTACCTCAATTACCTTTGCATGGTAAGGTTTAACATTGAGTAACAAGAAAAATATGCAATTGAATGTATATTGAGTCAAAAAGTCTATAGAGTTAGTGAGAGGTTACATATCTTAGTCTCAAGGAGAGACACTTCTGACAATAGATTAGTCATAGAGCCTAAGAATCCTTGAGGAAAATAGAACTAGGATTCAATGAATGAGCTGTAAAATGAAAAGTTATTTACTATGGAATCGGTGAAATGTGCTGCACAGAACTTTTTGCATGTCTGCAGTGGCTGCCATTATTGGTTTAAATGTTGATGTGTTTTCTACTCTCTGTACATTGAAGGCTTTTTCATATAGCTTTTGAAAGCATGGGTATTGTTTGAGCCTTTGTAAAGTCGTCCTTTCATATTTGTGCTTGCTGCCACATATTTTCTTTCTTTCTTTGAAAATTTCCAAGGCTTTTATCTGTGTTTTTTCATATTTATCGACTCCTCTATCACATCTGTCAATTATTTTCCAGCAAATTGTGACTCGTTTCAGAAAACTAGGCATATGTCGCACGTCACTACTTCACAGGTGAGGCATTTGAATGTCAAAATACATTTTGGGGGCAGAAATGCCTTCTGGAACATGTGAACTTTCATGTGCCTTAATAACAAACTTGTTTTTCATCCGTAAAAACAAATACAATTGTTAAATTACGATTATAGTTGGTTTCGCCACAGAAAAAGACAGGAACATTCTTGTTAGACATGATTGGTTGAGATAATGGATGGGCTGAGTTTGGATTAGTCTACCATGTAGCATGCTTCTGTTTACAGCATGAGATGCTCAGTGTGTTTTTATAGTCCTTTCTACCGTGCCGTTTTTGAAATATATAAAGTTACCCATCGGGAACTACAAACGTTTTACTACTGTTCTCAACAACATTGATGCACTGAATTTAGCAGGCATTCTTGACAGATCAGTTGGAAAAAGTGATTTGCTACTTTCTGCACACACCACGCTGGTCAGTGTGAACCGGAGTGACTTGACATAATGCTGGCCAAACAAGATAGCTGCAAACAAAACAGAGTTAAATGGTTCCAGTCTACCGTGAAGTGTTCATCCATGTATCTGGGTAAGAGTCTAGCTCCATTTTCAGATAAATGTTTCTAGTTTTGTCAGGAAGTCATTTTCATTGCAAGTGAAAGTGTATTTTTTGCTAGCTAGCAAACTTTATTTTGCTGGCTCGCTAGCTAACGTTGCATGTATGATCTGTGTATTATTATTATTATTATTTGAATCAGAAATCCTTTTGCATTCTTAGTTACAGCCTAATGTTAGCTAGCTAACATTGAACCTGGTTGGTTAGCTTTAGTTACCTGTAACCCGTTCACTATACTGTACCTTCTGCATCCTGTGCATGTGATAAATCAACTTATTTTATTTGATATAGTTTGTGTTTACCAGAGACAGTACTGTGAAGAATAGCATGACCTGCACCAAAGTCAGATTAGGATACAGGCAAAGGATTAGATAAAGTGTATTTTAAACTGGTGTTTTTCCTTATTGTAGTCTGCTACTTTCACCACTTTGTCTTGAAATCTTTGGTTGTTTACTAAACTAATCTGTTTAGCAAATGACCTCACATGAATCCTTAAAGAGATGGGTGGGGCTAAGGCTTAAGAGGGTGTGAACAATGCTTAGTGGGTGTAGACAAATAAGAGCTCTCCAGTAGGTGTACCAAAACATTCAAGGGCCATAAGTTTATCAACTTTCAAAGCAGAATTACTTTCACATTGTTATATACCTGCAAAGTCTGATATACCATTTTCTAGCTCTGAGTCTCTACTTTTATCCAGTGTTAAAAACACATTTTAAAATGTTCCTACATTAGACCAAATCGAGGCTGTCAGTCACATGTCGTAAATGGTTAATGGGGGCAGTATGAATTAAATAATGGCAATTAGTTTCTTCATTTAAAAAAATATACTCAAAGTAATAAAGTTAGAAGGCAATTTATTGTGGAACCTCAATTTGCTAAACAGCAGCACTACAGGGTTGTGTGTATTTGTGTTCTCCCAATTAAAGACATGCTCCGGAACTTTGGCGACTACTAAAATGTATTTAACCACCCACTTTGGGCTGGATGTGTCAATGTGTAGTTCATACATGCATAAACTATGAGCAGAATTACTGTTTTACCTCAACTAGCCACTATATCTCTACATTGAAAGCAACTGTTTTCTGCAAGCTGTGCTGCACAATTTTCCCTACATTTTCCCCCAGCCCCCTAGCAATTCCAGTTCAACCAATGAGCTTCAGTAACCGCTAGCAATTTGCATATGATGTACTTACAGCGAGAGAGAGAGCAATGATGTGGTGCACATATGTGATGTAGTACGCAATTTTCGGGGACCACTTTTGGCTTTTGAGCACTACTTTCTGAACTACTGGCTAAAAAGTACACAAAAGTCCCGGAGAATCCCTGTAAAGTATAAACCTTACCAATGTATTCCTCTATTCACAAGGTTGTGTTAAGGAAACATGGTCAGGCATCTCATTTTCATATTTTGTCTGCAACTAGAATCAACACCTGCAGAAGTGTCCATGATGACATCCAGGTGCTGCATGCACAGTGCACAACATAAGGTGACAGATGAGGGCCATTGAGGAGTACATAGTGTATACTTACATTTCTGACCCTGTCGAAAATAAAATAAAAATAGGTTATTGCGTATCTTACATGGTTGTGTTGCTAAAAACAAGGGGATGGGTACAGTGCTTTTAATTTTTTTGTTATAGATCTGCGATTATTTCAAGTGAATGAAGACGGAATAATGTGTGGAAGAACTTCTATTTTACCTGAGAATTCTGTTGGATAGGAGAAACACATGATGTGTCAAATTCCTGGAGAGACTTTTTTAAGCTGTTTCTAGATTCTCAGACATCTGTGTAGATTTTTGGTCCCCGGCGGCATCTGTTCCCTTTGCCAGCAGCTCCCCCCCACACACACGCTACCCTAGAAGTGTAGCAGCAGCCCCATGTTCACACAATGGAGTCACTGAACTATCTTCCAATGAACAGCAGCGCAATTAATTACAGCTGCCGCTGTACGACATTTAAATGAAATACATTTCCCATCGAATTATCAAGGGGGATATCAAGCAGCTGAAGTGCAGAAAATGGTGCTCAGCTTCAATGAGTAAGGGGAACAAGTTGATGTTTTCAGTAATTACCCAAAAATCACACAAAAAAAATACCAGAAGAGTCAAATGAAGCGATTGTGTGTGTCGCAGTGTATCTACCTATTCAATCAACACTTTGTTAATTTCAACCAAGTCCTGCGATGCACACATTAGGTAATCCATAATGAGGTATCATATTATTAAAAAGTAATATTTAATTCTCTTCCATTAAAGATGCATTCATAATATCCTTTTATGGGATGAGAACAAATTGAATTACACCTCTATCAGATCTTTTTTTCATCTTATTCTCAAAGGTCTCACAACTAGGGATGGAGGCACAGATACACGTTTATATTTGACAGATCTAATCTGTGTTGACATACAAACCGTTTGTTACAGATATCGCTGGGAATGTCTGTTTTGTCTTTAGTGTTTTATCACGTAGCAGCTCGTTTTCAGGTGAATTAGGTTTTTTTCTGTAGTTTCTATTCTCTTTCACTGTATGTCACACCCTGATCTGTTTCACCAGTCTTTGTGCTTGTCTCCACCCCCATCCAGGTGTCGCCTATCTTCCCAATTATCCCCAGTGTATTTATACCTCTGTTCTCGGTTTGTCTGTTGCCGGTAAGTTTTGTCCATCATGTGGTTTTTCCCTTTGTCCTGTCTGTCCTGTTTTCTAGTATCCCCGGTTTTGACCATTCTGCCTGCTGTTCTGTACTTTTTGACTCTGATCTGGGTTACTGACCTCTGCCTGTCGTTTTGTCTGCCCCCTGTTCCAGTAATACACTTTTGTTACTTCGACACTGTCTGCATCTGGGTCTTCCCTAAAATGTGATACTGTAAGTAGACCAATGCAACAAGCAGAGGTCCTATAGGTTGGGCACCCAAAATCAAAACAACTCAAACTTAAACTGTGTACTCTTCTCACTCTAACTTTATTCTGCAAACATGCCTACTGAAGACTGGCTCTTAAAATGCCCAAATAACAATTCTTCAAATGTGACATATATCCAGAAATAAGCATTGTAAGTGTATAAGGTCAATCACTAAGCAACTGTCAGACAAACTACACTTATTTTTTCCAAGAATGCAAATGGAATCCTTTGAAGAAAAACAAGATCTAGCTAAACCTGCTAGATTCAATCAAAAACGTCTAGCGCATAAGAAACTCCTAATTACAAAATAGTATCTAATGCTAGCTTGGATATCATCTCCATCGTAGTCATCATTTTCTTTATAGGAGCCACAGGAAACCAGGTGTTTCTTTCAGCCTGCAGGGCTCTTGGCGGTTGGCGTCCCGTGGGGGCCCTGCATGTGTTTGTAGTGATTTGAAACAGGCACATAGGGAGGCTCCCCGAGGACCACCGGATCTGGCAGCCGGGGAACAATCACACAAGCTACTGGCTTCTACTGTGGAAAAAACGAGGTAGGCTACAGTACTGTTACTGTGCAACAAGGAGGTCCCAGGGGAACACAGAACTGGGCTCTTTCTCTATTGTTTTTCCTTGATTCCTCTCAACGTCTTTCCTTGCCTTCGTTTCAAAACGCCTTAGAGGAAATGGATCAAGAGGATGGACTATAGATATTCTTCTGATGTGATTCCCCATGTCTGTAGTCTGTTTTGCGTATGTTTCAAAACCCTCCAATGAACTTATGGATTGAGTGGATTTATTTATTGAACTACTTTAGCTTGATGGAAATAACCAAATCCAAAACCGCAAAAAAAGTGAATGTAAATGTCATAGGGTTACCTCTTTTTCCTGCCAAACCTGAGTCAATGAATCAGCCCTAAGAAATAAACGGTCCCATAACTACCACGTACACTGTAAAACTTGGTGTTAGATGGCAGACCAAAAGGATTGAGTCACTAGTGTGAAAATGAGAAAAAGGGATCACAGTCTTCTGACACAGACCTGCTGTTTACAATAAATTATGTGTTATTATAAAACACTGCCTCACACTTCAAAGAGGTTAACATACAGTATTTGTGATCGCTGTAATTGTACGCTACCGGAGAGATCCCTACTTATCATTTTATCTGCCCTCCGTCCCATTAAGCTAAGTAATTTGCGATAGGGAAGATCAAAGTTTTGATTGAATTTTTGGACTCTAAATTGGAAAGAAACACACCCCGACAGCTTTCTGATCGAATATTCAATTTGCATCATGGGTCTGTTGTCCCTTTCAGGTGTATAGAAAAAGTGTATTTAGACAGCTGTACTTACAGTTAAACATGAAAGTATTCACTTTCATGCTACTTTTTTTCAATCTTCTGACCTTATCAGTATCAACAGAACACAACTATGACGCAACGAGTTATCCATCAAAATGCATTTGATCTTTTCTGAAGGTGAAATTAGGGACACGAATAATGGGATAGCTGTAACAAGGAACTAACTGCATATAACTAAGCTACGCTTTTGTCACGCCCTAAACATAGAGAGCTGTTTATTCTCTATGTTGGTTGGGGCATGATAGTGACTAGGGTGGGTCTTCTAGGTGATTAATGATTTATGTTGGCCTGGTATGGTTCCCAATCAGAGAAAGCTGTTTATCATTGTCTCTGATTGGGGATCATATTTTCCCCATTGTGTTTGTGGGATCTTGTCTACAGTTAGTTGCCTGTGTGCACTCAAGTAGCGTCACGTTTCGTTTGTGGTTTATTGTTTTTGTTTGGTGAGTTTCGATTTATTAAAATGATGTGGAACTCTACGACCTGCTGCACCTTGGTCTATTCATTACGACGAGCGTGACAGCTTTTTGCTCATTATGGGAATGAGATAATGTTTCCACTCCAGTGTTACCCAATAATTTAGCAGAACATTGGTCATGTGTCATAAATGTTACGCTCCAGGTATAGGTGGGACCAAGTCACTATTATTTGAGTCACAAGCTAGTCTCAAGTTGAGTCCCAAGTAGAACGGGTCAAGACTCTAGTCAAGTCCAAGTCGTGCATTCTAAGAGCGAGTTGAGTCACAAGTTTTCAAGTGAAGTGATGCACCAAGTGAAAGCGCCATATCATACAAAATATACAAGTATACACAGGCAATAACTCCAAAGAAATAGCCACTGTATCAGGCTTAATTAACCTGTCCTATTTGAACAGACACAGGTAGAGGGCAAGACTGTACAGCCTCCCGTTCAAAAAGCTAATTGAATCTGTCCAACGGGAGCTCAACAAGGTGGGCCTACATACTGTAAGCACTTGGCACCCAGGACCCAACTGGCAATTACAACCAATAAACTGGTTCTACAATTTAAAAGCTAATTTCCCCAAACATTGTTACATTCTTCTTAATCAGAATTAATGATATTTCAACAACATGCATATATGGATTGATAATATTCTCTTATTCAATGTTCTGACTCATAAGTCTTGTGCGCAGGCCACGTAGCCAATTTCTATGCTCACTGATGCGCCCTTGCTTCTATTATGCACAACAAAAATGACAGTGACATTGGACATGGAACTCCAACATAACCCAGAAAAGCAAACGATACATTGAATTAAATTAACAGAACTTCTACCTCATTCTTGCAAATGTTTATGTGCCATATAAACATTTCTCACACAAAGCAGGGTAACAAATGGTTGGACAAATGGAAATGTATCGTTTCAAACCAAACATTAAACAGAAATGTCTACGTGTTGCAATAAACGGTACGGGAATAAAATGATGAAACGCTAACAATTATTCTAGTATTAGGGCCTATGTATTTAAACGTTTGAAAGCAACAGCAAACATTTCAACAAGAGAAAAAAAACTCTCCACTGGCGTGAGTTTGGAGAGCAAATGTGAAGAGCTGCACCAATGGTGCGTCTTTGCCACAGTAATAATTAATTTTAATAAATTCCAACTGCACACTTCATAAGTCAATTTCAAGCAATTGTTACATACCAAAATACCAGTAGGTCTATTCTAGTAATTGTTGATCCATTGCTGGTGAGCTAGCAAAGTAAACAGTTAATATTCTTCATCAGCACAAATGTATTAATTTTGACAATCCTCTCTTTCTACAAGTTGACGCTTGCGCAGCACCCAATCCTATAGCTGAACAGCAAATCAGCAATCCGTTTGTTAGCTCAATCGACCCGTGTTGATTGACAGTTTGCTGGTCCAATCAGAGTGCCGAGTGTGCATTTCACTAGCCAATATGTGCAGGTTTTTTTGCAAGGGTGTCGCTGCGGCTACTGTTTTTTGGCTGCGTCTAGAGTAATCCACGTAGACTCTGACACAAAGTGAGTGACTAAACATGGTCAGATAATTTCAAGTCAATCTCGAGTCCCGAGTCAAGTCTAAAGTTATTTTATTTTCTATCAAGTCGAGTCTCAAGTCATCAAGTTTCTGACTCGAGTCAGACTTGAGTCCAGGTCATGTAACTCAAGTCCACAACTCTTGCTACAGGTAATGCATGTATACCTACTTAGTTAGTTAACTTATGATAGGTTAGCCTTTAACTTCTTATGGTCAGGTGGGACGGTAATATCCCACCTGGCTAACATCCGGCGAAATTCAAACTACAGAATTATAAGTATTTAACTGGAATAAAATCAGAAGTGTAAAACATCAAAATAAAGCTTAACTTCTTGTTAATCCAGCCGCTGTGTCAGATTTCAAAAAGGCTTTACGGTGAAAGCACACCATAAGATTATCTGAGGACAGAGCACCACATACAAAAGCATGAAAGACATATTTCAACCAGGCAGGTGCGCCTGTTGAATAGCGATATAATAAATGCCTACCTTTGGTCTTCTTCTGTTGGCACTCCAAAAGGTCCCAGATACATCACAAATTGTCCTTTTGTTTGATAATGTCCTTTATATCCATAAAAACTCAGTTTAGCTGGCGCGTCAATAATCCATCCATCAAAATGCATACAAAATGAATCCCAAACGTTACTAATAAGCTTCCCCAAACAAGTCAAACAACATTTATAATCAAACCTTAGGTACCCTAATACGTAAATAAACGATCAAATTTAAGATGGAGAAAAATACCAAAGAACGCGCTCTCTTACAAGCTCTTGGAAACACTACAGCCAAAATGGAAGCCACCTAGAAAACTACAATTTCTGGCAATTTTTTCCAAAAACCAGCATGAAACTCTTTCTAAAGACTATTGACATCTAGTGGAAGCCCTTCGAACTGCAATCTGGGAGGATTTCGCCTTATAATAAAGTGACAGCCATTGAAAACAGTGGTAGGCTGAATTTATTTTTTGGGGGATGGTTTGTCCTCGCGGTTTCACCTGCCATATCAGTTCTGTTATACTCACAGGTTTAGACACTTTAGAGTGTCTCCTATCCAAATCTACCAATTATATGCATATCCTAGCTTCTGGGCCTGAGTAACAGGCAGTTTACTTTGGGGACGCTTTTCATCTGGACGTGAAAATTCTGCCCATGTAGTTCAAGGCAAGTGATGCGTTTCTTATTCTGAGTAGAACAGACAGCAACACAGTCCTAGGATATGCGCTATGCATAGAAACAATTGACATGGCCACTCCACCAGAAGTCACCGTAAATTCCCCCATCAACTAACACAGCAGGAGCCCTCGTAATCTCTGTCCTACCTGCTTTAAATGCCTTGTGGAGTTCCTCAAGGTACGATCCTTGGTCCGTTACACTTCTTGATCTATAATGACTTGAATTTAGTTTCTGATTGTTTATTTTTTATATTCTTGCTGATGACACCAGCCTTTTTCTGGACAATCGCTAAAATGAACTTGGAACTAAATCATGTTGACAACTGGTTTGAATCAACTATGTTGTCACGGAATTAAAAAAAGCTCTTGCATGCTTTTTATTGAAAAAAAATACAAAATAATTAATATTGCATGGGTAAATCCATATATCGACCAATTTTCCTTCCTGGGTTAATCTACCAAATTCCTAGGTGTTCTCATTGATCAAAAATTAAACTGGAGAAATGACATTTTATTTGTCTATAATACAATTGTAAGAGGTATTGGTGTCATCAGACAAGTAAGATAATAAGCAAAATAATATTGAATCTGTACTACACCTTCATTTATCTGGGCCAGAATCCTGCAAAAATGTTTTGTGAAGATGGCAAATCATTCAGTCAGTCGTGCCAGTTCCTCTCCACCTTTCCATTGACACAACAGTAGTAGGCCTGATCACCGACAATGATAAGACAGCCTATAGGGAGGAGGTCAGAGACCTGGAAGTGTGGTGCCAGGACAAAAACCTCTCCCTCATTGTGAGCAAGACAAATGAGCTGATCGTGGACTACAGGAAAAGGAGGGCCGAACAGACACCCATTAACATCAACAGGGCTGCAGTGGAGCGGGTGGAGTGTTTCAAATTCCTTGGTGTACTCATCACCAAGATAGTCATGAAGAGGTCATGACAACAACTTTTCCCACTTAGGAGACTGACAAGATGTGGCATGTGTCGACAGATCCTAAAAATATTTTAAGCTGCACCATTGAGAACATTCCTGTCTTGCAGGATATCACGCACTGGTTGAACCGCTTGGTAGTATGAACGCCCCAGTACATCACTGGGGCCAAGCTTCCTGCCATCCAGGACTTAAACTGAGCAAAAAAAGAAACGTCCACTCACTGTCAACTGCGTTTATTTTCAGCAAAAATTTGTATGAACATAACAAGATTCAACAACTGACACATAAACTGAAGAAGTTCCACAGACATGTGACAAACAGAAATGGAATAATGTGTTCCTGAACAAAGGGGATGTCAAAATCAAAAGTAATCAATCATCTGGGGTGGCCACCAGCTGCATTAAGTACTGCAGTGATTCTCTTCCTCATGGACTGCACCAGATTTGCCACATCTTGCTGTGAGATGTTACCCCACTCTTCCACCAAGGCACCTGCAAGTTCCCAGACATTTCTGGGGGGGAATGGGCCTAGCCCTCACCCTCCGATCCAATAGGTCCCAGATGTGCTTAATGGGATTTAGATCCGGGCCCTTCACTGGCCATGGCAGAACACTGACATTCCTGTCTTGCAGGATATCACGCACAGAACGAGCAGTATGGCTGGTGGCATTGTCATGCTGGAGGGTCATGTCAGGATGAGCCTGCAGGAAGGGTACCAAATGAGGGAGGAGGATGTCTTCCTTGTAATGCACAGAGTTGAGATTGCCTGCAATGACAACAAGCTCAGTCCGATGATTCAGTCACGCACCGTCAAAAAATGCTCATTCCTTCGATGATAAACACGAATCTGACCATCACCCCTGGTGAGACAAAACCGCGACTCGTCAGTGAAGAACACTTTTTTCCAGTCCTGTCTGGTCCAGCGAATGTGGGTTTGTGCCCATAGGCAACGTTGTTGCCAGTGATGTCTGGTGAGGACCTGCCTTACAGGTCTACAAGCCCTCAGTCCAACCTCTCTCAGCCTATTGCGGACAGTCTGAGCACTGATGAAGGGATTGTGTGGTCCTTGTGTAGCAGGCAGTTGTTGTTGTCATCCTGTGCCTCTCCCGCAGGTGTGATGTTCCGATGTTCCGATCCTGTGCAGATGTTGTTACACGTGGTTTGCCACTGCGAGGACGATCAGCTGTCCGTGGCGTCTCACAGTACAGACGTTGCAATTTATTGCCCTGGCCACATCTGCAGTCCTCATGCCTCCTTGCAGCATGCCAAAGTCGCAAACACGCAGATGAGCAGGGACCCTGGGCATCTTTCTTTTGGTGTTTTTTGGAGTCAGTAGGAAGGCCTCTTTAGTGTCTGAAGTTTTCATAATTGTGACCTTAAATGTCTACCGCATGTTAGCTGTTAGTGTCTTAACGATCGTTCCACAGGTGCATGGGAAACAGTGTTTAAACCCTTTACAATGAAGATCTGTGAAGTTATTTGGATTTTTACAAATTATCTATGAACGACAGGGTCCTGAAAAAAGGGACGTTTATTTTTTTGCTGAGTTTATATAATAGGCAGTCTCCAGTCACCCAAGACTTAGACTGTATTCTCTGCTACCGCACTGCAAGCAGTATCGGAGCACCAAGTCTAGGTCCAAAAGGCTCCTTAACAGCTTCTACCCACAAGCCATAACACTTGCTGAACAATTAATTAAATTGCCACCAGACTATTTACATTGAACCCCCCCTTTGTTTTTACACTGCTGTTACTCGCTGTTTATTATCTTTGCATAGTCAATTTACCCTTACCTACATGTACAAATTACCTCAACTAACCTGTACCCCGGCACATTGACTCGGTACCAGTACCCCCTTTTTATTCAATTGTTTACTTTAGTTTTATTTAGTAAATATTTTCCTAACTCTATTTGGACTCCTGAGTGTTGCAGTGATCTAAAGAACTGCATCACAGTGCTAGAGGTGTCACTACAGACCCTGGTTCGATCCCGGGCTGTATCACAACCTGCCGTGATCGGGAGTCCCATAGTGCGGCCCAACGTCGTCCAGGTTAGGGGAGGGTTTGGCTGGGGTAGGCAGTCATTGTAAATAAGAATTTGTTCTTCACTGACTTGCCTAGTTAAATAAAAAATAAAGGTTATATTTCTTGAATTGCATTGTTGGTTAAAGGCTTGTAAGTAAGCATTTCACAGTAAGGTCTACAACTGTTGTATTCGGCGCATGTGACAAATAACATTTTATTTTATTTATTTTCAATCGCTATTCACATGTAATAATCAGGTCCACCACTACTCCACAAGAACTGCCATCTCCACACCAATTTTTTTCCATACAAGACTAGGTAAATGTGCCATCTCCTACAGAGGTCAATTTTTTGGGGGGGAACAGTCTCCCGGAACACCTCAAGCACTGCAACAGATTGTTCTCCTTATATATTTAGATATTCCACTTAACGCCTCATCCCAATAACTTCTCTGCCTTTCAGCCTTCATTTAGATTTTGCTTGAATTATCAATATTTCTGCTTTACCTTAATTGACCATGTTTTGTTTTCTGTGTAAATCCCAACTGTATTTATTTATTTTAAACTGATTGTGGATTTTTCATGGTTTTGTTATAAATTTTGAAAGGGGGAGGTGCCTATTAGCCTCTGTGTTTCTTAACTCTCCTGCACATGTTCTATTTGTTTACCTTTTGTGCAAATAAATACCTAAAATATAAACGGAGATGAGTATGATTTGTTTGTTTTGAGCCGAAAGCCTTCAGGAATTGGAGAGAGGAGAGAGATAATTCTAAATGATGTGTGCTGACGCCGCCCGCTCTATTCTGCCTGTCATTGATGAACTTTGAACTTGAGACATTCAAATGTAACGCATGTTGACTTGCATCGGGATAACTGTCTGATCGAGATTTGCTGGTTGGAATCACAGGAAAACAAATCAGAATGCCTGGGTACGTGAAATTGGGCCATTCTCTCTGGCACCTCATTTTGTCAACGTTAGATACAGATGACGTCCTAATCCGTCTCGAAATGCCTATGCATATCAGAAGGCGTTGAATGGATTTCCTTTCTTCTTTTCTCTGGACAAACATGGGGTCTCTCTCGTGGGGTTTGCATCAACAGTGACTCAGAGGACTATGAGATTGATACAGTTGGGTAGTGTGGGTGTTAGGAGGGCTCAAACTCTGTCCTTTTCAGTAAATTGGAGTGAATCACTCTCAAATGCCCTTCATCCCTCAATGTCAATGGTTCTTAGCTTGCCCAATGCACTTTGGCCCACGCTCTCAAGGGCTTGTGTTTGATCTTAAGATGCAATCGAAGCCATAAAAATGAGTTGAGTTGGCAACGATCTAATACCAGCACATAAATCTAACACTGAAAATTAAATATTGGCTGCATGGGCAGCTATTCAATGAAGTTTAGACCTGCACCTAAAGCCTTATGTTAAATATGTTGTATTGCTAATTCCATCATAAGGTTATGATATTCGTTTGACTCCAATGTCCATCCAATGTCTCATAATGAAAATACCAGTACGGTATTCAAATAAAACATGTACAATGTGAACCTGCATCCCAAGTACGAAAAGGAGGAAAAAGGAAAATACATCAACAAATTATATTTGACAGAATAGTGTTCTCTTGCTTCTGAGGTTCAAGGATACAGGGATAACTCAAAAGATAAAGGCAACCAAAAGAAACACGGAATATGAAGAAAAAAAACAGACATTGGTGTTCATTTCCTCTCTAGTCACAAGGCTCAGAAGTCTCCACTTTTAAGTCTTATCCAATACCACTCCACTCAAGTCAAGCAAATTCATATGCTTTGAGCTAAATCTGAGTTATGTCAATATTATTCTATTCCCTCTGTCTGCGTCACATTATTGACAATCAGAATCAAATCATTTGAATGGACATTGAATAATAATTTTACCACAATCTCCATGAAGTACGAATATATTCTACAAATCATATTTGTCATCAGATTCACTGAACCTTACTCTACCTATTCTCACAAGCTAAGTGGTTCAATTAGCATGTAATTTGTCCTATTTGATAAATATGTAAAATACAACACACAGGTGTGTGCATAGATAACGTCACTGTTGTTTTCCCAAGGGATAATGTAGGGACCAGTTTTTTTTCCACTTCCTGATTAGTTTCACAGCTAACCCTTTCCAGATTTAATTTACACATGAAGCTAGAGGAAGAGACCGTATATATATAGACTAATAGCCTTGTTATTCCCAGGCCTAGAACAAAGATCATTGGCGTGAACCCCACAAATATGTGGAGCACATTCACATTCAACACCAGGAAGTGAGATATGAGGGGCACTCATGAGGGGCACTCCTTTCGCAGGTAGTAATCGTCTTCCTGTTCCGGCCAGGTTTTTTTTTGGAAAGGTCTTTGGTCTTTAGCTCCATCCTGATTTGTTATTCATCCAAGTTAATAGTTTAACTGATTGGATATGTAGAGCATAAAAGAAGTAGAAAATGTCTTGTAATCAATGGTTTACCTGGTAAAAGCAACATCTGGTCAATAAGAGATTGAATATTGCAATTCTAAACCCTTGCTGTCCCATCTCCATAGAGATAATATGGAAAGCCAAAATAAGTTGGCAAACATGATATTACACTTTTAACCTCAGCTTGTTTGACAGCAATATCTTTACATTTTAAGTAATGTATTATTCTGATGATGATGATGGAGAAACCAAGAAGTTCAAGGGGAGAAAATAAAGATGTATATAAACCCTGGAATGCTGCTGCTATGTATTGGCCGATGAGAGGCTTTGAAGCAACCGGTCGACCATATTGGCACTCCCCAGAAGAAGCAGTCCTTCATTGAAATTAATGGAATTCTACAGTATTTCAATTAAATGTTAATGACAAAATGACATGTATTTATATATTTTCTGTTGTTGTAGTGTCGACAGTAACATTAGAACATTGAGGAAAATGTATTTTTTTTATTTTTATGTTTAGCTCACGTAATATAATTTAAAAAGTATGCATTAAGGTTATGTAATAGAATAAACATGACAAAAACAAATGTAGAAATTAAGAAATACATTTCTATAGCTTCCAAACAAAACGGTGTGGGAGTGCAAAGATGGAGGCGCGGTTGCTTCAAAACATCGCCCTCTGTTAGTCATCTAGTGTGGGAGAAACATTATTCTTCACCTGTTTGATTGCATAATCGTATATTGCTGCAGTGTCAAGATTCTAACCAAGCATCAACAAAGTCGGTGTTGTGTGAGAAAAGGTTCTCCTGAGCTACTGCCTCTGACATTGGTCAGGCACCGCACTGCTTCAGTGAGTACTGGGCTTGACGTTCAGATTTGCAGTAAGACAAAAAACAAAAGTCAGTGGGATACCTGAAAACAAAAAAGTAGAAGAAACAGGAAGTTTACGCCTGCAATTCATCTATTTTGGCTCTAACTCCACTATTTCAATTGTTTTTGTTAAAAGAAAACATGTTTGACAGGAGGGTTACATACAGTGAAAGTTTAGCGAAGCCACAAGGTCTAAAACAAGAAATGTAAAAATTCTAACTTGATCTTTTCTATGTTCGTAGGAGTGTATTTCTTCCACGTCTTCCCACTCTGCTCCCTATTGTTTCAGCTCCCTCTCCCAAAGAGGGTGGTCATCGAGACACTCACGTCCCTGCCTCAGTCCCTCAACCAAAGTGATAATTGATACCTCCAGCAGGGGTGCTAACTACTACTCGTATATGTGCAGTCAAATCTGACCTCAACCCAATAGATACCCTGATACACCCATCCTCTGTCACTCACACATTCCAATTCATATACTACCACCTATGTTTCTCATAACAACTGTCAGGAACATTCTAAAAGTATTAACTGTAGAAGCAGGTTATTTGCGGTTACTCCAACACCTGCTAATTTCTATAGTCCTGATACTTACTCACACACCTGTGCAGGGAAAGTACAGACTCCCACCTCACGGGGGTAGATTTTACGAGGACAGACAAATCATGCTCGCTTCACATAGTGGTTCTTAGGCTCAGATAGCAAACAGATCTTCAAATCTGATGCATTGTTGGAAATAAATGCCAGTTTCACTCCCTGCCCCTTCTATGGCTCCCTGTATCTGTTACTGCTGTTTATTTGTTTGGAAATTAGTTATTGGCATATTCTTAAATCCGACCATTCCCAATCCTCTTGCTACAGGCTCAGCTCTACGGCTCAGGCTAATCAGTCACTGGCTTCTCTTCCCTTTCTCTTCACTCTTTCTTTTTTTCCCCTCTCTCATATATTCCCACCACCAGCTGGTGAGTCAGTCCAGGCTGCACTACTGGGATCAGAGTCTTGTAGCTGTGTAGAGGAAAGCATTATCCCAATTTGTTATTTATATTACACCTGAAAAGGAATGCAGGCAATGAATGTATTTTCCATCCAACTGTAGATACTGTAGGCCTAAGAGCTCTCACAACATCACTGTGAAGGTCATGCGTGTTATCTGACAAATAGACCATGTTTGATATCGACTTAATGATTTCTGACAGGTAATGGTAAAGGAAAAGGGGTGAAACAACAACTGTACATGTACAGTAATTGCATTTCATTGAATAGGATGAATGATTAAACTAAAATGTCTCAGAAGGAATGCGAGAAGATATAGTCACTCAAAGAAGAGAGGATGTGAAATAAAATGATTGGGATTATTTCCATCAATTCTATGGCCCATTGAAAGAGAATGCTATTGCAAGCTGGATAGAAGCCAGGCTCAAGTCCAAAAGAAAAGTCCTAGTCTAATACTCCATTTGGTCCAAAACTGCTGAATAGGAGTGTGATTCATTTTAGAGGACTTAGGTCCACCACCCCCACTTTTTCTATACACTCCCTCCCTCGCTTTCCAATTTTATGATTTTCAAAACTGTCAGCAGTTTCCTTTATGTGTGTCTAACGTGAATGAAGACATTATGGCCCTTTCAAAACCGGCCATCCATTCCAAAGGCACTGTCACTGCTTAAATGGCTTGTTAGGTGCCAGGGGTATTTCGCACAGGATAACTTACATCGCCCACCAGCCTGGGATTGGCTGAGAGCATCAGTGAGATTTATATCAGCCCACATTTGTTCGTAGTGCTTGTAATAACATCACAGATAATGCCCATAAAACCGAGAGGGTACTTTGAAGCCAAGGAAAGCTAGGGAGATACAACATTTGTGGAGGAAGACTTTCAAATTATTCTTGAACAAAACAAGCTATGAAAAAGAAATTGAGGTAGACAGTATGCACCTCTGTGCCTTTGTTTCAGTGGACCAAAATAATGTGTGATTCGAATATATGGCTGTGTGTGGCAATTTAGAAACATTTTTAATGACAAACTTTTTAAGACAATTTATTTCAAGGGCCATATTCTCTTTAGATGCATCTATTGATTCTTGGTCAGTAATGGTTTTTAGAATAAAAGGTCAGCTCGCATTCCTTCAAATTTATTTGTAATGGAAAAACTATTGCTCTTTAGAAGCAGGTGATTGGTTCTGAATGAAAACTGTCCCTTAATGCCAGTTCATGGTTATTGGTAAAGGCCATACTCATCATCTCATCTCCTACGTAATGTAATATGATAAATGAAAACATTTCAAATCTTCCTTTCAGAAATTAAGTTTGGGGTTATTGACGTAACACCAACACTGCCGGTGTTCTATGAAGCACTGTCCCTGTTGACACAGAGGACAGAATTTCTCAGTGGCTGAGTAATTCCTCCTTTAGTCCTTATTCAACATTAAATAGGGCAATCCATTTTCCACTTGTTGCCTGATAAAACAAACACAAGGGTAAGAAAAGTGGGTGGAGAAGACAAATAAGAAGGATGAGGAAGAAGAGGCTTGGGAGAGTGCGAGAGCTTTTAAATATAGAAAACTTCATTGTCGACTAGGTTAAAACAAAATGGAAAGTTTTATTTGGTGCCCTTGGCATTGAAAGGATAAAAACATGCGTAAAAACAGACATTAAAACATTTACATTGAGCATTTACATGTCAGTTCACCATAGTCTTATTGAGGATTGTCAACGCAGAAGGGATTTTTTTTTTTAAATCAGTGTGAGTGGCACCAGATCTCTGACCGGACAGCAGTATGTGGAAGGATGCAGTGCAGTGGACAGCTGTTGTAATTGAAGGCTTTCCTTGTAGTGTTCTGAATTAAGAGATTTGGGTGATGTGGCTGTTTACTGCCGACTATTTTACTGGTATTTTTTTTCTTCATGTGAATTTCATAGGAGCATTTCAAATTGGATGTCAAATGAAGGCTAAGAGTCTATGATTTTATTTGAGAAATAAAGGCATATGTAAATAGTTAGAAATAAGCAAAAGCATGATGCAGCCAGTCATGATGCTCTCAATGGTGCAGCATTAGTACTTTTTGAGGATCTGAGGGCCGATGCAAGTTTTCAGCCTCCTGAGGGGGAAGAGGCATTGTTCTGCTTTCTTCACGACCGCGTTGGTTTGTGTGGACCATGTTAATTCCTTAGTGATGTGGACACCCGAGGAACTTAAAGCTCTTGACTCGCTCCACTACAGCCCTGTCGATGTGAATGGGGGAGTGCACGGCCCTCTGTTTCCTTTATTCCACAGTCAGCTCCGTTGACTTGCTGACCTTGAGGGAGAGGTTGTTGTCCTGGCACTATCTGACCTCCTCCAAATAGTCTGTCCCATCATCAGCAGTGATCAGGCCTACCATTGTCATGTCGTCAGCAAACGCATACTGTTTATTATCCATCCTGTTGCTTAGTCACTTTACCCCAACCTACAGTGTATGTACACCACCTCAATTACCTTGTACGCCTTCACATCGACTCGGTACTGGACCCCCAATGTATATAGCCAAATTATTGTTACTCATTGTCTACTGTAATGAACTCCACTCTACAATTCTGTGCTGTGCTTTACTATACTCTACTAAGCTCTATTGTGCTGTATTTTGATGTTCAATCTTGTGAAACAGACATCTATGATTGATTCAGATTTGGTCTTGTTTGGGGGCAGAGCTCATTAAAATAGCCAGTGTGTAGAATATGTTAAGGACAATATTGCATATCTATACATTTGTGTACCTACAGTATTTAGGATACATCACCATGAAGAGAATGATATTCATATCCATAATTATGCATTTTCTGTGTACAGATCAGGGACCCATGATGAAATTATCTTACTGCAATTTCTTTACCAGGTGTAAATTCACTTCACTTACAGTAGTTCAATAACCAAAATATATGTATTTATTTTTTTCATTGCTGACACCCCATACATTTCTGCAGACATAATTGTATTTTAATTTGGAGCAGACATTTAACCCTTTGACAGTACCAACAATGGTGTGATCCTTCTGCAGTATACGCTCAAACCGATGTGATTAGAACACTTATCTAGTTTTGATTGACGCAACAGTCAGCGTTTGAGCTGGCCACACTGTTCCTTCACAGAAACATTTGTCTCAAACAAAGTCCTTACAAAGTGTCCTGAATGTGACCAGTTTAATGTTGGATGCAATGTTCAGACATTCACAGAAGTAGAGACAGCATAACACAATCATCGAAACCGGAAAATGTAGGTTACATTGGTCCTAGCGATAAATGAGGAAAGATTGACATAACACAAGCAGTCTAATTTAGCTTACTCTCGGCTGACAGAAACCACAATATTACTTAGCTAATAGCAATTACCTACATTTTACAATTCATCACATCACAGGTGAGCTCATCATTGATCAAAATAATTGAGTAAAACAATTTCTAAAAGTCAAAAGTAATCCGACGATGAGAAGTTTGTGCACACCACCATGTTTTTTTTTTTCGCGTCAACCAAAGATTAGAGGAGACAAGATGAGTTTGGACTGTTTGCAGTGTGCATGTTGAATGGGGTGTGTTATCTACTATCATTTACTTCCCTTCATTCATTTCAGGGGGTTTACTCAAAAGAGTGAACCATTCCTTCACCTAATTTTGTTATAACATCTTTGGTCTGACAGACGTTTACGTGACACCCAGAATGCTTGTATAATGCCAACAAACACGGCACCGCAAGAACCTTAGCATTAGTTCAACAATAAAATTGTAAATACATTATGCTCTATAAATACAGTAAATTTAGAAACTATTTACACCCCTTGACTTTTTCCACATTTTGTTTGTTACAGCTTAATTCTAAAATGGATTAAATCAATTACTCCCCCTAATCAATCTATATGAAATAGCCCATAATGACAAGGCATAAAATAGCTTAAGAAACGTTTGCAAATGTATAAAATATAAAACAAATGAAATCGCATTTACATAAGTATTCAGACCCTTTACTCTATACTTTGTTACAAATTACCGTTGGCAGTGATTACAACCTCGAGTCTTCTCGGGAATTATGCTACAAGCTTGGCACACCTGTATTTGGGGATTTTCTCCCATTCCTCTCTGCATATCATCTCAAGCTCTGTCAGTTTGCATGGGAAGCGTCAAGAGATGTTAGATCGGGTTCAAGTCCGGCCTCTGGCTGGGCCACTCAAGGACATTCAGAGACTTGCCCCGAAGCCACTCTGGCGCTGTCTTGGCTGTGTGCTTAGGGTTGTTGTCCTGTTGGAAGTTTAACCTTTGACCCAGTCTTCCTAAGTGCTCTGGAGCAGGTTTTCATCAAGGATCTCTCTCTGTACTTTGCTCCGTTCATCTTTCCCTAGATCCTGACTAGTCTCCCAGACCCTGCCACTGAATAACAACCCCACAGCATGATGCTGCCACCACCATGCTTCACCGTAGGGATGATGCTAGGTTTCCTCCAGATGTGACGTTTGGCATTCAGGCCAAAGTGTTCAATGTTGGTTTCATCAGACCAGATAATCTTGTTTCTTGTGGTCTAGGGTTCTTTACGTGCCTTTTGGCAAACTCCAAGCAGGCTGTCATGTACGTTTTACTGAGAAGGGGCTTCCGTCTGGCCACTCTACCAAAAATGCCTGATTGGTGGAGATGGTCGTGCTTCTGGAAGGTTCTCCCATCTCCACAGAGGATCTCTGGAGCTCTGTCAGAGTGACCATTGGGTTCATGGGCACCTCCCTGACCAAGGTTCTTCTCCGCCAATTGCTCAGTTTGGCCGGGTGGCCAGATCCAGGAAGAGTCCAGGTGGTCACAAACGTCTTCCTTTAAGAATTATGGAGGCCACTGTGTTATTATGGACCTTCAATGCTGCAGTAATATTTTGGTACCCCCACATCTGTGCCTCGACACAATCCGGAAAATTCCTTCGACCTAAGGGTTTGGTTTTTGCTTTGACATACACGGTCAACTGTGGGACCTTATATAGACAGGTGTGTGCCTTTCCAAATCATGTCCAATCAATTGAATTTACCAGAAGTGGACTCCAATAAGGTTGTAGAACCATCGAGGATGATCAATGAAAACAGGATAAACAGGAGCTCAATTTGAGTCTCATAGCAAAGGGTCTGAATGCTTATGTATGTATGTTTTTCAATATATTTTTTTATAAATTTGCTAAAATTTCTATAAACCTGTTTTCACTTTGTCATTATGGGGTATAATGTATAGATTGATGAGTAAAAGGCATATTTAATCAGTTTTAGAATAAGACTGGAATGTAACAAATGTGGAAAAAGACAAGGGTTCTGAATACTTTTATGAATGTACTGTACATTCTGTATGCTACAGTAGGAACGACAACATGATATACAGAAAATATAGCACTTACTTTGATGGGAAAACAACAATGAAAGCAATGCGATTCAGAAAGAAAATGTGCCAGGTGAAAAATCTTTGTGCAAAGCTGTGCAAATGTCTGCAGAAACACCAGGGAAGTGTTTCGGCTCAGCAAAGCCTCAAACATAAATTGTCCACAACATTGAAATGGGCTACTTCTATGTGAATGAATGAGGAGGGGAACACACCTCAATTTAAATTTTTAAACTTGTTACAAAATAATTTGAAATTGGCAAGTTGAAACATAGCCTATAGATAATTAGCAGGCAGCATGTCTTGGTTTGAGGGCAGCACGGGTTAAGTATCCTGTTGCGTAAAAATCTACATTTTGGAAGAGCGCATTCTGACATCATATGCGCAAAAAATAACTCAGGCTTGGACAATCATTACAGATATTTGGAACTCATGCGTGAAATGTTTTTGGAAAACATCGCATCTGCACAGTTCTTCTAGTAAATGTGTTCTGTTTAAATTGTTTAAAGTAAGCCTTGAGCACAGGGTTGTATGCTTTGTTCAACTTTGAAATCAATGGCTTTTGTTTGGCATACATTTAAAGTGAAAATTCTGAGTCTCAGTGCAATTCTGCTCCAGTGGAATTGCTCTGGCCTGATTAACAACTTGAGGCAGATTGCTCCTGAGTCAAGATTGGACTGTGTTTCTTTGAAGTGCAAGCGAAGGACAGTGAGGCGACATGAGAGCCAGCGGTTAGGGCAATCCTCAAACAAACACCTCAACAGTGAGGGGATTAAGCCTTGGCATTTGTGAGTGAAGCGGGATTGAACTCCGCAGCCCCTGCTGAAAGTACAGCCAAATAATATTTTTCCAGTGCCTGGTTGCTTTAGGTGGGACCTGTCTACATGCTCGCAAAATCACCCTCCCTTTGTTACGGAGATATCACAAACAAACTTGCAGATCACCTGAGGTGCAAATGGTAATGTTATATCATGTCTGGTAGACTTCTGCCAAATGAGTCAGTGTCACTTCTACATAACTTTGTATTGAATACATAAGGCTTCAGGTCTCAGTAAAAAGAACTAAACACGCACAAAAACAATAACATTTTTCACATCTACAGTATTAATATGAACCTCCATGATGTGCGAACGGAGGGAACACAGTCTCTAATGCACACACACCGCTTCATCAACATATCAGGCATATTGCACAGCCTTGTAGGCAGGATACAACTTTACAGACTAGATTAACAGAGCTCTCCCTCCAACCTCCCTTATTTTTTTCTACCACTGAAGGATATACAGTACAGTGCAATGTTGAAGGGTAAATTTAATGAACAAGCCCTGGGAGACTAATAATACCATGGATCCTGAGTGCTTGCTCTGTGATGAAGCCAAACAGAGGCCCATGACAGGAGGTGAAGATTATGTGTAGTTCTCCGGTGGGAGAACTCCTCCTAGATCCCTCAGAAGATTTCAGCTAAGATATGAAGTGTAAATAAACCACAGGTTTTTTGGGCCTCCTTGAGTGCTTGAAGAAAAATAGGAAACTTGAAATGTAACCAAGAGTGACAGTGAAGTGCTATGGGGGTGGAGGGAAACATACTGTATGTTCACTTACCTGTATGCATCTTTAGGTAACTGCAAAAATGAAGGCAATGAGGGATACAAAGTATATGGAAAGCAGGTGATTCCAGAGTTAATTAACCAATTAACATCCCATCGTACTTAAGGTATCTACAGTGCATTCAGAAAGTATTCACATCCCTTTACTTTTTCCTACAGCCTTAACTTAAAATGTATTAAATTGCGATTTTCTTTTTGCTATTGCCCTACACACAACACCCCATAATGTCAAAGTGGAATTCTTTTTGGGGAAAATTTTTACGAATGACAGTCAACAAAAATAAACTCAACATGCAACAATTTAAAAGGTTTTACTGAGTTACAGTTCATATAAGCAAATAAGTCAATTGAAATGAATTCATTAGGCCTTAATCAATTTATTTCACATTACTGGGAATACAGAAAAATTGTTCACAGAAAAATGTAGGAGCGTGACGTTATTAATTACACTTTGGATGGTGCATCAATACAGCCAGTCATTACACAGATAGGAGCCCTTCCTAAATCAGTTGCCGGAGAGGAAGGAAACCGCTCAGGGATATCAACATGAGACCAATAGTGACTTTAAAACCTCTAAAAGTCTAAGCCTTTGGGTGGGATTCTACTAAAAATGATTTGATAAAATATTGAATTTGGCCTTTACTACTATAGCCCATAGTAACACATTCATAAATAGCAAAACAGACAGTCAAAAAACAAAACATTTTTTAAACCGATTCAGGTTACCTTCAGATGATTCCTGTGACACTTGTAGGGCTCTTAGAGCAACACAGAGAACACCATCGCATTTGTGACAATATCATCTTTCCAGAGTGGTCATATTAGTTTGTAACCCAAACTGTTCAGACACTACAGACGATTTTGTGAGATGTCTCATGGTCTGAAAAACACCACTGTAGCTCGGCCACCTTCCACCGCAGATGTGGAAGGCCAACATAGGCAGATGCTGTGGCTTGAGATGTCGTCCATGTAAAACATTTCTAGCTTAACTGATTGATTTCGATTTTTTATTATCTTACTTACATTGACGCAAGGGTGCATCAATAGACTTTTAAGGAACAGTTACAGAGTTTAATGTTTGAGAAAACTGAGGATGGATCAACAACATTGTAGTTACTCCACAATACTAATCTAATTGACATGGTGAAAAGAAGGAAGCCTGTACAGAATACAAATATAAACATTGGCAAAGCAATTCACTTTTTGTCCTGAATACTAAGTGTTATGTTTGGGACAAATCCAATACTTACCCAGAAGGACTCAAAGCTGTAAATTGCTGCCAAAAATGATTCTAACATGTAGTGCCTTGGGGTTTAATAATCAAGATATTAGTGTTTAATTTTTCATAAATGTTTTACAAGTGTTAAAATTGTTCTTCCACTTTGAAATGACAGAATACTTTGTGTTAAGCATTGACAAAACATTACAATTAAATCCATTTGAATGGCACTTTGTTACACAACATAAAGTGGAAAAAGTCAAGGGGTGAGAATACCATCTGAAGGGACTGTATAAAAATGCCCGTTATTTTAGCTGTCATGACTAGAAGAGATCTCATGGACTTTGAAAGAGGTGTCTATAAGGAGCATAGGGGTTAAAAGTGTGTGAGTGTGTGCGTACATGTGTGCTTGTGTTTTAGTCACCCGATCTCCACCCAATTGAACACTTATGGGAGATTCAATAAAATACCAAATTATGGAATTTCTCGTAAAAGAATGGTGTAACATCCTGACAATAGAGTTCCAGACACTAGTAGATTCTATGCCAAGGCGCATAAAAGCTGTTCTGGCAGCTCATCGTGGCACAACACCCTATTAAAACTATTTTGGCACCACATGTTCTTAATTTTACCTGTATGTCTATGATCTATTGCACTTCCATACACATAAAGCTGTAAATAGACGCGCTCCTTTGCAAATACTTGGGAGTGCACACTTTAAATGCGATCTAAAATAATTTTAAAAACTTTGAATTACAGATAGTGTTATCAATATTGTATTTGTGAGGAAAATCTCTCAGTGGGCTACTAATGTAGATGGCAAACAGAAAAAAAACTCAAACAAGGCAAATGTTGCAAACACAGAGGATTTAACTTGTACTTGTCCTAAAAGCAAATTTGTATCCTTTGATCATGGCTTTTATTTTTATTTAAAAAAATGTATCTTCTATTATTATATATTTGGGGATGAAAAGAACCAAGGTCAAGTCAACAGAAACCTGAAGCGTTCTTTCATCTCGATCTCTAAGTGCTCCAACGCAGTAAATTAGGAGACATTTTGAGACCCTTGGCAGTACATTAGACGAAGGCTGGTAGCGAAAGAGTCCCATCGATTTGACCTGCGTGGGCCTAACAAGAATGAACCATTAGTGTGCTTCTATGATGCTGCTGCCTCTAGATTTGTTTGTCTAAATGATGTCCCAAGACGATTGCACGTGGGCAAAGAGATACAGGATCGCAGATGCATCAGCAACATGTCAGGGACATAGTAACTCATCCTTGGGCATTTACGTTGTTTTCAAAGCTGTCCACATTCATTCATCCATATTATTTGCTCTATTTTGGACCATTTATGTGTGGGTATGCATGAACTATACATATACATTGTGGATTTTCTTTCTATGTTCCTATAAAATAAATCCCTGGGAAACATCCCTGTTTTATGAAATGAGTCTGCTTGACCAGCTTCAAATTTAGCTTTTATTGATTCACTTTAACAATTCAAGTTACCACTTTCATTATATTCATAGATATCCAAGATGGCGTAGCAGTCAGACGTCTTTGTATTTGTCTTGTCTCGTCCCATGTGTATATATATTTTTCTACGCGTTCTTTTTAAGATTTTTCAACTTCAAAATACTCTCCTGCAACCCGCCTCACCCAATGTGGTGTGGATCTGTTTTTTTCCCTAAAGTATTTCTATTTACCTCTGAACTGGAATTCCTCAACTGAAGCTAGCTAGCTTACCAGCTAACAGTCATCTGCTAACCTTTAGCTCGTAAAGCTCTCGCCAATTTGTACAACGCGTTTCAAACCAGAGCATACCAGTCCTATTTTTCTCTCCATATCCCCGAATTCCTACCACAAACTCTGAAATTTTTCATCTGGATAATCAGAGCTAGCTAACCGCAACCCGGGTTGACTACTCCTGGCTAACGTTTCCGTCCCGGAGCTATCACCAACTAGCCTGGGGCTAGCCCATGCTAGAACCCATCTCCCGGCGATCCTCTACGACGGGAATACCGACATAATCTGCCCGAGGATTCCAACAGGCCCCTCAGGAGCGATGCCTGCTGAAGGCCCATTCTGCTAACCTGCTAGGCCTGCTAGCTACCTAGAGCTACTTGGAACCCTACTAATTCCACAACTGGTCTATCGATGTCACCGCACGAAGTGGCAAAAACAGACTTACCCCCATCGCGAAGTCCCCCATAGGCTAACTTGCTAGCCCCGGCCTACTAACTGTTAGCGTGTTAGCATCGGCCAGCTAACTGTCTGAATCGCCCTGTCCCCAGTCAGCCCAACCACTCACTGGACCCATATGTTCACTTGGCTACGCATGCCTCTCTCTAATATCAATGTGCCTCGTCCATTACTGTCCCGGTTAGTGATTACTGTCTTATTTCACTGTAGAGCCTCTAGCCCTGCTCAATATGCCATAACCAACCATGTTTTTCCACCTCCTACATATGCGATGACATCACCTGGTTTAAACGTCTCTAGAGACTATATCTCTCTCATCATTACTCACTGCCTAGATTTACCTTCAATGTACTCACATCCTACCTTACTTTTGTCTGTACACTATGCCTTGAATCTATGCTACCGTGCCCAGAAACCTGCTCCATTTACTCTCTGTTCTGAACGTGCTAGACGGCCAGTTTGTATAGCATTTAGACATACCCTTATCCTACTTCTCCTCTGGTAACCGTAAAAACCTTGGTTTCATGCATGTTAAATCACTCCCGGTAACGGGATCTCAGCCATAAGAAGTTAACAAACTATAGTTTTGGCAAGTCGAAGCTTCTGAAAAGCTAATTGACATCATTTGAGTCAACTGGAAGTGTACCTGTGGATGTATTTTAAGGCCCACCTATAAACTCAGTGCCTCTTTGCTTGACATCATGGGAAAATCAAAAGAAATCAGCCAAGACCTCAAAAAATTGAAGACCTCCACAAGTCTGATTCATTCTTGGGAGAAATTTCCAAACAACTGAAGGTACCACGTTCATTTGTACAAACAATAGTTTGCAAGTATAAACACCATGGAACCACACAGCTGTCATACTGCTCAGGACGGAGACACGTTCTGTCTCCTAGAGATGAACATACTTTGGTGCGACAAGTGCAAATCAATCCGAGAACAGCAGCAAAAGAACTTGTGAAGATGCTGTAGGAAACAGGTATAAATTTATCTATATCCACAGTTAAACAAGTCCTATATCGACATAACCTGAAAGGTCGCTCAGCAGGGAAGAAGCCACTGCTCCAAAACAGCCATAAAAAAAGTCGGAATACGGTTTGCAACTGCACATGGGGACAAAGATTGTACTTTTTGGAGAAATGTCCTCTGGTCTGATGAAACTAAAATAGAACTGTTTGACCATTATGATGTTTGGAGGAAAACGGAGGAGTCTTGCAAGCCGAAGAACACCATCCCAACTGTGAAGCACGGGGTGGCAGCATCATGTTGTGGGGGTGCTTTGCTGCAGGAGGGACTGGTGCACTTCACAAAATAGATGGCATCATGAGGTAGGAAAGATATGTGGATAAATTGAAGCAACATCTCAAGATATCAGATATCAGATATTAAAGCTTGGTTGCAAATGGGTCTTCCAAATAAACAATGACCACAAGCATACCTGCAAAGTTGTGGCAAAATTACTTAAGGACAACAAAGTCAAGGTATTGGAGTGGCCATCACAAAGCCCTGACCTCAATCCTATGGAAAATGTGTGGGCAGAACTGAAAAAGCGTGTGCGAGCAAGAAGGCCTACAAACCTGACTGAACCTGAGCTGAGTTACAACAGCTCTGTCAGGAGGAATGGGCCAAAATTCACCCAACTTATTTTGGGAAGCTTGTGTAAGGCTACCCAAAACGTTTGACCCAAGTTAAACAATTTAAAGGCAATGCTACCAAATACTAATTGAGTGTATGTAAACTTCTGATCCACTGGGAATGTGATGAAAGAAATGAAAGCTGAAATATGTAATTCTCTCTACTATTTTGTCTGACATTTCACATTCTTAAAATAAAGTGGTGATCTTAATTGACCAATGAAGGGAATTTTTGCTAGGATTAAATGTCAGGACTTGTGAAAAACGGAGTTTGAAAGTATTTGGCTAAGGTGTATATAAACTTCCGACTTCAACTGTACATGCTTGGGTCCGAACAGGGGTACATTTGAAGCCCGTCAAAAAAAGCCCCTGGTTATCAAATATTTGCACATTTAAATAAAAGCACAAAAGCACAAAAAGTACAAAGTGAGCCGGGCCCTGGTGCATGATCGCCCGCTATCCCTCATCACCTTTTGAGGCTGCTCAAGTAGTATGTTTAAATATTTTTTTTAACCAGCACGGTTTTATTTTATTTTATTGAGAATGTACTGATTGCCGGGCCATTTTTTTCTCATCTAGTTATCAGTTAAAACTAATCAAACCCAGGCCTGACTAAGAGTTATAATTAGAAATCAGAAAAATAACACACCAACTTGGAGTTTGGATTTCTGACCTCCTGACTGAACAATCGGACAATGGAAGGAGGAAGTCATTGGTTTTCTCACTCATTTCTTTACTCCCTCGTTTCTGCTTTGAACCTGAGCCAGGAACTACATCCTCCGGTGATGGAACCAGCTATTGTGTTGACTTGTATGCTATGGTTCCTTGTTTGAATGTCATTTTACTATTATTTGTTTAACAAGGATGCCAACATGTGTGTTCAGCCATTTTCCTTCACACCCACAACATTTTCTAATGGCATTGAGCACACTACATGATCCATGACATCCATCATGAATGACATCCAAATAAACAACCCATGTTGAAAAAAATCATTGTGGATCATTATACAAAATAATGTCTGCCATTCATGAAATCCCTTTTCTTTATACAATGCAAGTTCTGTCTGTGACTTTTTACTCCAGATCACATGACCAAAGTTTAAAAGGCCCAGTATGTAAATGGATGTTACAATGAGATGTGGCCATTAATAAATCCCTGGAGGCCTGCTGAACTGCTGAGTACTTCCCTTAACACCCCGGCATTATGAATAAGTCAGACCTCCAGATGTATGTATGTAAATGTTCCCTGGAAAAGCGAGGGATAATCGGTGGCTGGGCAGACTGCCCTGTGAAATGGGCTGAAGCTTCTGGTACTTAACTATGATGGATAGCCAGACCTGGTGCGAGCATAATGGCACTGCAGTGGACTGCCTCCCTCTTTCCCTACCTGGCCCATGTTGACTCCAATGCTTCCCACAGTTGTGTCAAGTTGGCTAGATGTCATTTGGGGGGTGGATACACATGGGAAAATGTTAAGCATGAACATCCCAGCAGCTTTGCAGTTCTTGACACAAACTGGTGCGCCTGACATCTACTGCCATACCCCGTTCAAAAGCACTTACATTGTTTGTCTTGCCCCTTCACCATCCTATTGCACACATACATAATCCATGTTTTAATTGTCTCAAGGCTTAAAAATCATTTTTCAACCTGTCTTATCCCCTTCATCTACACCTGTGTTCACCAACCTTTTCTAGGTCAAAATCACTTTCACAGTCAAAAAGCAAGCCCAGATCTACCCCTCCAAAAAATAGAAAATGATTTAAAAAGTAACAACCTAATAAAACATTTCTGTAAGAATGAGGTTTGTGCAGTAGGCCTAATATATTATCACAGCATATTGGCTATATGTATATGCCTGGCCTGCCAATATTGTTCTTCAAAGACCATATTATATTTCAAAACTCAAACTTTAATTACAAAATAGATCAGTTGGTGAAGCACCTGAGAGGCACAGCTGAGCATACATTGAAATAACATGCAAATAATTTGCCAATTTTATTCCACTGGACTTATGGTTGTAACGATGTGCGCTGAGAGTCGGGAAACAAGTTCAGGGAGTGTTGTCTTAATAAATAAATGGAACATAATACAAAACAAGAAACTCGAACAGCACACAGACATGAAACAGAAACAATGACGTCTGGGGAAGGAACCAATGGGAGTGACATATAAAGAACACATAACGATAGTGACAGGTGTGCACCATAACGAGCAGACTGGTGAACTAGAGGCCGGAGAGGGAGCACAAGTGACCAGCCGCAGGACGCCAACAAAGATGACAATCCCGTGGATCAGGAGAGGACACCTTTGCTAAGGCGCGGGAACCTGTCGATCTAGCTTAGGCATAGGAGCATGGCGACCTACAGCGCCGGAGAGAGAGCATACGTGACAGTACGCCCTCCCTGGCACGTTCAGCTCCAACCGCAGGACGCCAACCACGGGGGCGATCCCGGGGATCAGGAGCTGACCGTTCGCCTCCGCTGAGGCTCAGAAACCTGACGAACCGGCTGAGTGTGAGAGCCTGATGAGCCGGCTGAGACCTCCCCGGTTATATTGGTTGAGGCACGGGAAACTGTTCACCCAGCTGAGGCATTGGAGCCTATCAATCCTGCTGAGGTATGGAAAACTGTCGAGCCAGATGAGGCAGATTTTGACACCAGGACCCAGCATCAACTCAAAACAAAAGAAACACTCGCTGATATTTCCCTTTGGTGAGCCGTCATTCTGTAATGATGTTCTTTGAGAGTCAGGAAGCAAGTTCAGGAAGTGAGTGTATCAATAAATAAATGGAACATAATACAAAACAAGAAAATCGAACAGCACACAGACAAGAAACAGAAACAATGACGCCTGGGGAAGGAACCAAAGGGAGTGACGTAATAGAGCAGGTAATCAAGGAGGTGATGGAGTCCAGATGAATGTCATAATGCGCGTAACGATCGTGGCAGGTGTGCGCCATAATGAGCAGCCTGTTGACCTAGAGGCTGGAGAGGGAGCACACGTGACAATGGTACAGTGCCTGCATCTGAAGGACCTCATTCTTTCAAGACAACTGGGAACTCAAATCATGACTTAAGCATTCTTCAGATCGGAAAGGCAGAGGACTAAAATGATGCCAGAGTTTCTGACTTCGAATTCCGAGTTGAATGACCGTTCAAAACAATTTTTCTCAGTCGGATCTTGTTTTTATCTGAGTTCCCAGATGTCTTGAACGCACTGAAGTCAGAGATTTCTGAGTTCCCAATTGTTTTGAACACGGCATTAGTCTCACCAGAGGAAGGGAGAGAAGAGCAGAGGGTCCGTCTCTCACAGTCCTACTTCCTTTACTCTGGTGAAGCTGACCAGATTTTTCCACCTGATTGCAAAACTTGAGTCGCACCGCATCAGCTTATGCACAATTTCATGTTGTTCATATTACCAGAGAAGGTGAAATATTTATTGAAATTAAAATAAACACAACAATCTGCTAATAATAACAAAAACGCAGGGCTTTGGTACACTTGGATGATTTTTCTCATTGCAGCTGCAGCGCTGCAGTCTATCTGTGGTCATGGTTTTAGGGCCCATGACACAATTCTTAATAAAATGACAGTGGCTTCACAATATTTTCAGATTTAAAGAAAATGGCGGAAAATATGCAGCCGAAGTCAAACGAGAGCAGATACAAATTCATTATTTTAACTAATTGTGACAAATGTAAAGAAAATTTTGAGCAACGTAATAAATTAATGATGTTTTAAAATAAATTACCTTACACTTTAAGTTGGCTGACAATTTGTTAGCTATGCTATCCTTATAGCATATCATTAAAGCAGTATGTATGTTAGCTAGCTACCTAATGTTAGTTGGCTACTAATACATCAAACTTGCCAGTATATCAACTATATGCTATCTAACTGTATTGACTTGATTATTCCCGTCATTCTTAGTTTAGCTAAGTCGTATAGTCGTTGTGTGTTCTCATTGGACATTTGGGTGCGTATGAGTGTACCTGTGCCTGAGCGCAGAATATGAAAACAGCCTAAACAGTAAAATGGTCAGAGTGAGGTGTTCTCTCATTTGTGTCTGGAAGTAGCTAGCGTGCTTGACTGCCTTTGTGAGGTCAGAATGCTCGGATCAACCCTACTCCTCGGCCAGAGCATTCAGTGTGCTCTCTGAATGCTCTGAATTTACAAACAGACAATCTGACAACGCTCTGAATTTACAAACACCCAGAGCACACGCTGACACTCCAGATTGAATTTAATAACACACCCAAAATGTCTAGTAACTTTTTATGCTTACAAGCTAGCAAGAGGTTGCATAGCAACAGCATCAACTTCCAGTAGACACTTGAAGCGCTAGTACACTCAACTGAAAGGATACTGTTCGTTTACAGTATACTAAAAGGAACTAATAGTATGTAGTATATACTCATTATGTATGTAGTATACAGTATGTTAGTATGGGTATTCGAACACAGCTCGGGTGTCCATAATGTTTTCTATACTCAGTGTATGCATTAAAATATACTTACATCATACCTCATGAATACATTTAAGTATGACCGTGATGAATATACTTTAGTAGATATATTTTTTCTTTACATTTGATGCTTTTAAGGGAAAGGGAAAGGGGAATATCTAGTCAGTTGTAAAACTGAATGCCTTCAGAATGCATGACACCTCACGCCAATTGTAAATTGTATGAAGCAGAGAACCCTCTGTTGCTCGTTACTGTCAAGATTGGAATGTGCTTTGAAACAGAGACCTTTTACGGCCAAAAAACTATAGCTTCCAAAAAGTGAACTTTGGAGCAAAATTTCTAACATCTGTACGCGGCAAATGGTCGGTGGGGACCTAAAGAATGATAATGTTATATTGCTTTTCATTTTGTGATGTTATTAAAAACTGTATGATACCAAATACTGTAACTTAGGAAGGAAAGCACCTATGTGATATGAAAATGGACAAAACTATTTTTGTTAAGATAGGAATGTGATTTTAGGAGTCATAAGAGAACTTCTAATCATAACCTTTGTACATTAAGTATGCATGCCCCGAATGAGGTCAGAGAGCTTGTCAGCATGATGGAACCGCCCTTTTCGACAAGAGTGCTTAAAACGACTGACTAAGAATTAACATAAGAGACCAAAAGACGTGAGATAGTGGTCCACAAGTTGAAATGGTTAGAAACTCTGAAGCTCTCACCTCAACACTAGATGAGAATACCTACGAGACCAGAAAATCATGGAATGTTAGCTACATGTGGGAAATTATTGAAACGTTGAATCAAACGAGGTAAAGAAGGTAACTTAACCTACCGACCAAGATACCGCCAGTCTGCAGCTGTGCATGTAAAGTGTTTCAAACTCTGACTAAAGACACAAGGTGGGAATGAGAAAATCCCATCTCAGACAATCATTGGTGCATCTCAAAATCTGCTCTGAAAACAGTCCAAACAAGGACAACGAAGAAGAAAGACATCGTGTCCTCTGGTGGACAACCAGAGCCTTAAACTAATTGACCCCTTCCCCATAGATTGATTGATTGGTTTCAGCAGAGGTAGACGACGAACAAAGAAATCCACACGTAAATACATTCATTACTTCTTATCCCAAAATGGGCTGTGGTTTGCGTGGAAGGTAGATCAATCTGAGGACACTACTGAATATATCCATGATAAGTGTCATTTTCCTCTCTATCCCCCCTCCAATTATGTTGTAACAAGCTGTCATATTTTGTCAGTCCACTAGGGACTTTGTCTCATGTAAGTGTGTATGTGTAGTCTGTGTTATTTTTTAATTAATAAATAATTAAACCAATTTTTGTAGTACTGAATAATCAGTAAACGCTTGGGTTCTTGCTGATCCAAGAAGGTTATGACTGTTCAGAATGAGAACTGAGGTAATGATTAATAACGGACTTCTCAAAATGTGACAAATATACAGTGCCTTGCGAAAGTATTCGGCCCCTTTGAACTTTGCGACCTTTTGCCACATTGCAGGCTTCAAACATAAAGATATAAAACTGTATTTTTTTTGTGAAGAATCAACAACAAGTGGGACACAATCATGAAGTGGAACGACATTTATTGGATATTTCAAACTTTTTTAACAAATCAAAAACTGAAAAATTGGGCGTGCAAAATTATTCAGCCCCTTTACTTTCAGTCCAGCAAACTCTCTCCAGAAGTTCAGTGAGGATCTCTGAATGATCCAATGTTGACCTGAATGACTAATGATGATAAATACAATCCACCTGTGTGTAATCAAGTCTTTGTATAAATGCACCTGCACTGTGATAGTCTCAGAGGTCCGTTAAAAGCGCAGAGAGCATCATGAAGAACAAGGAACACACCAGGCAGGTCCGAGATACTGTTGTGAAGAAGTTTAACCTGTCTACGATATTGGTTCCCAATTGGGGATCAACCCTCCCACGTTCAGCTGAAACGGTGGCGCATGGAACGCAAAAATATTCTTAAAAATATTTAACCTCCACACATTAACAAGTCCAATAGCGTCCAATAGACTCAAATGAAAGATAAACATCTTGTTCATCTAGCCAGCAAGTCAGATTTCTAAAATGTTTTACGGCGAAAACATAGCACATATATATGTAAAACCACCACCAGACACAGCTCATTTCAATAGCCAAAACATGCAATCAACAAACGCAGGATTAAAAAATAAATCGCTCACTAACCTTTTGAAAATCTTCATCAGATGACAGTAATATGACATATTACACAGTACATATTTTTTTTTTTCAATAATATGCCATTTATATCCATAAATGTCCATTTACAGTGAGTTCACCTTCAGAAATTACTCAAAAATGCCCGCAGGAAATCTATGTAGCGCGGCAACGTAAATAGACATCATAAACTTTGACTAAATATACATGTTCTACATATAGTTAGAAAGATACACTGCTTCTTTATGCAACCGCTGTGTTAGATTTATTTTTAACGTTACAGAAATCGCACACTATTCCATATGCTGAGACAGCGCTCAGTTCCAAGCTACATTTCCACGTAATGTTGGAGTCAACAGAAACACAGATTTAAGCATAAATATTCCCTTACCTTCGATGGTCTTCGTTCAGAATGTTCTGGAAGGCTTCATACTTACCCAATACATTGTTTGGTTTCAAGTCTTGCGTCTTTGTATTAGCTACTGCTAATAACATCAGGTGAAATGCACCCAAAACGTCCTCTGGTCCGGATAAGTTGCGCATCAAAACTTCAAAATTACACATTATATGTCGACTAAACAGGTCAAACTAAGTGCAGAAGCAAGCTTTATGATGTTTTAGACGTGCAAAACAAACTTCAATTCAATCGGCCATCGTCTGCCCTTCTCTTGAGTGCTGGAAACAAAGGAATGGCTGGGACCAATTCGCGCCCATACGCACAGCCTATTCTCTCGTGGCACGCACTAATTTCACTCCCATAGGGTCAATTCTCGCGGGATTTGAACGATTTGAAGCTCTAATGAAAGAGGACATCTAGCGGAAGAGATAGAAAGTGTCCCCAGAATCATAGCTGGTTGGGAAGGGTGGGGGCCATGACGTCAAAGTTGCTCCAACTTTCATGGCCACAAAAACTAGTTTGGAAGAATGCCTGCCCTGTGAGTTCTGCTATACTTACAGACATAATTCCAACGGTTTTAGAATCTTTAGAGTGTTTTCTATCCAATAATAATTTTTATTTGCATATATTAGCAATTTTTGACAGATTTTTTTTCCAGTTTACTAGGGGTACCCAATCTCTCCAAAGGGGGCGTATGTCTGCCATATCAGCTGGATTTGGATACAAAAAGATTTCCCAAGCTTTAAACATCCCAAGGAGCACTGTGCAAGCGATAATATTGAAATGGAAGGAGTATCAGACCACTGCAAATCTACCAAGACCTGGCCGTCCCTCTAAACTGTCAGCTCATACAAGGAGAAGACTGATCAGATATGCAGCCAAGAGGCCCATGATCACTCTGGATGAACTGCAGAGATCTACAGCTGAGGTGGGAGACTCTGTCCATAGGACAACAATCAGTCGTATATTGCACAAATCTGGCCTTTATGGAAGAGTGGCAAGAAGAAAGCCATTTCTTAAAGATATCCATAAAAAGTGTTGTTTAAAGTTTGCCACAAGCCACCTGGGAGACACACCAAACATGTGGAAGAAGGTGCTCTGGTCAGATGAAACCAAAATTGAACTTTTTGGCAACAATGCAAAACGTTATGTTTGGTATAAAAGCAACACAGCGCATCACCCTGAACACACCATCCCCACTGTCAAACATGGTGGTGGCAGCATCATGGTTTGGGCCTGCTTTTCTTCAGCAGGGACAGGGAAGATGGTTAAAATTGATGGGAAGATGGATGGAGCCAAATACAGGACCATTCTGGAAGAAAACCTGATGGAGTCTGCAAAAGACCTGAGACTGGGACGGAGATTTGTCTTCCAACAAGACAATGATCCAAAACATAAAGCAAAATCTACAATGGAGTGGTTCAAAAATAAACATATCCAGGTGTTAGAATGGCCAAGTCAAAGTCCAGACCTGAATCCAATCGAGAATCTGTGGAAAGAACTGAAAACTGCTGTTCACAAATGCTCTCCATCCAACCTCACTGAGCTCAAGCTGTTTTGCAAGGAGGAATGGGAAAAAATGTCAGTCTCTCGATGTGCAAAACTGATAGAGACATACCCCAAGCGACTTACAGCTGTAATCGCAGCAAAAGGTGGCGCTACAAAGTATTAACTTAAGGGGGCTGAATAATTTTGCACGCCCAATTTTTCAGTTTTTGATTTGTTAAAAAAGTTTGAAATATCCAATAAATGTCGTTCCACTTCATGATTGTGTCCCACTTGTTGTTGATTCTTCACAAAAAAATACAATTTTATATCTTTATGTTTGAAGCCTGAAATGTGGCAAAAGGTCGCAAAGTTCAAGGGGGCCGAATACTTTCGCAAGGCACTGTATGTCTTCTTGAGTTTAATTTGGGATGTGGTAACTTGTGAAACAAATTATTCCATTGTGCCCCAAATTCCTAGGGAGTTAATTGTTACATGATTAATTCAATTGAGTAAAAAATAAACATAGTTAGTGGATTGAATAAATAACAGTCATCAGATTACTTAAAGTTATGTCACAACATAAATATACACTCAGCTAAAAAAAAAACATCCTCTCACTGTCAACTGCGTTTATCTTCATCAAACTTAACCTATCTTGGGTAGGGGGCAGTGTTTTCACGTCCGGATGAAAAGCTTCCCCAAAGTAAATTACCTGTTACTCAGGCCCAGAAGCTAGGATATGCATATACTTGGTGGATAAAAAACACTCATGTCTGTGAGTATAACAGAACTGATATGGCAGGTGAAACCCAGAGGAAAAACCCTCCACCAAAAAATGTTTTCAGCCTACCACGGTTTTGAATGGCTGTCACTTTATTATAAGGCGAAATCATGACAGATTGCAGTTCCTAGGGCTTCCACTAGATGTCAACAGTCCTTAGAAAGAGTTTCATGCTGGTTTTTGGAAAAATAAGACAGAAATATTAGTTTTTTTAGTGGGCTCCCATTTTGGCTGTAGTGTTACCAAATGCATGGAAGAGAGCTTGTTCTTTGTTATTTCTCTCCGGTAAAGACAATAATGATTCTTCATCTTAAATTGTATCATTTATTTATGTATTAGGGTACCTAAAGTTTGATTATAAACGTTGTTTGGAAAAGTTTATTAGTAACGTTTGGGATTCATTTTGTATGCATTTTGATGGAGGAAAACTGGGTGGATTATTGACTGAAGCGTGCCAGCTAAACTGAGTTTTTATGGATATAAAGAAGGACATTATCGAACAAAAGGACAATTTGTGATGTGTCTGGGACCTTTTGGAGCGCCAACAGAAGAAGATCTTCAAAGGTAAGGAATTTACATATTATATCGTTATTTCTAACTTTCATCTGCCTGGTTGAAATTTGTTTTTAACATATGTACATATTTTTATGAACATAACAAGATTCAACAAATGAGACAGAAACTGAACAAGTCCCACAGACATGGGATTAACAGAATTGGATAAATGTGTCCCTGAACAAAGGGGGGGGGGGGGGGCAAAATCAAAAGTAACAGTCAGTAGCTGGTATGGCCATCAGCTGCATTAAGTACTGCAGGGCATCGCCTCCTCATGGACTGCACCAGATTTGCCAATTCTTGCTGTAAGACATTACCCCACTCTTCCAACAAGGCACCTGCAAGGTCCCGGACATTTCTGGGGGGATTGGCCTTAACCCACACCCTCCGATCCAACAGGTCCCACACGTGCTGAATGGGATTGAGATCCGGGCTCTTAGCTGGCCATGGCAGAACACTGACATTCCTGTCTTGCAAGAAATCACGCACAGAACGAGCAGTATGGTTGTTGGCATTATCATGCTGAGACTGCAGGAAGGGAACCACATGAGGGAGGAGGATGTCTTCCTGTAACGAACAGTGTTGAGATTGCCTGCATTGACAACAAGCTCAGTCCAATGATGCTGTGACACACCACCCCAGACGAAGACGGACCCTCCACCTCCAAATCGATCCTGCTCCAGAGTACAGGCCTCGGTGTAATGCTCATTCTGTCAACGATAAACGCAAAACCGACCATCACCCTTGGTGAGACAAAACTGTGACTCGTCAGTGAAGAGCACTTTTTGCCAGTCCTGTCTGGTGAGGACCTGCCTTTACAACAGGCCTACAAGCCATCAGTCCAGTCTCTCTCAGCCTATTGCGGACAGTCTGAGCACTGATGGAGGGATTGTGCGGTCCTCAACACAGTGTGTTAAATAAAGACATGAAAAAGTATAATTTTTGTGTGTTATTAGTTTATGCAGACTGTGTTTGTCTATTTTTGTGACTTAGATGAAGATCAGATAAAATTGTATGACCACTGTACATAAAGATATACTACAAAAATACATATCGTAATTGAAGTACAGTATATTACATGATTTTGATATATATATAAGTATTTCATATACTGAATATATATTTATAGGAGGTTGTTTGCTGCACCCAGCCGGCCCACACATACAGAGTGCGGGATGGAGACAAGGGCTCTGGGATTTCTGGATGCTTCCGGTATCCACTGAGATGCCAGTCTTCAGAGGTAAAGGCCAAAAACCATGGGTTTAATTCAAATTGAACAGAAAGTTACCTCAAATACTACAATAGTGTACGAGTCATATTGTTACAATGCAATAATACTTTTGATATTTCACCTGTTTCAATTTAAATTGTGCTTAATTGTAGTGCTTATATCAAAAAGCACCGTCTTAGTCCTCTGTTTGACTGTCGAGGAATGCTGTCATGACCACATCTGAAAGTCAAAGTGTTATAACTCATTAAAATTACAAACGTCTCAGTGGTAGACTTTGAAGCTATGATTATTTTATGTCTGTTTTAAAAGCAGCTTCTGTTTCAAACATCCTTTACTCATCAGCGACCTCTACACCGAAGGGACTTGTTAAATATTCTGAGTGCAGAATCCCTGTACCACTCTGTAAATGAATGCTTTGAGGTAATACAGGCACAATCATTATGTTTCCAACACTTTGTTATTTTTGAGGCTGCTAATTAATGTGTGATTGGGATTTCCACAAAGCTACTCTTACTATGTAAAACAAGCCTTTTGGAGGGGTGGGCTATTCAAAACATTTTCCTCATTGAACAGAACTATAATGAGAGAAGCATTCTGATTGGCTTGAACTATTCATTAAACTTGAGGGGGAAATGCATGCTAGGCAGATTAGTCAGCTGATCATTCTCCTCCTTTCAGTTTCATATTACTATTACTTCAAAACATTGTGCATATTCTATACTATCTTGGGTAACAAATAAAACATCAGAAAGGTCTCTCTCTGACCCTTAGAAAGTGTTTTGTTTGTCTTTTTTTCTGCAGTCTATAGGCACACTCAGAAGCTCTGCCAGTTTAGGTGGGGAAAACTGGATTGACATAAAGCCAACAGAGCAGAGACGTTAGAAGGTTGCAATTTAGGCCTGGTTTACAGTGGATAACCAGTTTTTTACCTTAGTGTGAGAAGCATCTGCCGATGGCAACGATTGCATATGTCTGGCTGTTGGTGTACCTGTATGATATGCAGTTTCATTCTTCATTCAATCTGACTAGAATTGTATATTGTGTTTTGGTTCTGTTTTGGTTGATTACAGTTAGCTATTGTGGTACAACAATCCTGAGGCATAACACCATAGTTGGGTCCCACACAATCTTTAGATGACTGTTGTTTTATTATATACAATTGAAAGATATTATGCTGCCTTTGCCAGGTTGAGAGGTACCCGTATTCTTTATAAACATGCTGAAAATTGGCAAGTTATAATATACTTTCAGATATCAACATCCCTGTGCATCAGTTTGTGCATCTAGCAATCATTAACGTAACACTTATAGTTAATATTTCATATTTTTCCATCTATCACACACAAAACCTGATCTACCTACCTCTGTAGAATTTAGAATGTGTTTGAACCTCACTCTTTCAATCACACATTTGATTACATCTCAAATTGTATTATTTTCTCTAATATATCAATTTCAGCTGCATTTATGTTTCAAGTGAGGAGGAAAATCTCCAGTTTGGCTCAAATCTCCATGCTGTACTAACCTTTTGTTTTTAATAATTTCTGCACTCGAGAAGGTATGTTAAATAACCTAATCTCATAAGCAGCTTAATGCAGACGCTGCTGTGACTTCATTACTTTCAGTGCCGTTTGTAAACCATTCTTCTGAGAATTCGTGTTGCCAGGTTTGACTAGAAGGAAAGGAGCATGCGTAAGACCTTCCCAGAATGCTTTGTTTTGAGACAATAGCATCCCCAGCAGACAGGGGAAAACAACATGCTCATGGGGGCTCAAGGTTTGTTAGAAGTTTGACCAGGTTCTATAATAAAAACCTTTGGCTTCAACATCGCAATTAGAGGAAGGGTGAAACGATCCTGGCTTTGTCCTTCTTTCCCCCTGTTACACACCAGGGAATCATTCCTGCTATCAAAAGTACAGAGACCTAGAAAGAAAGGGTCTTTTCATTAACCTTTCAAGGCAATGTTAACTACCTAGACCGAGCCTCAGCAGGTGTCGCTATATCTGCTATGTCTGGCATGATTATGCATCTGCACAGGAAAGGAAATTAATTGGCCTTTGACTTTTTAACAAATGTGTTACGTGCAACATGCATTGTAATGCATGTTGACTACTAACAATCATTATTGCATATGTGGGAAGAGGTCTCTGTATGTTTCTATATATTGACTAGCTGTCGTCATCAATGTCTATAATAAAGTTTACCTAATTTCATCCAAGTGGCCTAAGGTAAAGTATAACATGTTTGCATACTTAGTGTAGTTTACAGCAAGCTTGGTATTTTCAATGTTCACACTAACATGCATCGGCTAACATGCCTCGCTGAGCTCACAGTCAGTCTGGCTTTTTCCAGTGTTAAAAATAGGTTGGCACCATCCCAGAACTGTAAACTGTACAGAACTGTACCTCAATCTCACAAATAATACTTGTATTAATTTGAAATGGGGGCATTTGACATTGTACTGATGAAAGAGTAAATGAAACGGCATTAAGATGTATTTCATCCCAGCACACCTTGACATCACACTTTTACACATGAAAGCGCTTCATCACAGTGCCAGGCTAAGTAATATGAGGGTTGATGGAAACTCTAATTAATTGTAGATTGAATAAGCCTGCTGCTGATCTCTGCTGAGCCAACATGTGGAATTGTGGAGTTTGTAGTTATATGAATCTGACCAGAAACATGGGATGTTATTACAATGCTATTGCATTACTCCCCTTTTCTATGGGAAACCATTTCCAAAGTCTTAAACAGTTACGTTGTCTCAATGACTACACTAAACAGCTGTAAAAACAAATTGCATATTACTACTCGTGAAAAATATGAAAGTTACCATAGCACAAGAGTGTCTGTCTGAGCAACCAAACAATCGTAAGGCAGTCTCAGACCAGCTGTGCTTGACATCAACAGCTGTTTGTGACAGGCTGGCGTACTGTTTCCAGCGCGAATCAGCCGACTGCTTGATTTGCCCCCGCAATGTATTGTGATTTAACTTTCAATATTGTATGTGATCCGGCCTGCGCCAAAATGTTTATGACAAGCCCGCCGTAGTCCTCATGAAAGATAAATCGACAAATTCCACCCGTTCCCTTGACTTTAACACACAATGACAGAACTCTTCTCATGTACACAAATTAAGAAACCCGCAGCTGCCTTCTGATGTTCGTCTCTTCCTGCTCTACCATCTCACACCAAGATTCCTGAAATACACAGATGAAAATGCTTAATCTGGAGACACTTAAAAAGATACAGGCTTCTAAAACATGATCTGAGGAGATTCCAGGATGCATAATGGAAACAGTTTGAGCTCAGCTTGATGGCTGGAAATCCTCTCTATTAATCAACTCCCACTGAGCGCTGGTGGCTCCAGGAAGAGGCTTTAGCTGGTGCATTAGGGGACAACGATGGATGCTTTTGGTGCTCTACACACCATGGTATTATGGGATGTCGATGGGTGCCTCCAAAAGCTCATATGGCTCATTCAGAAATTGAGATTTCAGGGAAGACTGCTACTGATCTGTCCCCCAAGCTATCAATATACATCTGTCCCCAACTTGGATTGACTGTGGTATGTACAGAATAGAGAAGCATTGGTGATGCATTGTGATGCTTTTTCAAGTATCTATCCTTGTCATTCAGGCACATCAAGATCGTGTTCCAAGGGTTAGAATGATAGATCTGCTGTTTATCAAGATACGTTTTTATCAACTAAATCAATTTGCGTTGTTGGATCCTACAATAAATCATGAAGTGTTGGTCCAGCAATACATCCATGCACACCGAAGGAGCATTTGCCAACTGTTCAGCCTAGATCAACATCAGATGCAATCAACCAGAAAGTGACAAGTCAAAGGGCTTTTTCTTAGCCCAAAAGCGATGAGACTATTGTAATGAGTTTGTATAAGTCTACTGAATATATCTGCTGGACGCTAGTTGTTTGCCAAATCAGAGCTAAATAAATTAGCCCGTCTGTTGTGTTACAACACTCCAGCCTGCCAGGAAACCAGGAAAGGTCCTTTATTTTAAGATGTGGCTCTATAACACAGTCTATCTACAGACTGTTTCATACGATAATTCACTCTTCTCTCTCAAGGTGCCATGCACCCATTTTTTTAAAGCAGGCACAAAGTATGTGAGGATGGGGGAGGGGCGGGGCTCTAAGGTGCTCGCATATGTGACACATTTTTTTGCTGTGCGATCAGGACTTTTCTCTTTTGAGCACTGTGTGATTATGACAAAAATCTCACAGACAATAATTGTAATTAGGCTTCACTGTACTGTTGTTTCTGAGTGCCCTATAGAACAAATAGAATGCAGATTCAATAGCATCATGGTTGCATCATTACGACAGCAAAAATAGCTTGCTTCTAGACCAGCGTTCCCAAACTTGGTCCTCGGGACCCCAAGGGGTAACCGTTTTGGTGTTTGCAACACTACACAGCTGATTCAAGTGATCAAAGCTTGATGATTAGTTGATTATTTGAATCAGCGGTGCAGTACTAGGGCAAAAAACTACATTTGCACCCTTTGGGGTCCCGTGGACCGAGTTTGAGAAACCCAGTTTTACACCAACCAGGTCAAAATATCTGACCCATTTTACAGGCACAACATTTTTATCTTCCTATAGGGGATTGCTGGGTCTGCATTTTACATTCATAAAGCATGTCACTCACTCGTCATCAACCATTTGTTTACACTTTGTTCAGTCATGTTACCTCATTGACTAGCTAGTTCACAACCTAGTAACTTTACCTGCATATGCAAACATTTGGTGGCACAGAAAGAAAGGAAAAGGGTGATCTTCTTCAGAAGATCTCTTGCATTTCATCATCACAAACCGGAAGTTTTTAAAGTGCCAGTGTACAATTTTCAATAGGAAAAAAGTGCTTTTACACAACGTTTATTTTTATTTAACTAGGCAAGTCAGTTAAGAACAAATTCTTACTTACAATGACAGCCTGGGAACAGTGGGTTAACTGCCTTGTTCAGGGGCAGAACGACAGATTCTTACCTTGGCAGCTCAGGGATTCGAATTAGCAACCGTTCAGTTACTGGCCCAAATCTCTCACCATTAGGCTACCTGCCGCCCAAACGTAGAAACATAATATTCCACAAAAGACTTTGTAATTTAAATGACAGGATTTCATATCAACATTTTTGCTTTTATGGTGAACAAATGTTACATAAACTCAGCTAAGAAATGGAATAATGTGTCAAAATCAAAAGCAATAGTCATTATCTGGTGTGGACACCAGCTGCATTAGTACTGCAGTGCATCTCCTCCTCATGGACTGCACCAAATCTGTGAGATATTACCCCACTCTTCCACCAAGGCACCTGCAAGTTCCAGGACATTTCTGGGGGGAATGGCCCTAGCCCTCACCCTCCGATCTAACAGGTCCCAGACGTGCTCAATGGGATTGAGATCAGGGCTCTTCGCTGGCCATGGCAGAACATTGACATCCCTGTCTAGCAGGAAATCACGCACAGAACGAGCAGTATGGCTGGTGGCATTGTCATGCTAGAGGGTCATGTCTGGATGAGCCTGCAGGAAGGATACTGCATGAGGGAGGAGGATGTCTTCCCTGTAACGCACAGTGTTGAGATTGCCTCCAATGACAACAAGCTCAGTCTGATGATGCTGTGACACACCGTCCCAGACCATGACAGACCCTCCACCTCCAAATCGATCCCGTTCCAGAGTACAGGCCTCGGTGTAACTCTCATTCCTTCAACGATAAACGTAAATCTGACCATCAGCCTCGGTGAGACAAAACCGCAACACGTCAGTAAAGAGCACTTCTTGCCAGTCCTTTGTGGTCCAGCAATGGTGGGTTTCCGCCTATAGGCGATGTTGTTGCCGGTGATGTCTGGTGAGGACCTGCCTTACAACAGGCTTTCAAGCCCTTAGTCCAGCCTCTCTCAGCCTATTGCGGACCGTCTGAGCAGTGATGGAAGGATTGTGCATTCCTGTTGTAACTCGGCCAGTTGTTGTTGCCATCCTGTACCTGTCCCGTAGGTGTGATGTTCCGATGTACCGATCCTGTGCAGGTGTTGTTACATGTGGTCTGCCACTGCGAGGATGATCAGCTGTCCATCCTGTCTCCCTGTAGCACTGTCTTAGGTATCTCACAGTACCGGCATTGCAATTTATTTCCCTGGCCACATCTGCAGTCCTCATGCCTCCTTGCAGCATGCCTAAGGCATGTTCACACAGATGAGCAGGTGAGTTAGATGAGTCAGTAGAAAGGCCTCTTAACTGTCCTCAATTTTCTTAACTGTGACCTTAATTGCCTATCGTCTGTAAGCTGTTAGTATCTTAACGACCGTTCCACAGGTGCATTCATTGTTTATGGTTCATTGAACAAGCATGGTAAACAGTGTTTAAACCCTTTACAAAGAAGATCTGTGAAGTTACTTGGATTTTTACAAATTATCTGTGAACGACAGGGTCCTGAAAAGGGACTTTTCTTTTTTTTCTGAGTTTATTCGTTTCTTGGGCTTCAAAAGTTGTTAGAATTCATATTTGCCCAATATAGGCTGTATTTCAATAAATTTAATGAATTGTAGGCCCTATTTCCACTGAGATTTGAAGGATATTGGGGTGACGATAGTGGGGTGACGAAAGAGAATTATACTTTTCTATTCAAATTAAATCCTTCCATTACCTTTTGTTGTACCTGGCAACACAACATTCTTAGCCCACTGCTCAAATTGATTGTAAATATCACAGCAGCCACTAGCCATTAAGCACAAGCTATTCAACAATGTCACACCAGGACCATAGTTTACTTTGTATGTTTCTATGTTTTGTTTGGTCAGGGTGTGATCTATGTTGGATGTCTAGTTTGTCTGTTTCTGTGTTTGGGCCTGATATGGTTCTCAATCAGAGGCAGGTGTTAGTCATTGTCTCTGATTGGGAACCATATTTAGGTAGCCTGTTTTGTGTTGGGTTTTGTGGGTGATTGTCTATGTTGATTGCTTGTGTCATCACAGTTCTCATTTAGCGTCACGGTCGTTATTTGTTTATTGGTTTGTATAGTGTGTTTCAGTGTTCAGTGTTTTCTTTATTAAAATTCATGATGAACACACACCACGCTGCATTTTGATCCTTCTCGCCTCTCCTCTTCAGATGAAGAGGAGGACGTCCATGACAAAAACGTTTTATTCTAAAACATATTACACTACTGACTAATGCAACCAAACCATGTTACACATTTTAATAATGCAACAATTCACTAGCATGTATGTGAAGACAATTAATGGGTTTATTTTCTTCATCAAGGAATGTCAATAATGAATGATTAATGATTGTAAAAATTACCAGGCTTCATTTTTATCAATATCATGCATCTGAAAACGTGGGTACAAGTGAATTCACTGCAATGATCTGTTTTATATGGAAGCTCGCTCCCCCCCCCAAAAAAAGATTTTGCAATAGTTGTGCACAATTAGTCTGCGCTTTAGACTGATCAATTGCAGCCTACTGATAACAAACACAGCTGCAGATAGCCAGCAGAAGCCTATGTGTTCTGATGGGCCTGACCATGATAAACGTAACGTCATGTTTTAATAGCCTACATGGCCTAAAATAGGCCCATTTATTTGTGTTCTGAGAAAAAGGTGAATGTGATCCAATTTGCTTTGTATTCACACTTTCGTGGCTAAGCGACCTAGGTCTTTTTAAATCTAAAATGATTGACTGTCATTTTTTAATCAACACAATAGTGATGACATTCTGTATGAGTGTCTTTTAAATTACAGAGGCGAAGGTCTACACGATGCAACCCTGTATACAGTGAGCTCTGTTTGTTTGTCTCTTTGTCTTTGTAAAGGGTTTTAATGCTTTCATCCTTCCAAGGGCCAGGAGTGTTTTTTTTAAACCATATGACCTGTGAGCGTTTCCGGGTAAGTCTCTAAGAGGTTTCCAAACATGGATTGTAGAATATTTGCTCATTGTTATTTTCAAAATTCTTTAAGCTCTGTCAAATAGTTTTTTGATATTTGATAGACAACCATTGCGAACTGGCAACAGACAAACAGAGAACACAGGTATAAGTACACTGAGGGTAATAGGGAAGATGAGTGATACCTGGAGGTGATGGAGACAATCACAAGGAAAGGTGAAACAGATCAGGGTGTGTGACACATCCATCTAACTTGACACAAATGTGGCAAGAATTTCACTCAACATGGGCCAGCATCCCTGTGGAATGCTTTCGACGAATTGAGGCTGTTCTGAGGGCGAAATGGTGGAGTGAAACTTAATATTAGGGAAGTGGTCCTTAATGTTTTGTGCACTCAGTGTAAGCATTATGTTTATAAATTAAATATTGTCAAGGCTTCTTAAAAATTTGACATTACAGTATTCAGACAATCGTCAATGGAAATTGTGAACCGTCTGTTCTACCATTAAACTGATTTTCAGATTCCATCTCAAAGAACAAAATACTTTAAATAGCGGTACATTATGTATTTACTACTGTGAGGTGGTCCGATTAAATGAGAGATGGGACAAATGGTAGCATATCTTGACTTGTTTTAGGCCCGTAGGCTATGAACCCTTAAGAGTCAGAAAAGAGGAGCAAATCATTCTGCAATGATCATGGGAATGAAATAATAATCAGAAATATATTTTAAGTTATTTTAGAATGCAAAAGATAAAATAAATAGATTTTCGCTCTTCTCACTAACAGCAAATGATTGCATCTTCTTCTTGTATTTAGCTAATAGATTTTTTGTTATGAATAACGTCATATATTCCCCATTTGCACTAGGTTACTTTTGCATTCTTGCAATGCAATACTTCAACTACTATAAACTGTGTGTTTGCATGGTCTAAAGTTTGTGAGAGGATAAGGACATTCTGACATCAAGTTCTGTTTTTATAAATGCCAACTTTTACATGAAAACTGGCAGACACATTTTTTGGGCCATATTTTGTGCGTACGCAACATTTATAAATGAGGCCCCGATCGCAACCCAATTGGAGATTCTGGAGTGGTGCCTGAGACAGTGTTTTCCACCACCATCAACAAAACACCATATTATGGAATAATGGTGTTGCATCCCTCCAAAATAGTTCCAGACACTTGTAGAATCCATGCCGTTCTGGCTCGTGGTGGCTTAACGCCCTACTGAGACACTTTCTTTTGGCAGTTACCTTTATGTATATTTGTCTAACATACAGAATGCTCATCTTTTGTTGTTTAGAAAAGTTATGGCCAAGTAAATGGATGTTACAGGTGATATAATGTAAAACCCCTATTTCACGTACAGTATCTGGAACAAAATCTAAGCAATTATGCACTGAACCTCAACTAAACTCAAGGTTGAATCACACTGGTTGAATCAACATTGTTTCCACGTCATTTCAATGGAAGTTTAATTTACGTCCCTGCCCAGTGGGTATCTTCTATATTCCAAGGCAAATGTTGCCTGTTGACCTGACTGTGTCTCTGGATCAAATGTATTTGGCTTGTGAAATCTGATAATCAGGTATACAAGCCTTCTTTGTCCACAGATGAAGTACCAGGGCCAGAAAGGATGAGTAATATGAGCACAACAGAGTGCTGAGAGGTGTTGCTATGGAAGCAGATATGTGTCTGACGTACAACCCTCCGGCAAACCATGCCATTAGTCTGAGCGGAGGAAAAGTGATTTATTAAAGGGGGTCTTTTATTGACTACAATTTTGGTATTTATCCGAAGACAAATTTTCTCGAACAATTTGCAAAGGGCTCTATAAATGCAATGATGGAACACTCCTACATGCAAGATCTAAAACAGGTAGAGTCCAAGGCAAGAGATCGCAAGTAAAAAAATGATTTCTCGTAAAGATGAAATATGTTTTTGGTCTTGTATTTGTAGCAGGTGACGGGGAAAGATGTACTTTTCTTTCATTTATCTTTGAAAAGGCAGATAGAAAAACACAACAAGATGGTTGGTTGACAATGCTTAACCTTTGTGAAAGTGTACATTACCATTTCTTCTCCATCAACTAGACCTGGTAAATTGATCCCTGAGTGCCAAGCAACACATCCGGGATTCTTACATGACACAATCATGAATGTCATTTTCCAGGATAAATAGACAGATCTATGATGTGTCTTCTGATTTTTGTTGTCCTTGAAGACCACTCAGCCAATCATGATTTTTTTTTTCATAGTGTTTTTCTCCATATGGCTTTGAAATATCAAGTTAATTCCTTTTTAAATAACCACCTTGTTTACTCTCTACCGAGTCAGGAATTCATGCAGAACCCAATAAATAAAGTCTATCCCACAATGCATTATACGTGACGAGTGACAAAACCAAGGCTTGGGTCCGTAGGGTAGCATTACCCCCTCGCCTACCCAATCAAAACACATCTGCATCAATGTAATTTCCAACAAAGGCCTATACCATGAACAGATATAGGGGTGGGCCTTTTCTAAAAAATAAATAAAAATAAGCACAAACAAAAATAATTTCCCATGGGAGTGTCTTTAAATGGATTATCTGTCACACACACACACACAAACATACACCATTCTCTCCCCCTCTCTAGCTCTTGCTCAGTGATTCAAATTATAAATCACAACTGGAGGGTGATAGTTAAAAGTCCCCATAGGAGCGGGCTGTGAGGTAAATTCTACTGTTGTCTGGGACGAGAGGTATACAGAGCTGTAAATATAGAAACACACACAGGAGAGTTGAGTTTTACCCACGAACCCCCACCACTATACACTTAAATGTATTTCTGCCCGGGTGGTTTCCTTTTTTGTTATTTGACGTGTTACACAGGACTGACTTGATTGACAGTGAGTAGATGTCATATACTGTTTGAAAAACCACTGAGATCCGATGACTTTGGTAGTATAAAAAAATTAAATTAAATAAGTGGTCACCAATTCACCGGAAGTAGGATGTCAGCAAAAGCCATGCTTCTCAAGGGCCTGTCAAACATGAGTTTTATCCATGTTCAATATCAAAGGAGTGTGGGAATTGCAAAAAGTTAATAGGGCATTTTGACAGTTCCAATCCAGTCAATTAATAATCAATGGCGTGTCAAAATGACATTCAGGGTCTTTACACGTTACTAATACATTTACTCTACATAGTGTATATTTTTCTCAATGATCCTTTCTCTTACTGCTTTGTTGAGACCGTGTGAAACACCCATTCATAGATGTATCATGTTTATGTCTGATAATGGACAGATGTATCACAACCACACACACACACACACACATAATATCCCTAACATAATTGGCCTCAAAGCGGACACTTTCTTTACTCCTATCAAAATTAGCAGTGAGGTCAATGGTCCTCCCTAAAACCACTGTCCTCAAATTTGCCAAGTGCATAACACAACTGTTGATTAGGTTTCACAATATGACAGCTGTGGAAATGACAGCTGTGGAGACAGTTTACATATCCAATTTTTGTGACAAGGCCACAATCATTCCACAGTGATTTGTGTACTGAATGCCTTCATGAAATTGCAGTTTATTCTTCTAAGGTATCACGCTCAGTTGTTTGAAAGGAAATATAGTCTACGGAGAAAAAACTAAAATATTTGAGTAGACCATAGAAATAACCTTCCACACATTGATCCTTGGAAGTCAAAAGAACACACAAAGGAAACTTGATAGATCGTTGAGAAAGTTCTCACTTGAATGGAAAAACTCACTTTTAAATTAAAAACAGTTATTCTTCTTCATTGAGGTTCATTGACAGGTTCATACTGTATGGGTATTGAACAAAAACGAAATAAATCCATTGTGGGAAAAGGGGGGACAACAATTTTTAATAAAATGATAATAATAATATACACTGCTCAAAAAAATAAAGGGAACATTAAAATAACACATCCTAGATCTGAATGAATGAAATATTCTTATTAGATACTTTTTCTTTACATAGTTGAATGTGCTGACAACAAAATCACACAAAAATGATCAATGGAAATCAAATTTATCAACCCATGGAGGTCTGGATTTGGAGTCACACTCAAAATTAAAGTGGAAAACCACACTACAGGCTGATCCAACTTTGATGTAATGTCCTTAAAACAAGTCAAAATGAGGCTCAGTAGTGTGTGTAGCATCCACGTGCCTGTATGACCTCCCTACAACTCCTGGGCATGCTCCTGATGAGGTGGCGGATGATCTCCTGAGGGATCCCCTCCCAGACCTGGACTAAAGCATCAGCCAACTCCTGGACAGTCTGTGGTGCAACGTGGCGTTGGTGGATGGAGCGAGACATCATGTCCCAGATGTGCTTAATTGGATTCAGGTTTGGGGAACTGGCGGGCCAGTCCATAGCATCAAAGCCTTCCTCTTGCAGGAACTGCTGACACACTCCAGTCACATGAGGTTTAGCATTGTCTTGCATTAGGAGGATCTCAGGGCCAACCCCACCAGCATATGGTCTCACAAGGGGTCTGAGGATCTCATCTCGGTACCTAATGGCAGTCAGGCAACCTCTGGCGAGCACATGGAGGGCTGTGCGGCCCCCCAAAGAAATGCCACCCCACACCATGACTGACCCACCGCCAAACCGGTCATGCTGGAGGATGTTGCAGGCAGCAGAACGTTCTCCACGGCGTCTCCAGACTATCATGTCTGTCACATGTGCTCAGTGTGAACCTGCTTTCATCTGTGAAGAGCACAGGGCGCCAGTGGCGAATTTGCCAATCTTGGTGTTCTCTGGCAAATGCCAAACGTCTTGCACGGTGTTGGGCTGTGAGCCCAACACCCACCTGTGGACGTTGGGCCCTCATACCACCCTCATGGAGTCTGTTTCTGACCGTTTGAGCAGACACATGCACTTTTGTGGCCTGCTGGAGGTCATTTTGCGGGCTCTGGCAGTGCTCCTCCTTCTCATCCTTGTACAAAGGTGGAGGTAGCGGTCCTGCTGCTGGGTTGTTGCCCTCCTATGGCCTCCTCCACGTCTCCTGATGTACTGGCCTTTATCCTGGTAGCGCCTCCATGCTCTGGACACTACGCTGACAGACACAGCAAACCTTCTTGCCACATCTCGCATTGATGTGCCATCCTGGATGAGCTGCACTACCTGAGCCAGTTGTGTGGGTTGTAGACTCCGTCTCATGCCACCACTAGAGTGAAAGCACCGCCAGCATTCAAAAGTGACCAAATCATCAGCCAGGAAGCATAGGAACTGAGAAGTGGTCTGTGGTCCCACCTGCAGAACCACTCCTTTATTGGGGGTTTCTTGCTAAATGCCTATAATTTCCACCTGTTGTCTATTCCATTTGCACAACAGCATGTGAAATTTATTGTCAATCAGTGTTGCTTCCTATGTGCGCAGTTTGATTTCACAGAAGTGTGATTGACTTGGAGTTACATTATGTTATTTAAGTGTTCCCTTTATTTTTTTGAGCAGTGTATATAAAAACATCCCGCTTTAGTCATGGTCCCTACACATCCGTTGACAGGATTTCTTGAAATGTTGTAAAGTCCCTGAGTCCCAAAAAATGTTTTCTCAGATTTTCTCTTTGTTGGCACTGTGCAGTTTATAACCAATGCAATAAAGGATACAAAGTCCACCTTTTAACCATACAACATGTCAAGATCCTGTTGGCAAGTGTTTGGTTCTGAGAATATGAAATATACTTATTCATGTCACTGAAGGAGTGCTTAGGTTTAGAGGGTCTACACCAGAACTTAATGGTTATCTGTAGGAGGAGGGTATATAGTGTGTGCAATTAAGCTTGTAAGGTGCTGAGTGCAGGGAAGAGATCACATGTGGCAGGCACTGATAAGGCGAGAGAGCCGTGGATTAGTGATGAAGGGGGTTGAGGTCAGGTCAGGTCAGGTTACGTGAAGGGAGAAAGAAAAGTTGATGGTTAACCTGTTGCATCTCTAGGGGCGCTATTTCATTTTTGGATAAAAAACGTTCCCGTTTTAAGCGCGATATTTTGTTACGAAAAGATGCTCGACTATGCATATTCTTGACAGTTTTGGAAAGAAAAGACTCTGAAGTTTCAGAATCTGCAAAGATTTTGTCTGTAAGTGCCCCAGAACTCATTCTACAGGCGAAACCAAGATGATACGTCAAACAGGAAATGAGCAGAATTTCTGAAGCTCTGTTTTCTAATGTCTCCTTATATGGCTGTGAATGCGACAGGAATAAGCTTAGACCTTCTGCCGTTTCCCCAAGATGTCGGCAGCATTGTGACGTATTTGTAGGCATATCATTGGAAGATTGACCATAAGAGACTACATTTTCCAAGTGTCCGCCTGGTGTCCTGCGTCGAAACTGGTGCGCAAAGCCAGGTGCAAGTATTTTTCCATTTGATAGAGGGGAGAAACCATGCTTCCACGAACGATATATCATTGAAGAGATATGTGAAAAACACCTTGAGGATTGATTCTAAACAACGTTTGCCATGTTTTCAGTCGATATTATGGACTTAATTTGGAAAAAAGTTCGCGTTTTGAGGACTGAATTTTCGTTTTTTTTTGGTAGCCAAATGTGATGTATAAAACGGAGCTATTTCTAATACACAAAGAATCTTTTTGGAAAAACTGAGCATCTGCTATCTAACTGAGAGTATCCTCATTGAAAACATCAGAAGTTCTTCAAAGGTAAATGATTTTATTTGAAGGCTTTTATGTTTTTGTTGAAATGTTGCGTGCTGGATGCTAACGCTAATGCTAACGCTAAATGCTACGCTAGCTAGCTACTTTTACACAAATTATTGTTTTCCTATGGTTGAGAAGCATATTTAGAAAATCTGAGATGACAGTGGTGTTTACAAAACGCTAAGCTTGAGAGATGGCATATTTATTTCATTTCATTTGCGATTTTCATGAATAGTTAACGTTGCGTTATGGTAATGAGCTTGAGTCTGTATTCCTGATACCGGATCCGGGATGGGTAGATCAGAAAGGTTAATGCCTAGCAGTAAAGATACAATGTTTGTTCAGGTGGGTAGGAGGAGACAGCCTAGGAGGAAGAGTTAAATATCTGTGCTTATGTGAAAATGTTTTTTGTCTAATGCAGCTGTATGGACCATTTGGGAAGAATAAACTTGGTTAAGCTTTCATAGTGTCCTTTGAGTTTTTTACTCTGAGAATTTTATCCTAACACATGGAACGTTTATTGGTGTCTCTAATCCACTACCATGGTTTGTTCAACATTTCTCCCTTCTTACACTCCTCTCACCGTTGCCGGATCGGAGTCTCCTTCACCCTACATGGCACCTCAGGAATTCGGGCTCTTGTTCGCCACCACAATTGCAGGATTTCACCTCATGGCATTTGATACTTCTCCCGTTTACATACATTAACAATATCTGGACAGAGTGTATCACAATGCATGAGTTTTGGAACAAAGGCTCGCACACTGTGTCTCATAAAACCCATATATACGTGTGAAGGGAGAGATTCTTCTTCAAAGAACAAAATAATGGATGGAGGGGGCTCACTCTAACCACCATACGGGTCAGTCAGTGTACACCAACCACTGCAACTACTTCTTCAGTTAGATCCTTTGCACTCACTTATAGGTCCACTCCAGAGATAACCCCCTTGATAGGCACTCTGCTTCAGAGATCCAGACACGACAAATTCCAATCTGATATATTTTTCAGGTGCAAACCACTCTCCTTCTTTTTGTTCACCACTGTAATGAATTGCTCCTCATGTCCACTCAACGAGCCATCAGTTTCAAACATAACATCTCCATCCGTGATGGTTGTGGATGAATGACACAACAATGGGCCTGTGGTGCAAATATTGTCCCCCTGCCAAAAAGTGTGTCCCCCCCGATATAGTTACAGTGCCTTGCGAAAGTATTCGGCCCCTTTGAACTTTGCGACCTTTTGCCACATTTCAGGCTTCAAACATAAAGATAGAAAACTGTATTTTTTTGTGAAGAATCAACAACAAGTGGGACACAATCATAAAGTGGAACAACATTTATTGGATATTTCTAACTTTTTTAACAAATCAAAACCTGAAAAATTGGGCGTGCAAAATTATTCAGCCCCTTTACTTTCAGTGCAGCAAACTCTCTCCAGAAGTTCAGTGAGGATCTCTGAATGATCCAATGTTGACCTAAATGACTAATGATGATAAATACAATCCACCTGTGTGTAATCAAGTCTCCGTATAAATGCACCTGCACTGTGATAGTCTCAGAGGTCAGTTAAAAGCGCAGAGAGCATCATGAAGAACAAGGAACACACCAGGCAGGTCCGAGATACTGTTGTGAAGAAGTTTAAAGCCGGATTTGGATACAAAAAGATTTCCCAAGCTTTAAACATCCCAAGGAGCACTGTGCAAGCGATAATATTGAAATGGAAGGAGTATCAGACCACTGCAAATCTACCAAGACCTGGCCATCCCTCTAAACTTTCAGCTCATACAAGGAGAAGACTGATCAGAGATGCAGCCAAGAGGCCCATGATCACTCTGGATGAACTGCAGAGATTCTATTATTGGATAGAAAACACTCTAAAGATTCTAAAACAGTTGGAATTATGTCTGTAAGTATAGCAGAACTCACAGGGCAGGCATTCTTCCAAACTAGTTTTTGTGGCCATGAAAGTTGGAGCAACTTTGACGTCATGGCCCCCACCCTTTCCAACCAGTTATGATTCTGGGGACACTTTCTATCTCTTCCGCTAGATGTCCTCTTTCAGTAGAGCTTTGAATCGTTCAAATCCCGCGAGAATTGACCCTATAGGAGTGAAATTAGTGCGTGCCACGAGAGAATAGGCTGTGCGTATGGGCGCGAATTGGTCCCAGCCATTCCTTTGTTCCAGCACTCAAGAGAAGGGCAGACGATGGCCGATTGAATTGAAGTTTGTTTTGCGTGTCTAAAACATCATAAAGCTTGCTTCTGCACTTAGTTTGACCTGTTTAGTCGACATATAATATGTAATTTTGAAGTTTTGATGCGCAACTTTTCCGGACCAGAGGACGTTTTGGGTGCATTTCAGCTGATGTTATTAGCAGTAGCTAATACAAAGACGCAAGACTTGAAACCAAACGATGTATTGGGTAAGTATGAAGCCTTCCAGAACATTCTGAACGAAGACCATCGAAGGTAAGGGAATATTTATGCTTAAATCTGTGTTTCTGTTGACTCCAACATTACGTAGAAATGTAACTTGGAACTGAGCGCTGTCTCAGCATATGGAATAGTGTGCGATTTCTGTAACGTTAAAAATAAATCTAACACAGCGGTTGCATAAAGAAGCAGTGTATCTTTCTAACTATATGTAGAACATGTATATTTAGTCAAAGTTTATGATGTCTATTTACGTTATCTTGCCGCGCTACATAGATTTCCTGCGGGCATTTTTGAGTAATTTCTGAAGGTGAACTCACTGTAAATGGACATTTATGGATATAAATGGCATATTATTGAAAAAAAAAATATGTACTGTGTAACATGTCATATTACTGTCATCTGATGAAGATTTTCAAAAGGTTAGTGAGCGATTTATTTTTTAATCCTGCGTTTGTTGATTGCATGTTTTGGCTATTCAAATGAGCTGTGTCTGGTGGTGGTTTTACATATATATGTGCTATGTTTTCGCCGTAAAACATTTTAGAAATCTAACTTGCTGGCTAGATGAACAAGGTGTTTATCTTTCATTTGAGCTATTGGACTTGTTAATGTGTGGAGGTTAAATATTTTTAAGAATATTTTTGCGTTCCATGCGCCACCGTTTCAGCTGAACGTGGGAGGGTTGATCCCCAATTGGGAACCAGTATCGTAGACAGGTTAAAGGTCAGTACCCTGTCTATCACGCCAGAAGTTTCAGAGGGTGAAGACTGTGGCGCTGGAATTGAAGACCATCAAAGTTGTTTCACCATGGCACATGATCGGTAAATGTCCCAATTCAAATATTGCACTGATAAATTGTTTCGGAATGGTTGTTTTTTGACCACAGCAGAATTCAATATTATAGAATGTGTGTGTGTGTGCGTGCGTGTGTCAGTATACTTACAAATATGAAAATCTGCATACTGTATGACACAGATATGGGTAAGAATAACGTTATCTTCTCTCTAACACTTTACATTTTAGGGGTTGACCTCATCAGACCCTTCATGAAATCCAGGAATGGCAACAGCTAGTGAAGACATGGCTAAAGGTCAATCAGATTTGTGAACATGGTCGCTAGCTGTGTGTTGCCGCTTTCCATGTTATCTGTTGTCTGTAGCTTGTGAGGTGTGGAAACACTTTGTTGCTTTTATGAATTTTGTCTTGCTGCTTTTTGTTCTATGTTGCTATGTCTCTGTGCTACGTCTTGCTTGTCCTATGTTTCTCTGTCTGTATGCTATGTCTTGCTTGTCCTATGTTGCTATTGTCTATGTTGTAATTGTTTTAATAACCTGTCCAGGGACTATGGTTGAAAATTAGCCGGCTGGCTAAATCCGGCACTTTTACTGAAACGTTGATTAATGTGCACTGTCCCTGTAAAAATAAAATAAACTCAAACTCAAGGCGACCGATCACTTTACTAAGTGGGTGGAGGCAACACCCATTAAGGTCAGTAAAGGAAGAGACGTCTAAATTCCCTTCTGTAACCCATTAAAAATGGTACTTGGGACCAAAATGTTTTTTCGTTTCGTATGAGACCCATCCATGACGAGACTGGCAATGCCACATCCAAGGCAATGAGGGACATCTTCAACACCTACGGTTTTCTTGAGGTCATCTAAAGTGACCGAGGTCATGAATGCTGGAACAAGGTACGGATGTTATGGGTTATTTTCTGTCGCCAATGGTTTTGTTGTATTTCTTTTTTACAATTTATTATTGTTTTTCCATGGTATATAATCAGACATATTTCAATATCTTACAGTGTCAGTAGATATGCCTACTCTCTCCTCCAGGTTTGGTGAATGGACCAAGCAGACCCTCAAGACTGCTATGGGCAAGTCCCTTAACGGGTACCAGGAACGGTGGGAGAACAACCCGAAGGTAATTCTCTTTGCACACAACAGCAGCATCCAGGCCTCCACCGAGTATGGACGGGAGCCGCAGCTGTTGACTGAGGTAGACAATGCAATTGTATTTACAATTATTGCATATACTGTAGTCTTTCAAATTTGTGACTGACTTAGTGCTGTAGTTTGTCTATTGCTTTTTTTGTATAACGTACTTTCAGATCACTGAAACCCCACCTGATGTGGTGGAAGTTGTCGAACCAGATCAGAACGCCTTTGTTTTTGACCAGATTAAAATTATTTTCTGCTGTAAAAAAATGTCTGTCCCTCCAAGAGATATGTAAGAAATGCATTTGTAATATCAAATATAATTGCATTTATTCCTGTTATCAATCAAGGTGAGACTGAACATTGACAAGGCACAGGAGAAACAGAGCTACCGGAGCAGAATCAAGAAGGGGACCAAGTGCTACGACATCCTTGCAAATTGCTTGGTTTGGAAGCAGGAGGATGGAAGGCAAGACTTGGGAAACCTTGCTGCTTATTCTCTCCTAGCTGGGGTCACCATCTATTAAGGTGAATATAAATCATCTCAGATAATAACTATTTACATTTGCACACAAAATAACCTGAAGCTAGTTTTAGTTTCCCTAACACTGATATTTTTCTCTTGTGGAAGCCTCGGTGGAAGCCAACAATCTTCTCCAGTTGGAGCAGTTGGGGGGTCGACCACTGAAAGCCCTGACACCCTACACTTCGGTGAATCCCAATAAAAAAAGTATGTTAAGCTTTGGTTGACATTTGAGAAAGAAAGAAATGGTAGTTATGCTGAGTTTAAGAAAATATATCTCTTCAATTTACCTCTCCAAATTACTTTAGGACCATCGACTGTCTGAGCCCCCAGGAGGTATCCCATCCAACAGAGCCAGTGAGTTTCGATGAGTCCGATTCTCTGTGCTCTGAGTCCAAGGGGGTCCAGATTGAGGTAGGCTATACCTTTCACAACTGTTGAAAAGTACATCTCCCATTTATAACATTGCACTAATCCATGCAAGTTTCTCACATTAAAGTGTAACCTGTGAATTTGCTTGTTTACATCTCTGTCGCCTACCCTGTTCCCTTTAACTCTGCTCCTGTTCTCCAGGACCTAGGGGTTCTGCCCTGATGTTCTCCATTACAAACCACCCTCCAATTTTTCATTACGTGATCTTCAGCTACTGTTTTCATTATCTGCTAAGAAAGTTGACACAACTGTACAAAAAATTATAAACCTTTTTTTTTATGTAATCTTAACAAGTCCAATAAAGCAAATGAAAGATAAACATCTTGTTAACCTGCTATGGCTGCAATACCCCTATCGGGATAAGTGTCATCAACAACCGCTGAATAGCATAGCGCTACATACAATAAATATTACTATAAATATTTATATTCATGAAATCACAAGTGGAATATAGGAAAACACAGTTTAGCCTTTTGTTAATCCACCTGTCGTGTCAGATTATGAAATGATGCTTTACAGCGAAAGCAATCCAAGCGTTTGTGTAAGTTTATCTATCGCAAGATAAAGCATTAAGCACACTTAGCATCAGGTAGCTCGGTCACAAAAATCAGAAAAGCAATCAAATTAATCGGATAGAAAGTAACTTCCTCACTATCTTAGATAAGCATATTCCGTTCAAAAAATGCAGAACTAAGAACAGATATAGCCCCTGGTTCACTCCAGACCTGACTGCCCTCGACCAGCACAAAAACATTCTGTGGCGGACTGCAATAGCATCAAATAGTCCCCGCGATATGCAACTGTTCAGGGAAATCAGGAACCAATACACGCAGTCAGTCAGGAAAGCAAAGGCCAGCTCTTTCAAGCAGAAATTTGCATCCTGTAGCTCTAACTCCAAAAAGTTATGGGACACTGTAAAGTCCATGGAGAACAAGAGCACCTCCTCCCAGCTGCCCACTGCACTGAGGCTAGGTAACACGGTCACCACCGATAAATCCATGACAATCGAAAACTTCAACAAGCATTTCTCAACGGCTGGCCATGCCTTCCTCCTGGCTACTCCAACCTCGGCCACCCCCCCCCCCCCCCCCACCCACAGCTACTCGCCCAAGCCTCCCCAGCTTCTCCTTTACCCAAATCCAGAGAGCAGATGTTCTGAAAGAGCTGCAAAACCTGGACCCGTACAAATCAGCTGGGCTTGACAATCTGGACCCTCTATTTCTGAAACTATTAGTCGCCATTGTCGCAACCCCTATTACCAGCCTGTTAAACCTCTCTTTCATATCGTCTGAGATCCCCAAAGACTGGAAAGCTGCCGCGGTCATCCCCCTCTACAAAGGGGGAGACACCCTGGACACAAACTGTTTACAGACCTACTGTATGTACACGGGTAAGAGTCTATTTACAGTTTAAGATATTATACGTTTCTAATCTTGTCAGAAAGTTGTTTTCTTTGCAAGTTAAAGCTTGCTGTTAGCTAGCTAGCTGAAGTCCGATGGCTGGCTTGCTAGCTAACATTGAACCTACTATATGTTGTTAACTTTAGCTAGTTATAACATTCGGTTTGTGTTACTAGTACTCTGGTTAGGGATTATAGTTCATTGTTTAGCTAGCTAACACTAACATTATATGTCTAATCCAAAGACCCCAAATTAAAGCTTGCTGTTAGCTAGCTGACGTTAGATAGCTGGCTTGCCAGCTAACATGAATTTATGTGTATGGACTGTGTGCAACGTTAGGGATGTTTTCTCAGAATGCCATTTCACATGGCTAGTTATAGGCTAACTAGCTAGTTAGCTAGCTATCATTGACACTATTTTGTTAACTTTAGCTAGCTATGACATACTGTTTGTATTGCTAGTACTCTATGGTTTGGGATTGTGGTTAATTGTTTAGCTGGCTAGCTAGCTAGCTAGCTACATGTCTAAACAAAAGACCCAGAGCTAAAGCTTGCTATTAGCTAGCTAGCTGACTTTAGATTAACTGTGTGTAGTGATGTTATCTCAGAATACCATTTTTCATCTGTTGTATAATAATGCTAAAATATTTGTATCTGGAATTTGTCTATTAGCATCAGTAGAACATGCCTGACTCTCCTCCGCCAGTCATACAAAGCGAAGGGTCTAATGCCTCCTATCAAAAAAGAGAGCTGGCCCAAGCAAGCACAGGTTACACCTGAAGCATGAGGATTTTCAGAGAGCCGTGAACTTCATCAACACCTACACAGAGTATAATGCAATAGTATTACCGGGACGCCACCCAAGACACAAACACTGCTGCCATCCCATGTGACAAAAGCAGCAGTGTGGCATCTCTACAAGGAAACAATGACACACTTGGTATGTTTGATTATTTGATTGATCTCCAACATGACTGGCACTACTTTTATTGATCTCACATTATTTTTGTATTTCCAAAAGCTGACATGGGTCAATATCCCACAGCTGGTTGGACTGGAGGATGATACGGTGCTGGTGGAAAGCTATGGCTGGAAACAACACCTGACTCCATACCACAGATCAAGCAGTACCAGCATTTCAAGTGAAAATAATTGTCATTGCATTGTATGAGATTCTTCTACTTATATACACTTGGGAGGTGAGTTGATGTTGTGCAAGGTTTTAATGTCTTCTGATTTTTGGAGTCTAGTGTTGTTGTCGCTGAGGAGCGTTCGAACTCAGTCGGGACCAGGTTTCAGCTGCTGTTCAATGCTGACATCCTTCCACCCATAGATGGTCTGCCTGTACAAGTACCACCTGGACTGAACACAGCTAGACAAGTTTTGCGACAAAGAGGCTATGGACATCACATGCCCTGCACCAAAGTCAAGGGCAGGACAGAAACAGACTCTCCGAATGTAGATTCCCTTGCTCATGCGTGGTTCAGACGGACAAGTCATCAGCACTATCTGCAGTGCCTCTATTCAAATGACTCCCACAATTTTTTTATCCTGCTGTTCAGGCACATTACCCCTGATTGTAAGCATATAACTACTAACTGTCTATCACTGATATTGTTCTTGTACATAATGTATATTTTATTTATATTGACACTATTTAATTCTGATATTGCTGCTATGCAAGTAACCATTTGGCTGTACCGTTTACACCTTCTGTAGAGACCCATCCACTTAGCAAAATATTGATGTATAAAATGTGTGGTCATTGTTACGATCAACTAGGTGTGGTGGGTGGAATCAGGCGCAGAGAGCCGGGTTCTGTCGTTTGTCAAATTTATTCACCAGCGCAACAAAACAGTCACGCCAGCACACAGGGCGTATATAAGTTGCCAGTCCAATCAACAGGACAAAAATAGTCCAGAGAATAAGACACAACTAAATCACAGCATCAAACACAGAGTAACAAAAACAAGCCCGCACAAATACCCAGCGGGCCTAGTGCCCTTAAATACCCTACAAACAAACCCTAATACAAAACAGGTGTACCCAATAACCAAAACAAACGGAAAGGGAATCGATGGCAGCTAATAGGCCGGCGACGACGACCGCCGAGCACCGCCCGAACAGGAAGAGGCACCATCTTCGGCGAGGTTTGTGACAGTCATAACATGATTTTGTGACATAACACAACAATACCACCACATAAATATATGGTGCATGTATCTGTGTATGTACCATTATCTTAAAATGGATTCAAATGTTTTTCCCCTCATCAATCTATACACAATATCCCATAATGAGAAAGCAAAAATATGTTTTTAGAAATGTTTGCAAATGTTTAAAAAAAAAACTGAAATATCAAATTCACAAAAGTATTCACCCTTCATTCAGTACTTTGTTGAAGCACATTTGGCAGCAATTACAGCCTGAAGTGTTCTTGGGTATGACACTACAAGCTTGGCACACTGTAATTGGGGACTTTCTCCCATTCTTTTCTGCAGATCCTCTCATGCCCTGTCATGAGAGCGTCGATGCACAGCTATTTTCAGGTCCCTCCAGAGATGTTTGATCGGGTTCAAGTCTGGTCTCTGGCTGGGCCACTCAGAGACTTGTCCCGAAGCCACTCATGCGTTGTCTTGGCTGTGTGCTTAGGGTCATTGTCCTGTTGGAAGGTGAACCTTTTAAGATACAGTTTAAGGTCCTGAGTGCTCTGGAGAAGGTTTTCATCTCTCTGCACTATGCTCTGTTCATTTTTCCCTCGATCCTGACTAGTCTTCCAGTCCCTGCCACTGAAAAACATCCCAACAGCATGATTCTGCCACCACCATGCTTCCAGTCTGAATACTTGTGTAAATAAGGTATTTCTGTTTTACATTTTTTTTAAATTTGCAACCTGTTTTAGCTTTGTCATTATCGGGTAATGTGTGTAGATTGATGAGGGAAAAAACGATTTTATTAATTTTATAATAAGGCTGTAGCATAAAAAAAATGGGAAAAGTTATGGGGTTTGAATACTTTCCAAATACACTGTAGATATACAGCAGCCCCAGATTTGGCAGCTGGGGGGCATGGCTGCCACTGTATAACACAAATATATAACTCTGTCTCTATATCAAGTTGAGTCTCATCTTTCAGATACAATTGGAACTGAGTTGATAGCTCATATACCGTTCCAATGTTACAGCTAAAAGTCTGGTGGCTATTTTAGGTTGTACAGGTAGCGAAATTTCCTTCCGTAGTAAGGAGGGAGGCAAATTCATGTTTCTCGACATAGACCCTGTCGGGTGATTGCTTGAGCCATCTTGAGTGCATGACAAGCCTCTACCAAAAGACAAAACTTGGCGGACAATTTCTCTCACCTCGGATCTGAAACCAGTAGTAACCACCAACTTCAATGACAGTTAACGTGAAGTTAAAATATGTTTCTGACATTCCTGCGCCCCAATAACATTGTTGCCTAGGAAGGCTTGCTAGCTAGCTACGGTGTTTGATCCATATCAGCCGTTTTCTCATAAAACAGCTCAGCTAGCTAGCGAAATGCTAATTTGCAATACTAGCTAGCTAACGTTAGCTAGACTCAGGTGCTCATGAGGACACAGGCCTTAGGAATCAGCGGGTTAGAGATGATTCCACCTTGCACAACAACAACTAGTACAGACAAATATGTTCAACTCAAACTAGTTTATCCATTGGCCACATTTAGATGGATAACTACTGGCTGAAATGTAGCTAGCTAGCTAGCATACTGGCTCAAAATGGCCATGCAGTAGCCAACTAGCTAGCTATCTAATCGTGGATGCCAAAAGACACAGCTGTCTAGACTTGGGAGGTCATATATGTGCACACAGGCTACATTAGCCAACTGCTAGACACGATTACACCAATAATAATAACTAAATACGGTGGTCAGTTAATTTAGATTAGTAGATTGGTAGCTAGCTGGTGAGGCATTCATTTATTTCCCAATTAATTTGTTCATCAAGCTGAAGCTGGGTTTCCCAAGTCATTCCTTCAGTGCTAACTGATCATGTAGAGCATATGTGTGAAGTCATGCACACAAGAAGGCTCACTCAATCACTCGACGGGTTCTATGTTGAGACAAATGAATATATGTCAAATTTCCACCCATCTTCCCACGGAAGGACATTTTGCATACTGGCATGTCAGATTTGCTCAATTGCCAATATCTCAGCCTCTGAGTATCACAGAAACACAACACTTTGAATGAATAACATAAAAACATCTATGACAGTTTGCTATCACTCCACACACCTCCAAACAACCCTCTATCTCTCACTCCACTCCCTCTTTCTCTCGCTCTCTCCCTGTCTAGCCCACTCTCATAGTTAATCATTTTCATCTGTGTTATTTGTGGCTGTATTATGTATAAAGCTATGCTGAACTTCAGTAGTCTTTAAGATGCATTACTTTATGAGGCCAGAAGCACCTCTGGACATCATTTATCATAGCACAAGCCACAGACTTCTCTGTTATTGAGTCTATCAGCACAGGTGAAGTAAGTTCATTGAAATAATAGAATGGAAAATTATATGTTTCTTACATTAATAAACTCAGTGTAAAGGAAAAGACACTAGGGCAATGGTGATGGTGCCTCTATAGCTTGTGATGCAGTACCATAATGGGATGTGTTCCCATTTCATCTGGTTTAGATTGCTGCCCCTTGTTAAAACCTCAAAGTCCTCATATCTCAACCTATAGATATACTGATTATTATTCACCATCCTCACTGCAATCATTGTTTATCCAAATACCAAATACAAAGACTAGTCTTGTGTGCAATTGCTCAATACAGTATCTTAAGGCCAGGGACCACACCCTCAGGGTAATTTCCCCCCCTTAATCATATTACAATCAACTTTAACCAGGTGAATATAGACAGAAATGTATCACGATGTACGCAAAATGCATTTTTGGCAAGTTTTTCCAAAGAAATGTGTATCTAGAATAAAAAATGTGCAACATACAGTATCAACAATTCCCCCTGGGCAAGTCTGGAGAATATACAGTATCTAAGGATAACCTTCACAAAATGTGGTGAATGCAGATGCTTCTGAAGCTGATGAACAGTTCTGGCGTATGGGAAGTATCTGACCTTTGGGAAATGGCAGTTGAAGGCAAATACACTGAATTTAGACTGCCAAATGCCTATTTCGCCACAATCATCATTTATTCAAAGTAAGTTACTAAATATTGTCCAGTTTGTAACACTCACTATTAATTTGGCTTTTTAATTTGTGTAATTTACTGTAATGAGATAAGAAATGATTGATGTGTGTCCATTTTAAAGTGGCTAACCTTTTACTGCAGTGGGCTAAATCAGGGTCACACTGAGTGTTTCTTGTTAGTTCTACATGCTGAGCACACTGTTCATGTTACGTGCATGAGTGTTGCAAAATTAATTTACACATACAGGTTATTGAATAATTGTATCCTAACTGCTTGCGCGCATCTGTGTAGCCAAGCGCTAAAATATAACTTGGTTCTATTGTTGACGTGTGACGCCCTGCAAATCACATCTCCTCATTGGTTTTTAGGAGCATATACCCATGTGGGTGATTGAAAGCTGGACTGCGGTCCACACTCCAGTCTAGTTGTTGGTGGTAAAACACCTTAAAGTTGGTGGCCAACCGCCACATAAAGTCTACAGAAGAAGAAATTACTAGAAATTAATGGTAACAGTGATTGACACTTAAACAACGTGCCATAGAATTCTGCGGCACCATGCAAGCTGTGCTGCAGCACGCTACAACTTTTATTAAGGAAGAACCACTGTATGCACTTAAATAGCAAATGGAGGACGCTTTGAACATAGTTCACGTGGCCAGTCAGGTAGGCTATTACTCCTGTTGTAAAGAGAAGAAATGTGTTTAATATTAGGAAAGTTGAGAAATAAATATAGCAGGCCTAACCTATAGAAAGCTGATGGCATCCTCTTTTTAATAGGGGCCAATTGCACGCAATTGCATAGCCTATAGAAATGTTGTGCAACACGAGCTAATGGGCTCTCATGAAGTCTTTGATTCATTTTTCGATTACATTTCCATTGACGTCAGAGTGGTTAGAGGGACAATGGAGTGCTGAGTACCAGGCAGTTAGCAATATTGGTAGGCTACTAATGACCATCAGCAGCATCGGAGCTTGAAGAAGCCTAATTGCAGTGACTAAACGATCACGTGGAATTTGACTGCCTTCATGAGTCGTGACCACCGGTGTGGAGGTAATACGTTCATCGTAACAGCCCCACTCAGAGGCCCTGACTCTGAGTACAGAATGCACCAATGAAAGCGCAGAGACATCTAGTCGGTAGAACCTCAATAAATATGAGGGGCTGCCCAACAAGCTGCATCGCAAATCTCCTGCAAGGAGATGCGCTTAAACAGTGCCCAAGAGGTAGCCAGTAACTCTGATGGAGTTACTTAGGCTTTCCGGAGGCTGTAACGTCTTGCTATTAATGGCCAATATAATAGCTTCCACAATCCAATGAGACAACCGTTGACGAGAGAGGGGCTTTCCATTGAAAAGAGGCGCCCAGTACTCAAAGAGTGTGTCGCTCTTGCGAAAAGGTACAGTGCCTTTGGAAAGTATTCAGAGTATTATTTTTCCACATTTTGTTAGGATACAGCCTTCTTCCAAAATTGAATAAATCATTTTTTCCCCTCATCAATATACACGCAATACTCCATAATGACAAAGCAGAAACAGGTTTATAGAAATGTTTGCTAATTTATAAAAAAATATTTTAAAAATGTGACATTTACATAAGTATTCAGACCCTTTACTCAGTACCTTGTTGAAGGACATTTGGCAGAGATTTTAGCCTTGAGTCTTCATGGATATGATGCTACAAGCTTGGCACAGCTTTGGAATAGACCTGGACAAACTGCAGGCACGAATGGTGAACTGACAATGCATGTTACTCACCCACTTGCTTTGCGGACGTAAGGACAACCATCAAATAAAGTGATCTTCAAAAATAAATAATTTCTCTCCACGTTTTCTCTGTTGAACTCTTGACACCTTGTAGAGTCTTTGCCCTGACGAATTAAGGCTGTTCTGAGGGCAAAAGGGGCTTCAGCTCAAAATTAGGAAGATGTTCCTAATGTTTTGTACAGTCAATGTCGAGGTGCAGTGGTATGAGATAATTGAGGTAGATATGTACATAAAACTAGGAATAGAGTGACTAGGTAACAGGATAGATGATAAACAGTAGCAACCGCGTATGTGAAGAGTCAAAAAAGTTAGTGTAAAAATGGACAATGCAGATAGTTATCCAAATAGCTACCCAGACAAACTATTAAGCATTCTTATGGCTTGGAGGTAGAAGCTGTTCAGGGTCATGTTGGTTCCAGACTTGATGCATCAGTACTGCTTGCTGTGTGGTATCAGAGAGAACAGTCCATGACTTGGGTGGCTGAAGTTGTTGACAATTTAAGGCCTTCCCATGACACCGCCTGGTATAGAGGTCCTTGATGTCAGGGAGCTCGTACGCACTACCCTCTGTAGCGCCTTGCTGTCGTGCTCTCTTTACGAATGTCGTGCTCTCTTTACGAATGTGTTAGTGTGTGTGAACTATGATAGTTCCTTAGTGATATGTACACAGAGTAACTTGAAGCTCTCTTCCCGCTCCACAACAACCCTGTCAATGTTAATGGGGCTGTGCTCGGCCCTCTGTTTCCTGTAGCGCATAGGAGGTTGTTATTCCGGCACCACACTGCTATAGGCTGTCTCATAATTTTTGATGATCAGGCCTAACACCATTGTGTCATCAGTAAACTTAATGATGGAGTCGTGCATGGCCACGCAGTCGTGGATGTACAGGGACTACAGAAGTGAACTAAGCATGCACCGCTGAGGGGCGTGTTGAGGGTCAGTGTGGTGGATGTGTTGTTGCCTACTGTCACCACCTGGGGGCGGCCCGTCAGAAAGTCCAGGATCCAGTTGCAGAGAGAGGTGTTCAGTCCCAGGGTCCTTAGCTTAGTGATGAGCTTGGAGGGCAATATGTTGTTGAAAGCTGAGCTGTAGTCAATCAACAGCATGTAGCTGTTCCTATTGTCCATTTTGGAAAGTGCAATGTGGAATTCAATAGAGATTGCATCACCTATGGAACTTTTGTGGCGGTGTGCGAAATGGAGTGGGTCCAGGGTGTCTGGGATGATGTAATGATTGACCAATCCTTTCAAAACATTTCATGGCTACAGGTGTGAGTGCTACGGGGCGGTAATCATTTAGACAGGTTACCTTGGCGTTCTTGGGCACTGGGACTATAGTGGTCTGCTTGTAGGTTTCGACTGGGTCAGGGATAGGTTGAAAATGTCAGTGAAGACACTTGGCAGCATGCTATAAGTAGGTGTCCTGGTAATCCGTCTGGCCCTGCGGCATTGTGAATGTTAACCTGTTTAACCCTTTCACACGTACCATCACACGGGTGTGATTGTTTAACAGTGGTATCTGAAGCGTACAATTACACCTGTGTGATTATAATGCTTTTTTTAGAATGGCCAGTTTCGAATGACGCAAAAATCAGCAATTGAGCTGGCCACACTTTTTTCAGAAACAATTTACACAAACACAGTCCTTACAAAGTTATGTCCAGAATGTGAGCAGATTATTTTTGGATGCAATGCTCAGATATTCACCGAAGTATCTATAGCATAACATAATCATCCAAACCAGAAAAATGTAGGCAACATTTGTCCTGGCGCTAACTGAGGAAAGATTGACTATTTTCTAACTCTCGGCTGACAAAAACTACAATATGAGTTAGCTAATAGCAATTACTATGTATAATTAATCACATTACGGGTGAGCTCACCATTGATCGAAATAATTGAGTAAAGCACTTTCTAGAAATCTAAAGTAATCCAATGATGATTAGTTTCAGCGCGCAGCCATGGTTTTTTAACTCACAGAAACCTAAGATAATAAGAGGAGAAAAGATGAGTTTGGTCTGATTATAGTATGCATGTTGAAGGGGTTTGTCGTCTACCATTGTTCACATCCCACCATTCACCTCCTGAAGTTCTCAAAAAATGAGTGAACTCTTACTCACCTCATTTTGTTATAGCGGCAGACGATTATGTGAAACCCAGAATGCATTGTATGTCAACAAACATGGCCCCACACATAGCTGGAATTAGCTTAGCTCATCATAATCAGTACTACCTTAAAAAAAATATTTTACACAAATACTATGTGCCCTTTACAATCTATGCAAAAATTGGAAAGAATGATTTATCACCAGTAATTGAAAAACGTGAATGAAACAGAAAATATATCAATTACCACCACTGAAAACATTTCTGATGGTGATTTAGTGATACAAATGGTGCATGCAGTCAATCACGGAACCTCTCACTCCCACTCTGAGCCATTCAGTGTTGTTGTTTATGTATGTAGCTACTGAGCTAAGCTGTAGCATTAGCAATGTCTTTCAAAAGGAGAACTGTCACAAATGCAGAAATTTTGGAGATGTAAAAATTTTTTGACAATGAGTCTGAAAGTCAGGAATCAGATTCCGAGTGACAGTGAGGAGCTGCCCCTCAGCCATTGAGAACCGTGAATCTGAAGACCCTTTGTCCACTTACAAAGTCCTAGTTCCCTTTGAAGATGCTGGTGGTGATGGAGGCAGACCCACAGTGGATGAAGTACAGGAGTTCTGTGGTAGCTGAAATGCTGCCAGCCAAATTCACCCCTCCTGGCCCTGCTGTTTGCTTTTATGAGTCCCAGTCTAGAGTGCAACACCCCTTGTCATTTCCATCTGAGGCAGAGTGCTTCAAGTTGTTTCTGACAGAAGAGTTGGTGGGAGACAAAGCAGTGACCAATCGCTATGCCTTGGAGCTACAGGAGAAGTGAGAGCCAGGAGTGTGGGGGGACAACCACAATTAGTGAAATGTATACCTTCCTGGTGTCAGTCCTTCTCATGGGAATAGTAAAGAAGAACTCCCTAAGAGAATATTGGAGCACAGATCCTATGTTTGCAACTCCCTTCTTTGCCACCCTTTTTTCCCCAAGACTGCTTCCTAGTTCTGCTGCTATAACTGCATTTCATCAACAATGCTACTTACATCCTAAATGACCCGTTATACAAAATAAGAAATGTCAACAGCTGGCAGTAAAGTGCCGTGACAAATGAGAAATCCATGTCCCCTCCACTGTCCATACAGCAACCATGGCGGCCACAGGGAAGGCGGACCACCTGATGGGAGAGAAAAAAATCTAACCAGACTGCGTGCTTGACTATAACCTCAAAATGGGGGCAGTGTATAAGGAGGACATGATAAACCGCTTGGAGGAATGCACTCAGAAAACAACCAAGTGGTATAAGAAGATATTTTCAAAATACAATACTTCTGACGCAACTAGCATTGTTTTACAGAGCTAATAGAAGAATGTAGCTAGCTACATAAGCACAATTGAATATAACATCATAAAGGTAATAAAATGAGTAACATTAGCTTGTGTGTCCGCAGTTATAAGGAATATACACAAATATATTATGCTCCATTCACAGTGAGCTACAGCAGAAACGGTATAACGTGACAGAAACTATTATAATGGAATAAGGCACTTATTAATGAAGCTGATGCCTTATGTGGTAAACTCCTCAATGCCATCGGATTCATCCCAGAACATATTCCAGTCTGTTCTAGTGAAACCGATCTGTAGTTTAGGATCCGCTTTATCGGACCACTTCGATATTCGGTACGTCACTGGTACATCCTTTTTGAGTTGTTACTTGTAAGCAGGAATCAACATGATAGAGTTATGGTAAGATTTGCCAAATGGAGGGCAAGGGAGAGCTTTGTATGGGTTTCTGTGTGCAGAGTAAATGTGATCTAGAGTTGCACAGGTGACATGCTGGTAGAAATGAGGTAAAACAGATTTCAGTTTCCCTGTAGTAATAACAACAGCCAGTAGGAGTGCTACCGATGAATGAGCATTTTCTTGTTTGCTTATGGCCTTATACAGCTCATTGTGTGCAGTCTTAGTGCCAGCATCGGTTTGTGGTGGTAAATAGACAGCTTCGATAAATATAGATGAAAAATAGTATGGTCACACAGCTTATCATGAGGTATACTACACCAGCTGTTGTTAACAAAGAGAAACACATCTGCCCCTTAAACTTACCCGATGCTGCTGTTCAATCCTGCCGATGCATAGAAAAACCAGCTAGATTTTATCCATGCCCTTGTACAACCATGACTCTGAGAAACGTAGGATATTACAGTTATTCCAGTCCCGTTGTTAGGATAGTCCGGAATGGAGATTGTCCAGTATGTTCGCCAATAGAACAGAGGCTAGAGGCAGATTCTTTATTCAACGTAGTTTTGTATAGAGCAATGTCATCATGTGCACAGTAGCTAATGGGGATCTAATGAACTAATCTAGCTGTTACACAGGATTTACCTAGTTCAAATTAAGTTTTGAGGGGGGTACTTACTTGTAAGTAATGTGTACTTATATAGTACATTACCCATCCTAACCGCCTGGCCCTTATTTTAAAACTGCTGGACACGCCATCCAAGTGGCATCATAAGCTCACTAGTAACCCACAGAGTACATGTAATATCTGCCTAAGTACAATGTAATTACAGGATTGAACTAATTTAAATTAAGTGAATCGTGTGGGGTACTTACTTGTATTTATTGTGTTCCTACATACTTAACTATGAGTAAAAATACATTTCATTTCTTACAAATGGAGGAATTTTTATTGTTGGATGAATAATTTGATGAATTAGATTTAAAAAATATATAGGCCGACTCAGTAACATCAAAAAACGATTTGGAGTCTCACATCTGCAGTCTATAGTAAGTATGGTGAGTAGCCTAGCTAGCTAACATTAGCTAATTCAGTATTTTTCTCCCCTTTTTAACATACCAAGTAATAATGGAAATCAACAACATCTGTGTCTTCAATTGTGACATTCTTGTACGCATTTTCCTATCTGTGTCCTTTTGGGGATCTGTGGTGGGGAAGAGGAATGTATGACAATTTAGAATAGACACTACAATTAGCACTGCACCAAATACCCTAGTTTCAGACTCCTAATTATCCTTACACCTCTGAAGACTAGCCACTTCCATGCCAGTCGGAAGAACGTAGGTGTTTTATCACTGAATGTATCCCATCCAAAAGTGAGAATTTTCTTCAATCTCTTAAATCTGGATTTTGCACACAACTCTCACCTCTCTCATTGCGATTCTTTGGCACGTTCAAGGTTGACGTTATTTTGAACATGTTGTGCATGCAGATGGGCAGATCTTGACATGATGTCTTAATTCATAAAAAAAAAAAAGAAATGCACCAATGTATCCAATCCAAAAGTGAGAATATTCTACAACCATGAAACCCTTGCAAGGTTTTATGATGAAATAAGCTTAATAGGCTCACAATTTGGCAAGTACTGAATATCTATCTCACAATTTGAACCATTATGGTTTATTACTGTGTTAACAATGTTTGATTGATGGTTAATAAAGTAATTCACCCAAGGTCAAGCCCCACTCTCCTTAGCTACTGTTTCTATTTTAGTCAAACCGTTAAATGATTTAACAATTTGAAAGTTTCTTTAAGTGCAGTTGCAAAAACCATCAAGCGCTATGATGAATCTAGCTCTCATGAGGACCGCCACAGGAAAGGATGACCCAGTGCTATCTCTGCTGCTGAGGATAAGTTCATTAGAGTTAACTGCACCTCAGATTGCAGCCCAAATAAATGCTTCACAGAGTTCAAGTAACAGACACGTTTCAACATCAACTATTCAGAGGAGACTGCGTGAGTGAGGCATTCATGGTCGAATTGCTGCAAAGAATTCACTACTAAAGGACACCAATAGAAAGAAGAGACTTGCCTAAAATCTAAAATATTTGTTGATTTGTTTAACACTTTTTTGGTTACTACATGATTCCAAATGTATTATTTCCTAGCTTTCATGTCTTCAATATTATTCAACAATGTAGAAAATAGTAAAAATCAAGAAAAACCCTAGAATGAGTAGGTGTGTCCAAACCTTTGACATGAGATGCGAAAAGTTCTATGGATGCTTGACCATATCTCTCTAAGATCTGTTTCAATACCTGGGGAAGGAGGCACCTTAGATGGGAATTCCCTCTGGACAAAGGACAATAAGTCCTCTCCTACGTTCAGTACGCCCGGGACATAGGTCGTGCGAATGGACAGTATATGTGCTATGCTCCACAGACTAATCCTGACGAAATGTTTGTGTAAGCGCATGGAGTACCACCCTGGTGGTTGATGTATGCCACTTCAGTTGTATTGTCCAATCTGATCATGACGTGACAATTCCGAAGGGAAGGTAAAAAATATTTCAGTGAAAGAAACACTGTCAGCAGTTCGAGGTAATTTATGTTAGTAATGCAGAGTTGTGGGGTCCATACTGTATATTGCTTTTCCGTCATGAACTGCTCCCCAGCTCGTGAGTGATGCATCTGTCGATTGCCAGGAACGTAGAGTGTGGGGCTCTTCCAGTGACAGAGAGCCGAGAGACAGGCAGAAGTCACCTCTATCTGGCGATTGAGGTGACGCCGTGTACACAGACGTTGGGCAAACACCCAGCGCTGGAAGTCTCTCATCCTCAGTAGGCCAAGAGGTACTGCTGAGATGGTGGACGCCATCAACTCCAACACTCGGAGGCACATTCTGAATGTGACCGAGCACCCCCTGTCGAACAGGAAGAGGCACTATCGTAACAACATGATGCGGTCTTCCGAGAGTGTTGTCTGATAAGAGAATCCAGCATTACACCTAGGTATTTTAATTGTATTTTGTATTTATTATGGATCCCCATTAGCTGCTTCCAAGGCAGCAGCTACTCTTCCTGTGGTCCAGAAAAATTAAGGCAATTTTACATTACAAAACATTCACAACAGATTTCACAACCCATTAAGTGTGTGCCCTCAGGCCTCTACTCTACTACCACATGCTGTATCTACAGCACAAAATCCATGTGTACGTGTGTGTATAGTTATCTTGTGTTTGTATGCATGTGTCTGAGCCTATGTTTGTGTTGCTTCACAGTCCCCTCTATTCCATAAGGTGTATTCTTTTATCTGTTTTTTATTCTCTGTGTTGGCACCAAAACAGCTCTGTTTCTGGTTGCTCTTGAACCCTAGCTCAGAGAAGTGGTGTCCCGCCCCACTTATTCCCGGGATGGGAGGCAAAGCCTGTAATCGTCTATGTAGGTGGAGACTCTCAGCCCATTGTTTATTAGTGGTGTGCGAGCTGCCTCTACACACTGCTGAATTTTTGGGGAGCTAGCGCTAGACCAAATGGGGCAGCGAACAGTGGTGGAAAACATACCCAACTGCCTGAATTGAGCAAAAGCAAAGATACCTTCACAGAAAATGACTCAAGTAAAAGTTAGTCACCCAGTAAAGTATTACTTGAGTAAAAGTCTAAAAGTATTTGGTTTAAAATATACTCAAGTTTCAAAAGTAAATGCTATTGCTAAAATACACTTCAGTATCAAAAGTGAAAGTGTAAATCATTTCAAGTGACAAAATATTAATCAAACCAGATGGCACAATTTGCTTGTTTTTTTTCTCCAATTTACAGATAGCCAGGGGCACAGTACAACATGCAGAGATAATTTACAAACAAGCATTTGTGTTTAGTGAGTCTGACAGATCAGAGGCAGTATGTAACGCTCGTCTTCCTCCTCGTCTGGAAATATCGCACAAATGCGCAGCGTGGTACGTGTTCATGATGTTTATTTGCCTGAACACTGAAATGCAAAATAACAACGTGAATAAACTAAATGAACGAAACAGTCCCGTGTGGAACAAACAATGACATGGAAAAATAATCACCCACAAAACACAGGTGGGAAAAGGCTACCTAAGTTGAATGAGAACCATACCAGGCCAAACATAACCACAACATAGAAAAAGGAACATAGACTACCCACCCCAACTCACGCCCTGACCATACTAAAACAAATACATAACAAAATAACTAAGGTCAGATCGTGACACAGTAGGGATGACCAGGGATGTTCTCTTGATAAGAGTGAATTTGACCATGTTCCTGTCCTGCTAAGCATTCTTTTAGGTGTCAGGGAAAATGTTTGGAGTAAAAAATACACTATTTTCTTTAGGAATGTAGTGAAGTAAAAGTTGCTAAAAATATAAATAGTGAAGTACAGATACCCCAAAAAACTACTTAAGTAGTACTTTAAAGTATTTTTACACCACTGACAGTGAGGTATTCGTAGGCTGTCCCCTGAAAAACAAACCTCAGAAACCTCCTGTGTGCTGGCATAATCGCCCTGCAGGTTGACTGAGGTGAGCCAGTCACTTTGACGAATAGAGACAGCACGCTGAACGTAAGCATAGGGAACTTGAACTTCGTCAGATACTGTAGCTGTTGAGGATCCGTAGGTCTACAATGGGGCGAACCCCTCCCCCTTTCTTGGGTACCAGGAAGTACCGGGAGTAGAAGCTGAGATGGGTCTCTGCCGCTGATATCGCCCTGATAGCACCTTTGCTTAATAGATATATTTCCTGATCTTGAATGGGTGCTGATTTGCCAGTCGCTACTGATTCCAACGTTTTTTTGAAAATGGGTGGTCTCAGAGCGAACTGCAGTCTGCAGAACCCCTTCGTTATTGGGGGCCAGATCCATGGCTCTGCTGACACTATGCGATAAAGTGGATTCCATCCGTCTTCCTTGAAAACATACAGATAAAAATGATTCGCTGCACAAAGGAAAAGATTTTAGGAGCACAGATGTGCCTCAGCTCCATATTGGTGAATTGCCCTCTCCCTGCCACGAAGCCTTGGCTTGTGGAGGCGTAGGCCAAGTAGGCACTATATCCGGGACTATGGGGGCTTCGCCCACTTTCTTGTCAAGATCCCACTTCTGCCGCATTGCAGCAACAGTCGGCCCAAACAGTTCCTTTGGCTCGACAGGAGCATCAAGGAAATCTGCATTCACCTTATCCGACATGCTGGACAGGTTGAGCCCCAAGGCTCTCTCCCCAACCACTGCAAGGCATGGTCAAGTAGACTCAGAGGTTTTTGTTTAAATGTAACCATTATTTAATTAGGCAAGTCAACTAAGAAAATCTGTGATGACACAGATCTCATCCCAAAGGTCGGAGTAAGGCTTGCAAATCAATAGGAGATTGTGTATATTCAACATCAAACCAGCCTGGAAAACCAGTATTAGGGACGCAACGTTCTATGCCCGTAGAGAACGTGCAGCAGACAACTAGACCTTTTGATAAATAGATGCGAAAAAGCGGTCCGTCTTACCAGAGAGAGAAGAGAAGTGCCTGTCATTGACGAGGCACTGTGGTTGACCAGTGATGGCTGGACCACCTTTCGAGGCCCAGTTCATCCATGTTTTTGACAATCATGTTGACAAAAATTCAAGATAGGGACCTTGCCATTCAAAGGTTTATCCCAACTGTGTTTGGCTTCCGCCACGCAAGCTGGGATATCTGGGAGAAGGTGTTTGCCAAGGACAGTGCAAGGGGGAAGTTTCCTCCCATCGTACCAGTCCCTCTCTGCCTTGCCAACCCTCATTGGTTCCGGCCACTCAATACTGAGTCTGGTCGCTGCCTGTTTGCAGACGTCAATGACTGAATATCTGTCGTCTGCCATTGATGCCCCGCTAAGGGTAGAATGGCTTGCACCTCCCGGGGGTAGTCAAACACTGCTTCTATGTGTTTGACAACCAGGCAGAAGACACACAGAGTGCATGTCCCTACCCAAAATGGTTGCCCTGGATAGACACTAGTGTGCCAGTGCTTGGCCATGGGCAGGAGCTTTCCTTGGTACCCCCTGCACCTGAGCCAGCAGGTTCCATGACTCCCCAAAATAAAATTAAATAATCAGAGAACAACGTAAGTAGCGTTCACCACTTGGGCTTGTAGTCTAGCTAATTAGCACAGTGCTAGACGGAGAAGCTAATGCTTTAACAATGTGAAGGTACAGTGGCTTGCGAAAGTATTCACCCCCCTTGGCATTTTTCCTATTTTGTTTCCTTTCAACCTGGAATTAAAATAGATTTTGGGGGGATTGTATCATTTGATCAATTGCCTACCACTTTGAAGATGCAAAATATTTAATTATTGTGAAACGAACAAGAAATAACACAAAAAAACTTTGTAGAGCCACCATTTGCAGCAATGACAGCTGCAAG